>NC_067237.1:18535007-18849757 GCF_019924925.1 Ctenopharyngodon idella | reverse complement strand
ATTTTTTAGAAAAAATTGCCTCTTTTGACATTTGCTGCATCCGAAATCGTGTACTGAGTAGCTAATACATTTGAATTTACTTTGCGACCGTTAAAAAATATGTTATACGTATATAGTGTGAATATGGGTAGTATGAATGAAATTCGGACGCCATGTTGTTACTGTCACGTGACCTACCAGTTGCGTCGCTTCACTTCCATTCATAAATCCCCTCCCGTGGCCTCCTGGGATAGAAAAGTATCCATCGGATGAGCATTCGAGAATCTGGGCGGAAGCAGTAGGCCATCCGGGAACTTCTCGACCTCTCTTTTATGAATACTGAGGTTTCGGACATACTACTCCTTTCACGTACTGTTTCCTGCTACTATATAGTAGGTAAGTAGGCATATTCGGACGCAACTTACGTATACGCACGTCCGAAACTCTTTTATGAATACTAAGGATTCTGACATACTTATTCACTCGCCTACTGCTTTTTCCTTACTATATAGTAGAGAAGTAGGCGGTTTTGGACACAGCCTATGTATTCGGACATACTACTCTTTTGGCATACTGTTTTTTTTACATACTGTATATAGTAGGGAAGTTTTCGATTTCAGATTCCACTGCCCTGCATTTCACGTTTTCACAAAGGTCCTTCTTCTCTTTTGGTATCCCCCAAGGATAGGATACAGTACCATTTAAGGGATACTTACCGTTATCACAGCAACATCTGGCTACCATTTATTGCGAAACTCAGTATTTCTGAGTTTTCTTGTGTGCATGCAAACACAGAACTGTGGGCATCTTGTATCAGAGGAGGCAGATCTGTGCTTAAATCATGAAGTGTGCGTTTGCCACTCAGGATTTGGATGCCCTCTCTAAATAATATATGAACATCGCAACAGATCACTAGAATAACAAACGCATGTAAATAATCTCATTTGAATGGAAATCTATCCAAATAATGCCTTATTCTTAGCACTTCAAGCAGAAATTTTAATTATTTGTTTTCAAGTGACTTTCCACATCAACATATCCAGCGGTTGGAAGATTAATTGGACGTACTCCATTGTAGAGCTCTGTTTGGGGTCATTCCTATGGGAGCTGGTGTGTTAAGTATGTTTTTTATGAAGTGTTGTCACGCCGAATCCGTTTCTGTTCCCCCACACAGAGAAAACGAACAGCTGTTACCTGTTAGAGAGGAATGTCTCTGTGTGTGAGACAGACAGCATGTCTCCTGCTTCTTCAAAGCTTGGACTTCCACTTTGGTGGAAGAACATAAATGTTGACAGAATTGTGTAACAGAGCCTGTCGTCTTGTCCTTTTACAGGTAACTGCTGGCTGCTGGCGGCCCTGTCCTGTCTCACCATGCACCCGACACTGTTTGTCAAAGTGGTTCCATCTGGACAAAGCCTGAGTGAATCCTACGCCGGCATCTTCCGTTTCAGGGTAAGGGGGAGCAGGAAACCCACAATAAAAACGACAGTTATGAGACGCTCACAAATTTATGAGATTATTCTTTAGAAATCATGCTTTTCTTCCACATTTAATCCTATATAAAACGAGATCAGTGACTATAAATGAGTGATTGATAGGGAAAGCATGAAAGAACCCATGAATTTTACATAAAGGGATCCATTTTTCATAGTCCAAGTGGGGGTTTGAGAGAGGGTCGAATCAGGCTAGAATTTATATCCTCGTTTGAACGTCTGCTTATGCATCTAGATTTACTTCTAGCTGGAGAATGGTAATTAGAATCAGTCTTCTTTGACCTTACCATCCCTAACAGCTGAGGTTCATTCCAGAAACAGCTCCCGTCATCTTCCTTTTGTCCCGGTGACATGTACATCTGCATGTCCCTCCCCCTTTAAACTGGCATAAAAATTATCATAATTCAGTTGTCTGTTTTTCATTCACAGAGAAGGAACATTGTGTTTCTGTTTGCAAATTTGTTGCAGACCCCTTTAAAATAAGCTTCCATCCTATTCGCTTAGTCTCCTAATGATCTGATTGGAACCACCTTGGTCAATAAAATCCAAAGTTTGGAATGACCACATGTCTTAAAATGATCCTAAAGTTGCAAACTCTCATGTATGCGTGTTTTCCTACATGGTTTCCACCGTTATTAAGAACAAACAGCCAGAAGAGTCCTTATTTTGTCCACCCCTCAGGAATCCTGTCCATCTTGTTATTAAGCAGGAACCACCAGAGAGAGATAAACGTACAAAAAGAAAGCTGAACTTATATTGGTAGCCTGAAAAAGAGGCCCACTGTGAGGCTCCAGACAACATGAAAGTGAACTGATTTACTGAAAGAAGTGAAGGTGGGCGGAGCTTGTTCATCTAATCCTGTCAGTCACATCACAAGATATATACAGGGTTTTGGGGGAATCTGACCTAGTGTTTTGCCTTTAACATCTTTAACATAGGAGCTAGCATATTACTGATCGAACCATCCCTTTGCCATAAATGGAGTGTCTATTTATACTATTTATGCAAGTAGCGTGCCTTGTTGGCAAATGCTATTTACACTAGCTCCACCCACCGATGTCTGGTTGGGCCACTCAAGTTTTAAAAAAGACACACCGAATTCATCATCTTCAGTGGCGCAGCAGTAGCAAGTAAGGCTTGTAACGCGATCAACGCCTTTTGCCGAGCTTGCTTTATTTTCAGTAAAAATGAAAATAATGTTCTAAAAGTGGAAATAAACTGCGAATGACTGTTTAATAACATTAAAACTGTTTATTGGGTAGGGTTAGGGGAAGGTGTAAGGAGGGTTTTTAATCTCCCAATAAGGCAGCATCCATTTAATAGTTTTTATAAATATAATCATTTACACCCTATTTTTGCATCCTGTTAATGTACAAAAATACTGAGCTGCAAATAGTATCTGCCAGTATAAAGGATAGATAGCATCTAATTACTATTTACTATTATTGCAAAGAACTGATATTTTTACATGGTGTAAATAGAATCTATCGCTATTTTCACCTAGTGTAAATAGCATATCGCTAAGAAAATGTGTTATTGTTACTTAGTGTAAATAGAATATATTGCTATTTGCACTTAGTGTAAATAGCATTTATCACTAAGAAAATATGCTATTGTTACTTAGTGTAAATAGCATTTATCGCTAAGAAAATATGCTATTTTCACTTAGTGTAAATAGCATCTGTTGATATTTGCACTTAGTGTAAATAGCCGCTGCCTTCAATAAATTTCATCATCTATATTTTCAGCTAAATACAGTAGGGGAGAGTGGGGTAAGTTGTGCCATATTGACCCAAAAATGAAAATTCTGTCATTATTTACTCTCCCTCATGTTGTTCTAAACATGTATGACTTTATCATTTCGAAGTATTGGTATTAATGTTAAGCTTATTTGAAAGTAGTGAAACAATTGTCAAAATGTTTGTAATAGTAAATATCAACAGTATAAATAATAGTACTTCATGCATTTGGAGTGCAATGTTTACTGTCACTATTAGTACTGACACATTTTACTTAACTGCTACTGTTTTGGGAAAATGCTTCATTCAATAATTCATCTTTAGGCTAAAATTGTTGTTATATGATTTTATAAATAATAATAATAATAAAAAAACAAGTTTGATATACTGTATATTTTTAGACTTAGACAAGTTTACTTCACTTCAACTACCATGTAGGAGTGCAAAAACAAAACAAATTAAGACAAAATATATTTTTTATGTTTCACAGAAGAGAGAAAGTCATACAGGTTTGGAATGACATGAGGGTGAGAATATTATGAAGGAAATGTAATTTTTGGGTGAACTACTCCTTTAACTTGACTGTATGAAGAATTCAGAAATCCTTGTTATTAGTGACACTGGTGGCCGCTAAGTGAACTGCAGCCAGGAGCTTACTGCGCGTACTCATGCACACCTAACATACAAGAGACTGAACGTGATTCAAAGCTTCGATATACTCACGGCGAAGTTCAGTTTCGTTCTTCGTTTAGAGGTAAAAAGAAGTTGGAAATAGCTTTGCAGCAATATACTGTTAACAAACATCCCAAAGCCATCCATGTTGCTGAGAGCGACGTTTAGATGAATATGTAAATATGTGCTGAACGCTTTCCTCTCAATAACAAAATAAACAAAAATGACAGCGGTGAGAAAACAGCAGTTAAGAAAGTATCTGATCATAGCGATGTGGATATGTTTGCACCAGCTCTGCAATTCACTGGCATCATGTCGACAGATGAAGTAATTAAAATTACACTGTTATGATAGTTTAATTATAAAGTATATTTAAGACCATAGACTATAGATCTGGCTATGTAAGACTATAGTTTTAATTAATACCTTTTCTTTGCATGACACATTAACATTTCAGTACAGAATGGCTCTTTCAATATTATCCTGAACATTGTATAAGCATTCGTTTCATGTGTCATTAAACGGGAAAAGAGAGGTTCTTGGGAGCGTGAGTAAACGTCACATGCTTTTGATTTTCCCAAGTGCTTCAAATAAAATTAAGTCTATAGCAGTGTTGCCAAGTCCGAGGTTTTCCCGCAGAATTTGGCTACTTTAACACTGTTGCTGCAGGTTGTTTTTCATGTCCGCAATAATATGATATTTAGCCCCTGGAATGGTAATTTTACCAGGGGAACCCTGCCAAAAACGTGGATTTTGCCCCCCCCGGTGCACAATTTACATAGACAAAATGTTAACATTAAGCTAATTTATTTATAAAGCATTATTAATATATTTAGACTTAGATAAGTTGACTGACAAATTTCTCTTCAAACACTATGTAGAAAACTACAAATAAAAA
Organism: Ctenopharyngodon idella; assembly: GCF_019924925.1. Classification (NCBI taxonomy): domain Eukaryota; kingdom Metazoa; phylum Chordata; class Actinopteri; order Cypriniformes; family Xenocyprididae; genus Ctenopharyngodon; species Ctenopharyngodon idella. The sequence continues at coordinate 18,844,976 of NC_067237.1, read as the reverse complement.
TAAAAGCTTTTTAGCTGTTCACTTTTTCATGTGCGTCTCTCAATTACAGGCTGCTGTATACAATGAGATGGTATATATGATAAATAAATTACCCTCTGACACATTTTACTCCCCTACTCCTCAGGGTTGCATTTTCTGAAGCACAAAGTGATGAATGAACCACTGTAAGTATAATTATTACTGCAGTGCTATTTGTTTCAGAGAGTTCACCTTGACAAGGCTTGCAATAAAACAAGCCACTACAGCTCTCGTGGCTCGTGTGCTGTTGTGTGCGTGGTTGTAAACTGAGGTTAAACTTGTGAGATAACAGCACAGTTAATTAAACAGTCAAAACGTATTAGCACTGAAGAGCTCTTATGGAAGGTTGGTCAGCATTATGCAATTGTTATGCCATTCTCATCATATAATAACATTCTACATGCCGCAGTATTACATTTAGAGGCTAAACAGGTATGCGCAACATGACTTGACCTGATCCAGGAAGGTTAGAGAAGGTGAGGAAAGAAAGAAGACACATCAAAAACTGAGTGACAGGAGAGAAATGAGGAGTTAGAGGACTGTTGATGGTGGATGATTCCTGAAATGTCTAGGCTTGTTACTGTAGCCTAAGGACATGTACATAGACATGTGGACACACACATAGTGCTACCTGCAGGCTAACATGTCCATTCTTGTCTTTCAGTCTTTCAGCTTCACATTTAAGGGGTCATTCATACAGTTGAATTACTTTATTAATATTACTAAAGTGTTTTACAATAAAACATAATTTAGTTTTTCATGAATATTTTCCACCCTAAATGGTCTGTTTTGTTGCTGTGCCTTTATGACTTTTATGTAAATTAAAGTACACTACCGTTCAAAAGTTTGGGTCAGTATTATTTTTATTTATTTATTTATTTTTTTTTTGAAAGAAAGAAAGAAATTAATGCTTTTATTTAGGGCTGGGAGAATAAACTGATTCGTGGATCGATTCTGAGATTTTCCGAATGCATCGTGATTCTCCTTCGAATCGATTCTGAGCTTGGTTGTTAACAGCAGATGGCGCTCTAGGCTAGTTTTTAACTGCGCGCTCAAATGCTCACGAAGAAGAGTGCTTGTGCGTTCGGCTATATGTACTTGCACCTCAGAATGTTTTTACGATGCGAGATTAATGTAAACAACCCACTGCAAACACCCTTGTAATTCGTTTCAACCTTTTCGAACTTTATGAATGATTATTTTATAGAAGGTTCAAGTGGTGTGTGTATCGATTTCAAGTACGGCTGTTTCTAAAGCATGCAGTGCCATTTGCTGTTGAAAACTAAACTTGATTTGCGATTCAGTGATTTATTGTTCCCAGCCCTACTTTTATTCGGTAAGGATGCATTAAATTAACCAAAAGTGACAGTAAATACATAACAAAAGATTTCTCTTTCAAATAAATGCTGTTCTGATGAACTTTCTAGCCATCAAATATATATCATGGTTTCCACAAAAGTATTAAGCAGCACAATTTTTTGAAAATAATAAGAAATATTTTGTGAGCAGAAAATAAGCAATTAGAATGATTTCTGCAGAATCATGTGGCATAATGGCTGCTGAAAATTCGGCATTGCCGCATAGGAATAAATTATAATTTAAAATATATTTAAATAGAAAAAAAAGATATTTTAAGGGTACACTATATACCTTTTTTTTTGTTGTTGTTCAAAATTAACAAAATACATTAAAAATAAAATAAATATAACATTAAAAAAATGAGTCAATACATCATCAATTCTTCCAAAACGAGTTTTTGTCTTACCCTGCCTGTTTCACTATTATAAGTGTTTATATTATAGACCTAGCGAGATGGTTTTCTCAGGAAGTTGCGTACATAGGTCACTCACATGTGCGTGTCTCGTCATATCCATAAATAGAGAAAATTTGCTCCAGCTACTTAGACGTGTGTCTGGTGTGGGAGGGAATTACCCATTTTAAACAAACGCCGAACGGAGGAGAGTCTGCTTGCAAAAAGAGAAAGCGGCAGAGCTCGAAATAAAACAAGAATCAACATTGGCTTTTCAGAGATGGCGAGAACTCAGGGATTTAAAATGTTGTAAAAGCGATGCAGATATGGTGTTTTTATTACTCAACATGTGAGTAAAGTATTTTATTGAACAGATAAATTGCCATATGTAGCTCTCTAACAGAGTTCACTGTAAAGCATTATCTATTGTAAAGCCCCATTTCATTAAGGTTGTTGTAGCGCTGCGCTGGAATTTATTTTTCAAGGAAGTACCGTGTCTATTAATGGGTATATCTACATCTTCAGCTAGTCAGCTTGAGATCCTTTCCATCTAAACTTGTTATAATCCTAGTAGTGAATGATTTATGAGCAGTAGAATAATCTCTCTCTCTTTTTTAGTTACGAAAGAACCATATTCATCCGCACAGTCACGCAGAGCCGAAGCACAACCAAAACAATGTTCTTCAGCAAAATGCATGCAGTTTTGTTTTAACCGCTAGATAGTGTACCTTTAAATTCTAACAATATTTCACAATTTTTACTGTTTTTCCTGCATTTTTGTTTTGTAAAAATCTTACCAACCACGCATTTTTGAGTAAATGCAATTTTCAAGTAAATGTTCGATTCTCCTTATATGACTCCTTTAAAACAGAGGAAATATACTGGCCCAAATGTTGCAAAATTGAAACAGATAGTTTCGAGACCCATAAAGCAGTAAAACATCCTACTTTTTCAGGTGCATCAACACCCGAATGTGCTTGTACAGAGCAGATATAACCCTGTTCTCTCTCTCTCTCTCTCTCTGTGTAGTTTTGGCAGTATGGTGAGTGGGTGGAGGTGGTAGTGGATGACAGGCTGCCTGTGAGAGAGGGCCGTCTGCTTTTCAGCTACTCTCGCACCACCAACGAGTTCTGGAGCGCCCTGGTGGAGAAAGCTTATGCCAAGTCAGTTCCAGCATATGTGTCCTCGACTGTGTGGGCGTGTGACTATTCATTAGTGACAACGCTCACGTGAAAGCCATTGTTCCTTTGTGTTATTTAAGGACTGATATTTTTAGAAAAAACATCCAGTTGTGAAAAATGATCAAATGCAATTGACTGATGCAGAGTGATTAATGTGGAATTCAACCAATAGAAGCCAATTAGTAATATGTGTGTGTTTGTGTCTCTCTGTCTGTTTTTAAAGGCTGATTGGTTCTTATGGTAGTCTGAAAGGGGGGATTATCTCAGAGGGAATGGAGGATTTCACAGGGGGCATTGCCTACTCCCTCCCTGTGTCTTCTCGGCCCCCACGCATGCTCTGGAGAGCCATCACTGCTGCCCTGGCCAGAAGCAGCCTGATCAGCTGCTTCATACATGTATGGACTAGGGTTATATATGTATAAACAGCATATGATATGTTTTGCAGGAGTGCTGGTGGACCAGCTACACCAAATGCATCAGTTTTGTCGGTATGTCGTTTCAAACCCGTAAGACTTTCATTCATCTTCGGAACACAAATGAAGATCTTTTTGATGAAATCTGAGAGCTTTCTGACATCCTATGCAATTGAAAATTTGATGCTTCAAAAATTCATAAAGAGATCGTAAAACTATTTCAGTAATTGAGCAGTTTAGTCCAAATATTCTGAAGAGAATTGATCGCTTTTTTTGCGATTTTATTTAATTTAGACTTTAACTCACATATAAACATTCATAAGCGAACATAAACAGAAGCTCAGCCGAAGCTGAATGATGCACAAGAACAAACCTTTTGCGGAAGTTCAAACGTGCTGCGTAACACTCATTTTCGCACGTGTCAAGAAAACATGATTACCATAACTGATGTGCGCATCGATGAATGTTTATATGTGCATAAAAGCCTAAATTGTTCATCATATAAAGCGTTTGAGTCTCTATAGAAAATTCGGACTAAACCACTCAATTCATATGGATCAGTTTTACATCAGTTTTACATTGGATTTGTTTTTCTTTATGAACTTTTTGAAGCGTCAAAGTTGCTGTCTATGGAGGGACAGAAAGCTTTAAGATATCATCAAAAATATCTTAATTTGTGTTCCAAAGATGAACAAAAGTCTTACGGGTTTGGAACAACATGAGGGTGAGTAAATGATGGCAGAATTTTCATTTTTGGGTGAACTAACCCTTTAAACACACATATGTTTTGTGTACAGGCTACAAGTGTGAAGGACATTGGCATTGTGACATCAGAGGGTCTCATTAAAGGTCATGCCTATGCCATCACTGATACAGATAAGGTATGAGTATATTGCATATACACATGATTTCAGGAACATGAGCATCGTGGGAAAGAAAAATAAAGAAAAAAATATTTATTTTTTGCATTGTGTGATTATTTTCATTTATTGTGAATTTAGGGTGAAATATGACTTGGGCGTTTCTTGACAAATTTTGAATGATTCATCCAATTAGTGATTTTTAAAACAGCTTTTGGTAAACACTTGAGAGCCTAATATACACCACAATAGGTTTTCACGTGCTCTGTTTGTGTGTGTGAGAGGGAGAGAATGTGAAAGAGAGAGAGAGAGTGTGTGTATGTGAGTGAGTGTGAGTGTGTGAGGTCCTGGTAATCCAAAAGTTGTGGGGACATTTTTTGGTCTCCATGAGGAAAACAGCTTATAAATCATACACAATAATGTTTTTTGAAAACGTGAAAATGCTGAAAGTTTTCTGTGAGGGTTGTGTTTAGGGGTAGGGGTAGGGTTAGGATTAGGGATAGAATATATAGTTTGCACAGTATAAAAATCATTATGTCTATGGAAAGTCCCCATAAAACATGAAACCCATGTTTGTGTGTGTAGGTCCAGAGGGAGTCTGAAGAGGTCTTACTGGTGAGGCTGCGTAACCCCTGGGGGTTTATTGAGTACTGTGGACCCTGGAGTGACAGGTGAGAAAGACTTCAGCAGCTCATTTTGTTACAAGGTTTGCACCTCAGAGCTGCTAAAGACTGGGCATTTGTGTTTGTGTGTGTACAGGTGTAAAGACTGGGACCTTATAGACAGTGCTCAGAAGGCCCGACTTGAGTTGGCCAAAGTTGAAGATGGAGAATTCTGGTAGGTAAATGTTCCCAGTATACAAGACACTTTCCCATAACTCAAATAGTCAAACAGGGGCTCCTCTAGAATTTAATCTTGGGACATGCACACAAACATATTTTAAATAAAAACATTTTATTTTAGACAAATAGGGAATATAGTGCAGACAGCGCCTTTGATTGTATTATGGGAGTGATTTCCTCACACACATCTCTATCTCTTGCCAAACCTGAATCAATTAAATGCCAAGAATTATATAACACTACTAATACTGCTACAAATAATAACTGCCACTGCAGTCAATGCATCCCTTAAAAAGCCATCTAGTTAAAATCTGGACTTCATAAGTACTTATGTTTTCCAGGATTGGAATAGAGGACTTTTGCCGTCTGTTTAATACAGTGGAAATGTGCAGTGTGAATCCGGACTCTATGTCGGGGGAGGCGAGTGATGACACGGCCACCCCATCCTGGACGCTGAGCTCACATCAAGGCACCTGGGTCCCAATGTGCACTGCAGGGGGCAGCCGAAAATACCCCAGTAAGTGCATGTTTATTACGAATAAGTCTATGTCAGTGGTTCTCAACCCACTAGGGGGCCTCAGAGAACTTCCAAAGGGCCTTAAGTTGACTTAAAATGATTTAGACAATAAAACAATAAAAAATAAAATAATTAAAATCAAGATATTTCCTACTTTTTGTTGTTCTTTTCCTTTGAAGAACCAAGGTTTCCACAGTCTTCCCAAACTCTTAGAAGAAAAGATTCTATATAGAACTTTAATGGGTTCTGTCAGGCGCATCATATATAGAACCTTTTAGGAGTTCCCAGCATGGGAACATTTTATGGATTTAGTTTTAATTCATTTTGTTTTAATTAATTTTTATAAATGTTATAAATTAAACAGCTTGTAAACATACAACCTGAATTTTGGAAATGTTGGGACGTTTTTTAAATTTGAATAAAATGAAAACTAAAAGACTTTCAAATCACATGAGCCAATATTTTATTCACAATAGAACATAAATAACATAACAAACGTTTAAATGGAGAAATTTTACACTTTTATCCACTAAATGAGCTCATTTCAAATTTGATGCCTGCTACAGTTCTCAAAAAAGTAACATCATCAAAAGATTCAGAGAAACTGGAAAAATCTCTGTGCGTAAGGGACAAGGCCGAAGTCTTTATTGAATGCCTGTGGTCTTCGGGCTCTCAGACGATACTGCATCACTCATCGGCATGATTGTGCCAATGACATTACTAAATGGGCCCAAGAATACTTCCAGAAACCACTGTCAGTAAACATAATCCGCCGTGCCATCTGCAGATGCCAACTAAATCTCTATCATGCAAAAAGAAAGCCATATGTGAACATGGTCCAGAAGCGCCGTCGTATCCTGTGGGCCAAGGCTCATTTAAAATGGACTGTTTCAAAGTGGAAAAGTGTTCTATGGTCAGACGAGTCCAAATTTGACATTCTTGTTGGAAATCACGGACACTGTGTCCTCTGGGCTAAAGAGGAGGGAGACCTTCCAGTGTGTTATCAGCGTTCAGTTAAAAAGCTAGCATCTCTGATGGTATGGGGTGCATAAGTGCATACGGTATGGGCAGCTTGCATGTTTTGGAAGGCACTATGAATGCTGAAAGGTATATAAAGGTTTCCAGACAACCTCTATTTCAGGGAAGGCCTTGTGTATTTCAGCAGGACAATGCAAAACCACATACTGCAGCTATTACAACAGCATGGCTTCATTGTAGAAGAGTCCGGGTGCTGAATTGGCCTGCCTGCAGTCCAGATCTTACACCTATAGAGGAAAATACGTAAAAGATGACCACAAACTCTTCAGCAGCTGGAAACCTATATCAGACAAGAATGGGACCAAATTCCAACACCAAAACTCCAGAAACCCCTAACCTCGATGCCCAAACGTCTTCAAACTGTTTTGAAAAGAAGAGATGCTACACCATGGTAAACATGCCCCCGTCCCAACTATTTTGAGACCTATAGCAGGCATCAAATTTGAAATGAGCTCATTTTGTGCATAAAATTGTAAAAATTTCACTGTTTAAACATTTATGTTATCTATGATCTATTTGAATAAAATATTGGCTCATGTGATTTGAAAGTCTTTTAGTTTTCATTTTATTCAAATTTAAAAACATCCATAATAATATAATATAATATAATATAATAATCATCCCTGCAGGATCTTTCTGGAAAAACCCTCAGTTCCAGATGACACTATCTGAGAAAGATGTGGATGACCATGACTATGGAGAGGATGATGAAGGGGAGGAAGGGGATGGAGAAGAGGATGACGAAGTCACAGTGGCTCCAGTGAAAAAGACTGAGAAACAGGGAGAGAAAAAGAAGAAGTGCACGGTACTGGTGGAGCTTCTCCAGAAATACCGCAGACAGAAAGATAAAGTCAACTTCCTCTACATCGCATTTCACATCTACAAGGTAAGAGACTGGTTATAATCAACTTCAACCTTCAACCTTCTTTAGAGATGGAGTAGGGAGCCTGTTACAAATGTATAAAAGTGGTGCATTTTAAGCCAGGCTTATAATAATATACCTATAGTACCATAGTAATGCATTTACATACTTTGTTATGATGCAAAGCCATTAACTTAATCATTATTGATGTATAGAAACATACATGATTTTTTATTAAATTAATATACAAACCCGATTCCAAAAAAGTTGAGACACTGTACAAATTGTGAATAAAAAAGGAATGCAATAATTTACAAATCTCATAAACTTATATTTTATTCACAATAGAATTTAGATAACATATCAAATGTTGAAAGTGAGACATTTTGAAATGTCATGCCAAATATTGGCTCATTTTGGATTTCATGAGAGCTACACATTCCAAAAAAGTTGGGACAGGTAGCAATATGAGGCCGGAAAAGTTAAATGTACATATAAGGAACAGCTGGAGGACCAATTTGCAACTTATTAGGTCAATTGGCAACATGATTGGGTATAAAAAGAGCCTCTCAGAGTGGCAGTGTCTCTCAGAAGTCAAGATGGGCAGAGGATCACCAATTCCCCCAATGCTGCGGCGAAAAATAGTGGAGCAATATCAGAAAGGAGTTTCTCAGAGAAAAATTGCAAAGAGTTTGAAGTTATCATCATTTACAGTGCATAATATCATATAATATAATATAAGTGCATATAATACTTACAGAAAACATTGTCGGTGAACACAATCCACCGTGCCATTCGCCGTTGCCGGCTAAAACTCTATAGGTCAAAAAAGAAGCCATATCTAAACATGATCCAGAAGCGCAGGCGTTTTCTCTGGGCCAAGGCTCATTTAAAATGGACTGTGGCAAAGTGGAAAACTGTTCTGTGGTCAGACGAATCAAAATTTGAAGTTCTTTTTGGAAAACTGGGACGCCATGTCATCCGGACTAAAGAGGACAAGGACAACCCAAGTTGTTATCAGCGCTCAGTTCAGAAGCCTGCATCTCTGATGGGGTTGCATGAGTGCGTGTGGCATGGGCAGCTTACACATCTGGAAAGGCACCATCAATGCTGAAAGGTATATCCAAGTTCTAGAACAACATATGTTCCCATCCAGACGTCGTCTCTTTCAGGGAAGACCTTGCATTTTCCAACATGACAATGCCAGACCACATACTGCATCAATTACAACATCATGGCTGCGTAGAAGAAGGATCCGGCTACTGAAATGGCCAGCCTGCAGTCCAGATCTTTCACCCATAGAAAACATTTGGCGCATCATAAAGAGGAAGATGCGACAAAGAAGACCTAAGACAGTTGAGCAACTAGAAGCCTGTATTAGACAAGAATGGGACAACATTCCTATTCCTAAACTTGAGCAACTTGTCTCCTCAGTCCCCAGACGTTTGCAGACTGTTATAAAAAGAAGAGGGGATGCCACACAGTGGTAAACATGGCCTTGTCCCAACTTTTTTGAGATGTGTTGATGCCATGAAATTTAAAATCAACTTATTGTTCCCTTAAAATGATACATTTTCTCAGTTTAAACATTTGATATGTCATCTATGTTGTATTCTGAATAAAATACTGAAATTTGAAACTTCCACATCATTGCATTCCTTTTTTATTAACAATTTGTACAGTGTCCCAACTTTTTTGGAATCGGGTTTGTAAATCAAAACTGCCTAATGAATGAAATGTCGACACAGGAAGTGGTAAAAGACTGTGAAGCTTTGTGTGTTGATGACTTGATCTGCTCAATCTATGTTTTGATCATCATGCTGAATCCGATCCGGGTGTAGTCTTTGGCAAAAACGCGATTTTCTCAGCATTTTGTTTAAAATGTTACTTTTTATTAAACTTACCCACTTTCAAGTGTTGATAAAAAAAGAATGCATGAAGCTAGAATATTTTTTTAAAGCAGAGGCTCTGTTCTTTCTTTTGATATATTGTATGTTCACATATTCATACAACAAAATATTCTGGGGGCCATGAAAACTTTTGTGAAAACTATCAAAAATGCTGGCATTGGTTGCCAACTTTTTTTATATATAGAGTATATAAATAAACGCTGGCGGGGAAAGAGTTAAAGACCCCTGCTATAGTCGCAAATTGTATTTCTCCCTTATCTTACCTCTTAATTCTCTCTTTCAGGTCCCCTCTGAGGTGAGCAGCTGAATGAATATGTGCTCGCTGCGTAACTATCTGAAACACTCATCTAAAACATTTGTTAATATATAAACACATACACATGACTCTTTCACATCTTCTCTACATTTAGCTGCAGGACAAACCAGGATCTCTGGACCAGCAGTTCTTCTCCAATAACCGTCCGGTTGCTCGCTCTGGAAAGTACCGCAGCATCAGGAGCGTGTGGCGAAAGGTGCACCTGGAGCCTGGAAGTTATGTCATCCTAGCCTCCACATACAGGCCCAACCAGCAGGGGGAGTTCTTCCTCCGCATTTACACCAAAACCGGCAACATACAGGGGTACAAAGAACGAAAAAAAAAAAAAACCCCAAACTAACAAAAAAAAAAAGGGGTACAAATAACATCAAACATCTTATGTTTCTGTCCGTTATATATTGTGATAATGTGTTTATGTCTGTCCAGCGGTTAGCCATATGAAAGTTTCAAATCTGCTTTATAGATTCCAGGATTTCCCCTGCACCAACAACTACTCTGTGGTAAGACATGTACTGACTAAAATGAGAAAGAAGAACAACCGTCTGTGCATAAATATGATATTATTATGTGTTATATATACATGTGTGTGCGTTTGTCTGTCCATAGATGGTCATGTCAAAGCCAGTCTTACCCGAGGACCAGTTCAGGGTGCAGAAGTGGTTTGATGAAAAGGCTGGAACTGTAAGAATCTCAATCCCATCCAGTGAAATTCACAGATATTTGTGGTATTCTGTGTTTATTAGTAAATACAGCTGTTGTCCTCAAATATGCCATTGTTTTTCACTTTCCAGGATGACAGAGTGAATGCTGTGCAATTTATGAATCTGGTGAACTCAGGTCAGGATTTACACATTTAGCACATGCTGTCAGTCACATGGTTGCTGTACCATAAATGACCACAAGGTGGAAGTATCATGTAGCGTCACTTAGAATGAACTCCAGCTGTGCTGTATTGGCTATACATTCATCCACTATAAAGACTTAATTATATTTAGGCTAAAAATGTTTTACCCTTTAAAGAAATTATTAGTACTGTTACTGTGTAAAAATATGTTTATATAACAAAATGATTTACACTCGCATGACACTAACATCCATATCAGTTGCCTAAAGCTGTTTAATTTGACATGGAATAGGTTGGCATGTGATAAACCCTCTGTTATCAGACAAATTCAGTTTCAGAATAAATGAGTTGCATTTGCAAGAACTATTTCTGTGATGATATTAGTAACCAAATATGTTTGCTTTTGGTTCACTCTAGGTGCCAGAATAATCCAAGAGCACTTAGTGTGCATTCAAAACAAGTTCTTATGCAGTTTATGTGTTTTAATTATGTTTTAGTGCTGGAAAAAGACTATGAACTTCCCCTGGAGACCTGCAGACAGCTCATCTTTGGAGAAGATGTATCCTTCTTCCATCTAGCAATATTTTTATTATGTTTATAATATACTTTTATACTACTGTTTAAAAGTTTGGAATAAGATTTTTTATTTAAAAAAAAGACAAATGCTTTTATTCAGCAAGGATGCATTAAACTGATCGAAAGTGACATTAAAGACATTTATAATGTTACAAAAAATGTCTATTTCAAATTAAAGGGTTAGTTCACCCAAAAATGAAAATTCTGTCATTAATTACTCACCCTCATGTCGTTCCACACCCGTAAGACCTTCATTCATCTTCGGAACACAAATTAAGATATTTTTGATAATATCTGATGGCTCAGTGAGGCCTCTATAGACAGCAAGATAATTAACACTTTCATATGCCCAGAAAGCTACTAAAAACATATTTAAAACAGTTCATGTGACTACAGTGGTTCAACCTTAATGTTATGAAGCGACGAGAATACTTTTTGTGCGGCCAAAAAACAAAATAACCTTATTCAACAATATCTAGTGATGGGCGATTTCAAAACACTGCTTCATGAAGCTTCGAAGCTTTACAAATCTTTTGTTTCAAATCAGTGGTTTGGAGCGTGTATCAAACTGCCAAAGTCACGCCCCCCAGTGGTGAACCATTGAAATTTCTAAACACTTATGACATAACGAAGCCTCGTTTACTGAACGTGACTTTGGCAGTTTGATACGCGCTCCGAACCACTGATTCGAAACAAAAGATTCGTAAAGCTTCGAAGCTTCATGAAGCAGTGTTTTGAAATCACCCATCACTAGATATTGTTGAATAAAGTCATTATTTTGTTTTTTTGGCGCACAAAAAGTATTCCTGTCACTTCATAACATTAAGGTTGAACCACTGTAGTCACATGAACTGTTTTAAATATGTCTTTAGTAGCTCTCTGGGCATCTGAAAGTGTTAATTATCTTGCTGGCAATGCAGGCCTTATTGAGCCATCAGAATTGATCAAAAATATCTTAATTTGTGTTCCGAAGATGAACGAAGGTCTTACGGGTGTGGAGCGACATGAGAGTGAGTAATTAATGACAGAATTTTCATTTTTGGGTGAACTAACCCTTTAATGCTGTTCTTTCGAAGTTTTTATTTAAAAAAAAATCTTAAACAGCACATCTGTTTTCAACAATGATAATAAAAAAATGTTTCTTGAGCAGCAAATCAGCAAATTAGAATGATTTCTGTGACACTGAAGACTGGAGTAATGATGCTGAAAATTCACAGGAATAAATTACATTTTAAAATATATTAAAATAGAAAAGTTAGCTTGAATTTTTATTAAATGACCATGAACTTTTGAACTATTGTGTGTGTGTATATATATATATATATATATATATATATATATATATAGTCTATGTCCCATTTTTGGTTGATATTCTTAATGGCAGTATGTAGACTGGAGGCAGAGGCCGTCTGAACAGAGCTCAAGCTGAGAAGCTGCTCACTTCCCTACGCAATCTGCAGGTATCTCAGTTCTCATGCGTGAAAAGGTCACTCTCAGATTTGGCACAGTGTTAGAGAGAGCAGCGAGGACACTGAGCTGTGACAATTATCAGGTTGTGTTAGGTTACATGGAGCTTGTCTTGCACAAACCAAAAGACCTTGAAACGTTGTTGTTGTTTATCCTTTTGACGAACTCAACTGCTTTAGTGCTTTGTGCCAGTGTCATATTGGAGCCCAATCACTGGCTTCCTTTCAAATGCCAAAAAAATATGGAGAAATTACTTATCTTCATTTTTTTTCTTCCACAGTCTATCTTTTTTCAGTTTGATGAAGATTCGTCAGGAACTATGAGTCCGTTTGAACTCAGTTTGGCTCTGAATGCTGCAGGTGAGCACATATATGGGCCACATTCACACAGCAGCAGAATACAGTTGTCAGTCCTGTATTTGAGCCCTTAATACGGTTACATTCACACACAGTTCAGTTATTTATGGGAGTGACAACCTCATTCTATCCGCTTGTTAAGTCGTGACGTAAGGAACGCGGTTTCTGGGTCCAAGCCTCGACTCGTTTCACTTGAGAATGCCATCTCGACGGCCGGTTATGAGCGCTATTTATTCATAATAAACATTTAACATTTTAAAAAGTTAAAAATTTAAAATACTTACAATCTACACAACAGTCTCTGTGCTCACAGCATCACCGACATTAATATTTTAACAATTTACAAAAGATGAATCACTGTCTGGCCATCTGGGATTTTGGTATGGAGATAAACGTTGTGATTACAATTTTTTGGTAGTATTACACCACATCGTGTGTGTATATTAGCACCGTTTTTTGTTTTCTTGTAGTATGAGATAGAGCGTTTGGACCCGGAAGCGCTGCCGCGTGACGTCAGACTTAACAACCGAATAACCAAACTCACACCTGTAAATTTTCATGCTCGGAAAACCTGCGCTGTGTGAACAGAACCGGACTGGACAACTAGTTTTCTGTCATGTCATATAGTGCGAGAGAGCCGCTCTGCGCTGCACAAACACCGTGTGTTGCAGGTTTTCATGTGTGGTTTTGGTAACTTACAGTGACAGAGATATGAGGGTTTTCGATCCAGTCACTGTTCTCCACCGGAGCTGCTCCCGTCAGTTTTGATTGTGGTTACTGGTAAGAGAATATAGGTTTGACTCCTGTCAAACGTTCATACAGACAGTATTCGAGACGCTACTGTAAGTTGCTGTGTGAACGAGACATTTCGAGGCTCACACCTGTAAGTAAATGTGGTTGTCAATCCCAAAAACTGACTGTGTGATACATGTAGCCATACACAAACACCACACCCTGTGTTTATATGCAAAGAGAAATGTACAGTCTTTACACTTCTCCGCTGCACTCACGTTCCCTCCACCTCTTTCTGTGTCTGTTTTTACCCTCAGGTGTGGAGTGTGACAATGTTGTTGAGCAGTTGTTGTGGGAGAGGTTTGGCGCCGGTGAACAGTATCTCCCCTTTTATGGCTTTGTGTCTTGTGTTGCCAGACTGCAGGTGCTCTTTGGTAAGTCCATGACCAGAGAGTCCATACAGTAATCTGTAGTCAAAATAGATAAATAAATATCCGCCCATATTTACTTGGAAGGGAACTTAAACATATGTCTATTTGTGCTCCTGGAAAATGTCTATTACTTAAAGTCACCATGAAATCATAATTGACAATTCCTATTTTTTATGAAATATTGCAGTATTTTTGACCCTGGACATAAAACCAGTTATAAGGGTCAATTTTTTTTTAAATTGAGATTTATACATCATCTGAAAGCTGAATAAATAAGCTTTCCATTGATGTTTGGTTTGTTAGGACAATATTTGGTCGAGATACAACTATTTGAAAATCTGGAATCTGAGGGTGCAAAAAAATCAAAATATTGAGAAAATCACCTTTAAAGTTGTCCAAATGAAGTCCTTAGCAATGCATATCCACTCACAAAAATATATTTTTGATTTATTTACGGTAGAAAATTTATAAAATATCTTCATGGAACATGATCTTTACTTAATATCCTAATGATTTTTGGCATAAAAGAAAAAATTGATAATTTTGACCCATACAATGTATTGTTGGCTATTGTTAAAAATATACCCGTGTGACTTATGACTGGTTTTATGGTCCAGGGTCACATTTATTATAGATGATTTGTCTGTGCACATCACTTTTTGTTATTCATGTGCCCTCATGATCTTTAATCAAAATAACCTGACATGGTGCGAGGGCGGGACAACCTGTCACTCACCTGAGATCCACCAGTAGCAAACCACAACCATCCCCGATGGACAAAATTAAGTCCCGCCCTACATTTTTTCTTTTTCAAGAAGCCATTTCACTCAGATATATGTCACAATAGGGAAGAAAAGTCTATAGCAACTTCAGTTTCATGCCGACTAAGAGTTTGGATGTCATAACTATGATTAGGATAAAACTGATTTTTTGAGCAATTTTATATTTCTTTTTTACACTTCCTGACCGAGATGAGAGGATTTCTAGTGCTAATACATCATGATGAAAAGTAAAGGATGTACAATTAGGTGTTTAATTGATGATATGTGTTTTATATCATACTTTTGCTTTCACAGAGAATGATGGGAAGTGTATATATTTGTTAATATGAAGGAATTTTCCGTATTTATTTTCCACTGGTGTTTTACCCGTATTTTGTATTATGCATTACATTTTGTTTTTTAGGGTAAAAGGAAATGTCCGTAAACTGAACAGATAATGTCCTGGCAGAAAGTCACCAGTACCTTTTCCGTTGTTGTGACTTTTTTTTCCTTATAGTGTATTTTCTTCACACAAGTCTGTCGCTTCATTAACTGCCTTGATGAGTAATGTTTTCTGCCAGCCTTTGTTTCCATTCTTTATCAACAGTAAACAAAACGCATTATGACTAAATTTCATAGCCTTTTTACTTATTTAGGATCAGGACAAATTTGTTTTTGGTATAATTTTAAAATTTAAATGCTTAAAACTCTGAAGGAAGCATACAATACTGTTCAAAGGTTTTGTATAAGTAAGATTATTTTTAAAGAAACTAATGCTATTACTCAGAAAGGATGCATTAAACTGATCAAAATTGACAGTAAAAACATTTAGAATGTTACAAAAGATTTCTATTTAAAGTAAATGATGTTCTTGCAAACTTTCTGTTCATCAAAGTATTAAGATAATATTAAAATATTAAGCAGCACAACTGTTTTCAACAAATAATAATGAGAAATGTCTAAAATCAGCATATTAGAATGATTTCTGACAGATCATATGACACTGAAGACTGGAGTAATGATGCTGAAAATTCAGCTTTGCATCACAGGAATAAATAAAAAGTAGTTATTTTAAATTGTAATAATATTTCACAATATAACTGTTTTTACTGTACTCATTTGATCAAATAATTACATCCTTGGTCAGTATAAGAGACCTCAAAAACAATAAAAAATTATAATAATATATAAACGCAGTAGTCACTTCATTAGGTACACCTGCTTGTTAATGCAAATATCCAAACGGCCAATTATGTAGCAGCAAATCAGTGCATTTGAATGACAATCAGTTGTTGTTCAAACTAAAAAACAGAACGGGAAAGAAATATGAGCCAAGTGACTTTGACCTTAAAAATGATTGCTAGTGCGAGACGGAATGGTTTTAGTTTCTCAAAACCTGCCGATCTTCTGTGATTTTTGTGCACGACAGTCTCTAGAATCAGCAGAGAATGGCGTAAAAAAACCCATAAAAACATCTAGCGAGTGGCAGTGCTGTGGACAGAAAATGTCTTCTTATTCAGAGAGGTCAGAGGGGAATGGCCAGACTGGTTCGACAGGACAGGAAGGTGACAGTAACTGAAATAACCAGACGCTACCGCAGCGCTATGCAGAAGAGCCTTTCTAAACACACAGCGTGTCAAATGTGGCAGTGGACGTTCTACAGCAGCAGAAGATCATGTTCCACTCCTGTCAGCTAAGAATAGGACACTGAGGCTACAGTGGACACAAACTCACCAAAACTTGTCAGTAGAAGACTGGAAAAACAGTGCCTGGTCTAAAGAGTCCATTTCTTCAGTGACATCCAGATGAAGGGGTCAAAGTTTCTTGTAGACAGTGTGAATCTATGGCTGCCTCCTACACATCTATAGCTTAGATGCATCCTTCGATGCCCTTAAAGCACCGGAACGCTGCTCATTCAAACACACACACACACAAACAAAATTGAATCAGATACGTCACTTTCATAAAGGGTTGAGGACAAAAACACTATCCATTATGATTCCTATGCTATTTATTATTAGAAATTTGTAGCCATTTTGTTATTTATTATATTTGTTAGATTGAATTTACAGTATGCCCATTAACATATGGTTATCACTATCTGCATCCAGTGTGAAGGTAAAAATAATCGTGTAGCACTGCATCTCATCATGAGGTTTATTGGCTGTCGAGATGTCCGTGACGTTGTTAGCAGTGATGCGAGTGTGTGCACATTGTCTGTAAACATGTTAATTGCAAGGATTCAGCTCTCTGATCGTTTCTTCTCAGATCTTTACGAGTCGGAGACCAACCCAGAGGTGAAGGACAAGGGCATCAACGCTGTAAGATCTTCTCCAGCTGTCTTGTTTGTCAGAATCAGCTCAGTTCTTTCAATCTCTTCCACGGCCGTCTTTGACTAATGTTAAAATGATTAACACAATATAAAAATATCAATCACGCACGGCATGTCCAGATAAAATCAAGGGCAATTCGATATCAATGACTTGCAGATATTTATAGTCAATATTAGTATAGTAGACAAGGCAAACTGAGTGACTTTTTTAAATGTATATTATTATTACTAAAATAGAATAAAAAATAAATAAATCCTATTTTGAATTCTTATCCTAGAGATGGTTTCAATAGTTACACTTAAAAGGATAGTTCACCCAAAAATGCAAATTCTGCAATCATTTTCCCTCAAGTCGTTCTGTATATCTTTCTTCTGTGGAACATAAAAGACAATTTTGAGAAATTTGTTACCAACATTTTTTAAAATATTTTTTATATTCCACAGAAGAAAGAAAATCATACAGGTTTAGATCGACATGAGGGTAAATAACCCTCTGGTGCTGTTTGCTTGGCGGTCAAAAATGACCGTTTTTTCTACAATGAAATGAATGTACTATATTTTAGTTTGATAATGTTTTTTATTTAATATTTTATATGTTTGGGGGATTTTATGGTACTAAATTATATTTATGCAGTATTTGTAATCCAGTTTTGAGCATAGACCTAAAGATGAAATTTCCAACTTAAACTGTCATAAATCTTGCATGCTTTGGAGCACAGACTTAAAGGGTTAGTTCACCCAAAAATGAAAATTCCGTCATTAATTACTCACCCTCATGCCGTTTTACACCCGTAAGGCTCTGTGAGGCCTACATAGGGAGCAATGACATTTCCTCTCTCAAGATCCATTAATGTACTTAAAAACATATTTAAATCAGTTCATGTGAGTACAGTGGTTCAATATTAATATTATAAAGCGACGAGAATATTTTTGGTGCGCCAAAAAAACAAAATGATGACTTATTTAGTGATGGCCGATTTCAAAACACTGCTTCAGGAAGATTCGGAGCGTTATGAATCAGCGTGTCGAATCATGATTCGGATCGCGTGTGAAACCGCCAAACTGCTAAAATCACGTGACTTTGGCGCTCCGAACTGCGGATTCGACACGCTGATTCATAACGCTCCGAATCTTCCTGAAGCAGTATTTTGAAATCGGCCATCACTAAATAATTCGTTATTTTGTTTTTTTTTGGCGCACCAAAAATATTCTCGTCGCTTTATAATATTAATATTGAACCACTGTACTCACAAGAACTGATTTAAATATGTTTTTAGTACCTTTATGGATCTTGAGAGAGGAAATGTCATTGCTCCCTATGTAGGCCTCACAGAGCCATCGGATTTAAACAAAAATATCTCAGTTTGTGTTCAGAAGATGAACAAAGGTCTTACGGGTCTGGAACGGCATGAGCGTGAATAATAAATGACAGAATTTTCATTTTTGGGTGAACAAACCCTTTAAGTTTCGTCTCTTTTTAAAGAAGACACAAAAATACTATTTTCAATTTTTATATTAAATATATATTTTCCCAAACATGTTTTACTGTAAAACTGTGAGAAAATCAAAGCCATAAATCTAAACAAGTTATGTTCCAAATTTGAGTTTGATATCTCAAAAAATTAGCTTTCAGTAAGATTTTGTTTGGGCGCAGTACCAAATGTTTCCACTAGATGAAATTTGTTTCATATTCATTTCCAATGCAGCCATTTTTGACTGCGAGGAGTTCAAGTGTGACCATTTTTTTCCCAGGACCATTTAACCTTTTCGAATCATGTCCGTTATTTTTATTTATTTATTTGTGTTCACATAGCAAGTGCCAAAACCTTTACCAAGTTTCGTACCATTCTGATGAAGTTCAAAACATAACCAGAGAGCACCAGAGGAATAAATACAAAGTCTTGTCATGAAACTCTAGATAGCGCAGGCTGATAGGTCCTTAACTCAATTGCTTGCAATCACATCATTCTAAAGGGCACAGCTGATTGGTTCCTGCTGTATCAGTAGCCAATGTGCTCGCTGCTCAGCCTTCTAATACTTGGTCAGCATTTGCTGTAGCAGTTGCAGCGCACTTTCAGAAACCTTCCACCTTCCCCAGCTCCACCTGTATAGATCTGCTACGGGTAATTAATGTATGTTGTTTCTTATAGAAGCAGCATGTCTTGCTCACAGCAGCGTGTTGTGTATGTATTGGCAGTAGCAAGTCCTGTACTTGCTCTGCAGCAGCATACAACATATCAACATTGTCACATCCATTACCATGCCAAACACTCATGACAGAAATAAAATTTTTAGGTGAACTATTCCTAAGGTTATATGTATCTATACTATGTATGTACAATATAAGCATATATTTATTAATGTGCACAGCACATTCACTGAATCGTTTCTCTGATCTTTGTGCAGTGGCTGCTCAGGCTGTTGGCTGTGTGAGCCTGTCCAGACCCGACACCTCAGCGGGACAGACCTGCTAGGCCAAGACTACTCTGACGTCATCCATCTGGGCCTACGTCTCCTACATCACCCCCTTCTATCTCATTTGTGATCTGCGGACCTTTGCCCTGCAGTTGCATCCACCCACTCACTGCTCCATCAGTTGGGGTCTATGACCATGTAGGTTATTACTGCCTGGATACAAAACATTTCATCCCCCTTAGATATTTTAAAGAGATATTTTACTTGTAAATTAACATTTTGTCATCATTTACTCACCCTCATGTCATTCCAAACCCACATGACTCTCATTCTTCTGTGGAACTCAAAAGAAGATATTTAGCAGAATGTCCAAGCTCTTTTTCCATACTATGGAAGTGAATGGAGACCAGGGACAGTTGTGATCGCCATTCACTTTCATTGCAAGGAAAAGAGCAGCTTGGACATTCTGCTAAATATCTACTTTTGTGGTCCACAAAAGAAAGAAATACATAATGAAGGTAAAATAAATGATGATAAAATGTATAATTTTGGGTGAACAATGTGTTTAAATCTATATCTAAAAAGCATTTTAACACCATTTGTTTTTAGTAGAGCTGCCAATTTAATGATTTGGTATGATTCAGTGGCAGCAAATATTATATTTCTTGTAACAAGCAGCCTAATTACTTTTTTTTTTCATTCATACGGCATGACTCGTACTTCCTCTTGTACTTTTTTTCCCTGTTATGAACATTAATGTATCTCTGCTTAATGTCTTTAAAAGTTGCGGATGTTTTTTTGCTTCCAAATATAAAACCACAAGTCATAATCTTTCATCAGAGGGCATTTCTATATTAAAATTTTTTCTGTGCGTATACCTACACCTCCACACACACACACACACTCTCTCACACACACATTGTTCGGGGAGCGAGATAGTAGCTGTGGGTATTAAAAGCGATGTCTCAGCAGCCCTGCACGCACCGGCTCTATTCTTATCGCTCTGACGCCACGCACAGCGTCATCACGCCATCGCTCCCTCCTCCGCTACGCTCTCCCTGCATCCCTCCCTCCAGCTCTCTCTAGTAACTGTCTCATTCTCACAATCTGCTTCCTCCTCCTCGTGTACCTTGCGCTCGCTCACACATGCGCGTATGCTTGCTCACACACACACTCACACACTCGTACGCTCTTGTCCTCTCTCCCGCTGCTCCTATTAATAGAAACCTTTGCTCACACAATGCTTCCTCCCTGCCGTAAGGTGACCGAACAGAGGTTGCCCCCAGCAACAGTCCAAGCACCACTGGAAACAGCTAGAAAAGCAGGCATGCATGTCTGTCATTGCTCTCTCGATCATACTTTACCAGTTACATCTTGTACTTTTTATGCCATAATCCCTTTGTGTATTGGCTTTTCTAAAAGCTACTCTTGACTCAGTTATCCTTGTCTGCCCTGTCCTGCTCTCTGTCTGTCTGTGAGGTCAGACATAATAATAACTTTTAAATAATATCCGTTAGTGTTGACCAGAAGTATGCGATTTGAGATCTGCCATCTTTGCTCATTTTGGCTGCTTGTTTTTTTGGACCAATCATCCATTTTACACTTTTAAGGACCTTCCAAAAAAACAAAAAAACATTAGGCACTGGTAAAACATTCCCTATAATGAAATATTGGACATAAACAGACTACTCACTTAATTTTAAATACTATGGGCCGCTAGGCGTGACGCAAGTGTTTTCTGCTAATTTCAGCCCGACGCAGTTATCATTTTCACGTCCTGTGCCACGTTGTTTAAATAGCAAATGCACTCGTGCCTATTTGTGCACCCATGGCCGTGCTGGTCTGAAAACGAGGTGTGTTTAGGTGCATTGTTGGCGTGTTGCTATTTTGAGGCAACTGAAAATGACTGCGCCATTGACCAACAAAAACCTGCTCTAAAGTCAATGCCACAGTATTTTAAAATTTTTTTTTTGTTATTTAAAGAGCGCGTTAGTAACATGTGCCTACAGGCGGGTGCACAACATGCATACACTCTGCTTATTACACACACAGGGATGCAGCAGCACACAAACATGCCAAATATTAAAAAATAAAAGGATTTCAATGTAAAAGATTATTGTTGTATGCATAAAGATAAAAATGCTTTGTCCTGTAGATCCGTTTCCTCGCTAGAGAAGCGCTCAGTTTTTCTGTTTGCAAATTCCGCCATGTAAATAGCGAATCCGCCATGGCGCGAGCGCAACTGGCTTTTAAAGGGAATTGGAGATGAAACTCTGATTGGTTTATTGCACGTTATGCCCAAAACACACCCATGACTTATTAAGAGACTAGGGACAACCCTTTTAGACCATGCGCTGGGCGCAGCAACAATTTTTCCCGTCGTTAAACTAGCAAAAGTGGATTCGGACACGCCCTATGTGCACCTGCGCCGTGCACTTTAGACCATGCGCTTAAATCGTTAAAATAGGGCCCTATGTTTACATCCACCTATTTTTATGTGCATTTTGGGATATTGCATAAAAAAAGATGGATGGAAACGCCAAGATGAGCATAAATTCTAAAAATGCGCATAAAAAACTGTATGGAAACGGTGCTTTATTCACCAATGTTTTTGGCGATATTCCAGTTTTGTGCACAAGTTAAATTCGCAACTTTGGATGGAAAAGTAGCTAATGAAGAAAGTTGCTTTTGGGGCCCAAATAGTATAGTTATGGCCAGTGTTGATAAGGCATTACAAGTAACTTGAGTTACGTAATCAGATTACTTTTTCAAGTAACTAGTAAATAAGTAACGCAAGTTACTTTTTCACATTTATTGACTCACAGCTCTCCTGTCCCCATTTTAAGAGAAATTAAGTGCAGAGGCGTTGTGTGTGAACATGATGGTTATTGTAGTTCTAGACTAAATGTGAACATACATTTACTCATCTTGCTTGCGCGAAAACATTCAGTATTCCTCAAAACGAATGAAAACTGTGAAATGCAATCTCAGAATTTTATGCAAACGTAATAATTAACTATATTAAATTACACAAATATACTTTATGTATTTAATCTCAATTTATTAACCAATGTCTTTGCTGCTGACCTTCAATGATCTAATTCAACCACACTAATAAGCAAAAATAATTACTTTATATTAGATTTAGAAGTAAGAATGTTGAACTTTCACAGCTGAAAGGTTTGTTTGAGCTGCGCCCTCTACTGTACAGGCTAAATATGCATTTCTTTCAGCCTGAGGCTTATTCATTTCACTTTGGACATGAAAGGGCCTTAACATTTGCCAAAATATAACTTTTTTTTGTTGTTATTAAAAAACAAACAAGCAAGGCCAACCCAGGAGAGAAAAAGTAATGCAAAAGTAATGTAATGCATTACTCATCCTAAAAAGTAACTAAGTAACGCAATTAGTAACACAATATTGTAATGCAGTACTTTTAAAAGTATCTTTCCCCAACACTGGTTATGGCATCCACTTGCACACATTCTTGCATTTAAATAATGTATATATATTTATATGTTCTGTCCGCCACTGAAAAACACTTTACAATTACTCCCGGGACACTAGGAATCAAATGAAACCCATGAAAGTCACTTATCCTCAAAGTAAGAATATACCACACTTTAAAACTGCAAAATACGTTCCATGCCACCAAATACATACCATTCTAAAGCAGTCACAATGTCTTATCATAGTGATTTGGCTTAAAATAGAAGCATTAAAACAGAAGGTAGTGTTTTCCTGTGGACAGAATGAAAGTGTCTGCCAAAAACACTGCAGACCAAGGTTATTCACACAGACACAGTAGCTTCTGTACAAATACTGTATTTGACTTGAACAATTTTGAAGAAATATTCATTTGTTGACCAACTGAAAAATGCAGCATAATTTTATAATATTAAAAACACTCTAAAAAATGCTGGGTTAAAAACAACCCAAGTTGGGTTGAAAATGGACAAACCCAGCGGTTGGGTTAAATGTTTGTCCAACCTGCTGGGTAGTTTTATTTAACTCAACTATTGTTTAAAAATGACCGTATTGCTTGCTTAAAATGAACCCAAAATTTGTTTGAAATTAACATTTATTAATATGTTTACTAAATTAACATTTATTAATATGTTTAATGAATAATAATTAAATAAACATTTATTATATTGCTTATTAATTAATGTTCAGCTTTTGATTATTATTGTTGCCTCTAGTAATTATGTGTCTAATTTTTAATTTCCGAACTATTTTGGGTTCGTTTTACATAAATGACAACCCAGTCGCTGCATTTGTCCATTTTCAACCCAACTTGGGTTGTTTTAGAGTGTAATAATAATTATTATTTTAGCATAAAATTAGCTATTCTTCCTTTCACTGAGATATGAAATCTATCTCTGACGCAATGACTGATATCTTAAACCTTTTAATACAGCCATGTGTACCAGATTTGCACTCGGACAATCAGATAAAGCTGATTTGTCGAGAAAGATCTGAGTATCTATTCAAAAGTTTGCCTACCTGAGTATGTACAAGCCAAGATGACAGATGGCCAGAAATATTGAATTCTGTGGGGGGATTTTCTGAGAAAGGACTAAAATAACCAAAGAATTAGACTCAGGGTATCTGGCAGAACATTTACTTTGATTGAATCTAATTACTAAGGAGGAAATAAGCACAGCAGCTTGCCGAACATGTGTTCGTGCGACTGATTCAGAATCGCAGGGTTGAATGAATAAACTCCAACCTTTTCTCCACCTCCCTCCATCTGTGTTCATGTTATCATTCCTTTCTCCGTCACCCCTCGCTTCATTCCCCCATTGATCCCATTGGTGCTCCGCAGTGACATGCTTTGCCTCTATTTCTTGCCGACACTTGGTAATTTGGTACAGTTCTATGGGGGTGGCTACAGGAATAGCTCCAGAGTTGTAGTGCAGCGTGTGTGGGAGCGTTTTCCAGAGTGGAAGCTCCTTAAGGAAGGTGCCTTCTTCAAGCTGACTGCCAAGATGCATTTTTAGACCTGGCTGGAGAACACAATACTACTGAAATTGATGTCACTAGATGTATTTATAGATATTTACTTGAAAGATTTCACGTATTGACGAAGCAATTGTGTCATTTTGAGCCAGAAAGCGGCTGTCTCTGAGCTTCATCACGCTGAGAATATGCATCAGTCGTTTTCACGCAAAGTTGTACTATAAATGAAGAGAGCATTTGGGAGTCATTGCCTATGAACAACAACAACAATATGGGTAAAATGTCAACTCTTTTGGGTGTGAGTGCATCACACACTGACTAATGCGTCACTCAAACTGCATTTGACTGTTTGCCCCCACACTGAGTACTTTGTTAAATGTTCACTTTTACGTCAACTCATTAAGGGCTGACGCATTAATGAAACTGGGGTGAACTTGATACATTTTATGCATGTTTTAAAAATACATACCGATAAATTGGCAGGATGGTGTAGGTATTTGTGTGCCCACTGCAGTGAGGTTGCATATGCAGGAGGAAAAGAGTAAAATGGTATCAAAGTAATACGCTGATAATCAGCAGGTACATTTCTTCTTTCAGCCCTGTTCTAATTGCTAACTTACATCTGTATTTATTGAATAACAACTACGATAATTGCTCGTAATTGCACTGTTAAAGGTGCGTTAATGCTATATAATTACAGACTGAAGTGCTTTTAGTTCAGTGTAATGACAAAAGTGCGGTCTTGCCTAAATTGCTCAATTATTTAGGCTACATGCATATGCCCGACTACATTTCATGCAGACAAATTTGAATACTTTGTGTGAACCATGCACTCAAAGAAGCTTCAAATCTCTGAGGAATGAATCTTCTTGCTTAAATGTCAACCTTCTACAACCATAATGCCATGGGCCATTAGTAAACATCTCCCGGACTTGTGTCTTAGCACTAAAGAAACTGAAAACTGTGCAGTTTGTGCAAAATATGTTTGAAATTAACATTTCTTAAATTGCTTATTAATAAATGTTCACCTTTTGATTATTATTGTTGCCTCTAGTAATTATGTGTCTGATTTTTAATTTCCAACCTATTTTGGGTTCATTTTAAGCCAGCCATATAGTCATTTTTAAACAATAGTTGAGTTAAATAAAACTGCCCAGCATGTTTGGCAAACATTTAACCCAACTGCTCGGTTAAAACAACCCATTTGCTGGGTTTGTCCATTTTCAACCAAACTTTTTTTTTTTAACCCAGCATTTTTTAGAGTGTACGGAGCTATTTGTATCCATCAGGCGCTTAAAATTTAATCTCAACCTAAATTTGTGTTTAACACAGCTGTTATCTCCAAAATGTATAATCACTCTTGCCTGATTAAAATATGGGATTATGTGATCTCTTTCCATGAGCTAAAAACAGTTCGGGACATTTACTGTAGCTATACAGTCTTTGGTTCCAGAACATTTTATTTAAAGGGATAGTCCACGCAAAAATGAAAATCCTGTCATTATTTACTCACCCTCATGTCATTTCAAAACTGTATGTTTCTTCTGCAGAATACAAAAGAAGATATTTTGAAGAACATTGGGAATCAAACAACATTAGATCCCCTTGATCTTATTTGTATTTCTGTCATGACAACTCGGGGAGTGTTTGGGATGGTAATGGATATGATAATGTTTATATGTTTGGTCTTGGTGGAATAGATCTGCCAACACGCTGCAAGTAAGACATGCCGCTGTACAATATACGTAGCATACATTAATTACCCGTAGCAGATCTATACAGGTGGAGCTGGGGAAGGTGGAGGGTTTCTGAAAGCGTGCTACAACTGAATGCAGACCAAGTATTTGAAGGTTGAGCAGCGAGCTCATTGGCTACTGATACAGCAGGAACCAATCAGCTGTGCCCTATAGATAATGATGTGATTGCAAGTAATTGAGTTAAGGACCTCAGCTTGCGCCATCTAGAGTTTCATGACAAACTTTGTATAGACAAAAAACACTGATAAATTCTTTTATGTTCCACAGTACATTAAGGCCTGGTTTCACAGACTAAGCCAGGATCAGGACTTAGTTAAATTGGGACATTTAAGTAGCTTTTATAAACGTGTGTTAGAAAAAAAAAACATTACTGGTGTACATCTTAAGACAAAACAATGGAACTGACATATTTCAAGATATGTCAGTGCCAAGTTGCCTCAGTTAAGACAGCTCAAACATGCATTTTAGTCTGTGACTAGGCTTAAGATTCAAATGCCGGGATTCAAATGCCCCCTGTTATCCCACACAATATTCTAAGTCAGTATTTCTACTGTAATTATGACAATTATGCTTGTTTTCAAACTTTTTTTATTGCTGCACTGATTCATTAACACAGTTAATCAAATATATTAGAGTAATTTATCATGATTCACTTTGTGATTCATGTGCTGTATTCCAGAACTTTGTTCTTCAATAAAAACAATAGTTATTGAGGGAAAATAAAAAGAAATAGGGTTTCAGTGTACATCTTGATGTGATGTGTATTTTTAGCATTTTAATTAAGATTAGAATTAGATTATTTTAATATCAATTTCTTAATCTAAATCATTTGCTGAGGCCTCCTCAGCCCTCTGATTGAGAACTGCTCTAGTCACTGTCAGAGGCGAAATTCACCTGCACGATGCCAAATTCACCTGAATAGCCAGGATTCAGCTCTCAGAGGCTCATTTCACTACTCTATGGACCTTTGTTAGAGTAAAGGCCATGGTTAATCTGATGCAAATCAAAACAGCCCTGTAACGGACAAATGTTCAGTTTGTTTTCATATAACATTGTGTTGTGTGCCCCACAACCTTGTTTTCATTTGTGTCAAATGAAATGGGTCATACATACTATGCTCTTTTTTTTTTTTTTACATTTTAAGTTCCTTTAGTATGTAAAGTTGCTGTTTGAGCACAAAAAAGGTCTGCAAATCCCTCCAGCGGGAGTTATTCTCTATATCAGTGTGCACTGTTTCTGAACTCCCTGAAACACCTCCATTGTAGTCTTGAGTTTTCTTCCGGTAACGTACACGTCACAATATTTCTCACAAAAAAAGGGGCGGGGCCTGGTTGAGTTAGTTAGTAGTATGTTGAAACTCGTGTTTATGGTAAGGGGCGTGACATTTCCCAAACAAGCTCGAAATGATTGACCAATCACAACACATTTGTCCAGCCGACCAATCAGAGCACATTGCACTTTTCAGAAGGAGGGGCTTCATAGATGCAGGAACAAAAAAGAGTTTTACTGACAGACTGCAAGTCAGAACTCGCAATTTAAAAAAGGTAATTTACTTTTTTCTCGCAGTTGCAAGTTTATATCACACAAGTAAAAGTCAACATTTCCTTATACAGATTTACTGACAAACTGTTGGGCCCAGGCCCCCTAATACAAGAATTTCCCCTTATGTTCAATTTGATTCAGTCATAATAAATTTAATTAAATAATAAAATTATTTTTAACATATTTTTAATATAAATCATAGATCAAGGCTCTTGGCAAGATTTTGATTTTGCTACATAAACCTATAAAACAGAAATATTTGACATATATACTGTATAAAGATGCCAGAGACTGATTTCTGCACAGTGCTGTTCACTCATCTCACTCACACCCCTCTCGTCTTCAAGACAACACCACGCTCTTTTCTTCTCCCAGCACGTCTGAGCCAATCAGAGCACAGAAACCAAAATTAAATGCAGTTCTAAAATAACAAACACAGATTTTTACATCAAAATGCACAGGAGATGCAAACACAAACTCTGCAGTAATGAAATAATACATTAACAAATGAGGGTGTGTTTCACTTCTTGGAGGCATTTGTGATGATACTAAGCTTACTGAAGAGCGTTTCTTAGATGCGACAGACAAACAAGCTCAGGTGGTTCTTCAAAGGAGAGGAAGCTACTTGCTTAAAGGAAAAGTTTATCCAAAAATGAAAATCCTGTCATTTAGTCATCCTCATATCTTTCCGAACCTGTACAACATTCTATTGTATGTATTTAAAAAAACAAGACATGCAGGTTTAGATTAAATGATTTAATTTTGGTGTAAACTATCCTTTTAAAGTGGACATATCATGAAAATCTGATGTGTTTAAATGTTATAATCGGGTCCCTGGTGCACCTACCAAGCCATAAAATGTGATTTTGTTTTGGTAAGCCTTTCCCTGCAAGCATGTGAAAAAACGAGCCGTTCAGATTTCGCTCCCCTTGCGATGTAAGAAGGAGATCTTATTATAATATTACCGCCCCTTAATCTGTATGTTTCCACCCACAGCTCCGCCATTTTGTTTTCGCAAGCAACAACGGTGTACCAGTAACTCTGGTACTGGAGTGCAGCTGTCCTGCACAATTTAGCTACAACCCTGATCAAACACACTTGTTTTCGTGATGTTTGCAAATTGTCTTTCTGAGAGTGTTTCGTTAGCACGTAGCTAATGTACTGTTAAATGTGGCTAAAGTTACCATTGTTTCTTACTGTATTCACGGAGACCAGAGCCATGTTGTTATTTTCATTTTTAACCCGAAAACACTTGCAGTCTGTATAATTCATAATCTTCATTCTTATTGAGTCTCTACAACAGTCTGTAGCTTTAGCCACATTAGCTGTGCAGCACGCTATCAAACTCATTCAGAACCAAATGTTAGCAAACATTCACAAAATACATGCCATACCTACATGAACTGATATGCTGCATCACAAACAGTTTGTAATGATCCATTTTGAGAGTTATATTTGCTGTTAGCTTCTCCTGTATTATTTATGTCTCAGTGAATTGGAATTGTGAGCTTGGGGGCGGGGAGTACAAGGTCATTTGCATTTAAAGGTACACACACCAAATCAGCGCATTTTTTCTCCCACCCAAAAATAGGCAGTTAAAACATGGTATAATAAAAAAAATCCATGGGGTATTTTGAGCTGAAACTTCACAGACACATTCTGGGGACACCAGAGACTTATATTACATCTTGTAAAAAGGGTCATAATAGGTCACCTTTAAAGGTGCAGTCACATTAGCGAAATTTCACGGGCAAAAAAAGGTCCAATAGTCTAGCACTTTTCACACCAAAGTCACTTTGTCTCAAACCAATCAGCTTTTTGTTGGTCAACATGGCAAATTGACATGACCAACTCTACCATGAGCAAAATTTTTCCCCCTCACGCGAAACTCCAGATTGGAATGACTGGATTTCGCCCATGAAATTTCACAGTGCAACGGTAAATGTGACACTTAAAACTGAATATTTTTCCCTTCCAGTTTTGCTAAGCACATAAATGACATCCAGTATAATACGAGTTCTAAGTAACCTTTTTATTTGGAGTCCCACAGCAATACCTTGTTTGCAATAAACACCAATCGGTGAACGAGGTTTGTCTGGTCTCGACCGTGGGTGAGCGGTGGGGGGTGGAGGTAATGACGGAGAAGAAGAGTGGCACACGGGGGGGTAGGGGGAGTCAGAAAGGGACAGTTTGTCTTTCACCTGACGTGTGCAGTGTGCTCAGACAGCACTCCTGGACCCCCCTTCCTCCTATCTCCATCATTCCCTCCCACCTGCTCTTTCAATCTCGCTTCCCTCACAACCTCCCCCATAAAAATAGGGCAACTGTTGCATAAGCATTGGAGGAGTGGGGGAGATGGATGCGAAGAGCAGGAGAGAATGTGGGGGTTGAGAGAAAGAATTGCTGGAGACTGATGGATATGCAGAGAGGTGGTAGAAAAAGAGTACATTCTCTCTCTCTAAACCAGCGCTGTTCCTTTCTGTCTGGCATGCGGCCTGCTGAAAGTAGGCTACGTTTGACGCGCTTGAGGTTTACGCTGTCTGAGTCACACTACGCTGCTGAATACTAAACCCACTGATTGCATTTCAGTAATGCTTGAGCCCGCCGGATTGCACAGTCTTGCATGGAACAAAATGGCAATTCATGTTCTTCTACACAATGGAGTGCCAGTGATAGCTGGATTAAGACAGACAATTGGCAATGTTGAATTGAAATTATAGTGTGACGTTCTCGTCAGATGTAACTTGTTTAACGTGGCCCTGTTTTGTTTGTTTCCTCAAACACATTCCAGAGGTCTGATTTTGTTCTGAATGTGGAAAAATTTTCCGTCAGGTTATCAAAGACAGCACGCAGTATCCTTTTCCTTTGCAGTTTCCTCGAACACTCAGACTGCAATCCTGACAGGAAGTTGTGAATGTAATGGAGAATCACATAACTCCCGTCACTGGTCTGCGGTTTAATATTGGGCAATGTACTCATCAAAAATACTTGACTATGTAGGTCAGGGTCACCCAGAACAGACCGCTGTTACCTTTAGGATGTTTATGAAGAACCGTAGACTCTTAAAGTCCCCCTGTAGTCAATAATTGTATCCCTTAAAGCTCATCTTTGGCCACCAAAATGACATGTTTCAATGTTTTTTCCTTGAAAAAAATTCTTCATGCCTTCAACAGCTTGAATGTAACTCTACACCCTTGCCTCATTTTGTATACGTAGTTGTATGAATATGCAAATTAGCCCCGCCTCCACTCCCATCCTGTCTTTAGATCACTGCAGTTTTAAAGAGAAAATACTCAGCAATGGTGTTGACTCATGAATTTGCACATGGTTTGTCTTAAAGCACATTAAAAATACCACATATAAACAACATTAAAAGTTTAATTTTCACCACAGGGGGAGTTTAAGGTTCCAAACCGGGGTTTTCATGGAGATGCTATAGAAGAACCATTTTGTGTTCCCTAAAGAACCTTTCAGAGAACAGTTCCTACCATTGTTTTCTTAAAACATTTTAATAATCTAGGAGAACCCTTTTCCACTATAAAGACCTTTTGTGCAATTGAAAGTGGATGTGAAACGTTTTTCATGGAACCAATACAGAACAATATATTTTAAATCTTAGATCCTTATTTTGTGCCCTCAGCCACATGGGATTTGTTAAAGCAGCAACCTGAAGTTCAGTTTGTCTAAACAAGTTATCAGGAAAAAGAACATAGATGCAGGGGAGCCAATCACGTGGCTCTATTTGGTACAAAAATGTAAATTCCGAAGCTTCTCTCTCACATTCTTTCAGAGCAGACAGACGTACATGCGTGGCGATCCCGGATGATGAGAACTCTGGGGAGGCAGAGCAATGACCTCATGCTGTCTGCCCCTCCAGATGTTTCCAGACACGACGGAGAGTTTCCCCATTTACGAGACAGAAGCAAAGGGAGAAGAAAGGAGACTCGTTTCTTTATGGGGTGTGATGGTTAAAGATAATATATCTATATTATAAGTTACAGATATCTAAAAGAATCAAACCTAAAATCATACTACAAGGAAGACGTGACAAAGGTGCAGATCACTAGTTCCTACATGTTAAGGTACAACTTGCTGAAAAAAAACCACTTAAACCGGCCTAAGTTTAGCTGGTTTAGATCAGATGAAAAGTGTCCAAACCCCTCTAAACACACTTGGGGGCACAAAAATCACTTAAATGACTTAAAATCATTTACAATAAGACAAAATACAATTAAGATTAATTATGATTATTTAGCTAGTTTAATCTATGGACACTCCTAGTGTCTGTAAATTAAAAAAAGGAAAACAAAACTATTATTAAGTATTATTGTAGACAATTTGTAGACTGTGATGACACAATAATCATCATCGCAAATCTAGCAAATTTTATTTAAAAAAAAAAAAAATTAGTACACTGTAAAATATAATTGTTGGTTTAACTTAAAAAAGTAAGTTAACTGGTTGCCATTAAAATTCATTGAAATTAAAAATTTGAGTTAATACAATGAAAACGATTGGTTTAATCAACAAAAACTCAAAATGTTATACTATCTGAACCACATTAATTATCCAAGTTGATTTGACAAGAGAAAAAATGTGATAAATCATGAAAATAATTTTTTTAGTGTATACATTTATAATGCTATATTTGTGTTATATTTATAGATCAGTGGTTATATTACTTTTTATACAGTTAAATCTAAAAAAAACAGAAATAAAAATAACGCTGTTGTGAGGGTGTTAATAATGCAATGGTTAATGGAGTGATGGCAAATTTCAAAAATGGGAATACAAAAATTATATTTGCTGTCGTCTCTCATTCACCACTAAGTTTATCCGACCACAACGACTTCCACTTCTGAGACCCCCAGAAATGTGAAAAGATTCTATAGGGGTCAAAAAGGTTGAGAACCACTACTCTAAAACCAGCCAGCCCTGTCCAGCAAACCAGCCTATAGCGTGGTTTAAAAGGTTTTTCAGTAGGGTCATTTTAAAGGTTTAAGCTCATCTTCACAACAGAGAGTATTTCCTTACACATTAGTATTGTACTCACTGTACTTTATGCTTTTAATGCAAATATTGTTTTCTTAAACAACTTAACAACATGTCCGCAGGGAAGCCAAAGTCTGTGTAAACAACCCCCACTTTAATGGAGGATACAGCCGCAGACAGTCAGTTTCAGTTCAACTGCAGATGTTCCGGTTCTCTGCAACTCCGTGCGTCTGTGCAAACACAGTAGTCCAAGCCCAAAAAGTAAACAAAGTTCATGCAGTGAAGGTCCAGGGGAATAACACAGAAGCAATACAGGTTGTGCAGTTTTCTTCGAGAATTATGAGACTGTTTCGGCTAATTTTGATTTGTGGTGCTGGGAAGTTAGAGAAAGAGGTTATGCAACGCCGTTAGGGTAAGCAAGCATGCCAAGAGGGGTGTTAACAGCACAGAGCTATTGTGGGATGGGCCTTGCTTGTTGCCTGGTTACAAATATTTTTTAGGCGGGCAAACATGTCCCGCCTCTCCAGGAAACACGACACTCTCGTGATTGCTGCAGGGGTTCAAGTTGTACAAAGACCACAGAGACGAAAACATAGAGTCGGGTAAACAAAACACACAGCCCTCCCCTGCATTAAGGGACTTTTTTTTGTAGCAAGATGGCAAGGGTTAATTAATATAAAAAAAACAGTAGAGCCAAAACAGGAAAACTGAGCTTTATTTTTTGCATAAAGCCAAATGAATGCATGAGAACACCCATGACCCGTGAGTGCAGTTGGGCAGTTTGAACTGAAATGCAAATAAACATATTTTCCTATTCATTGTTCTGCCAGTAACACACGAGATAACACAAACTGCAGTCACCTAAGAAACACAAAACATGTGACGATCATCTGAGTAAACTCTTTGTGCATGTGATTACAGGACAAATCAGCATGCCAAATGACCTGCCTATGTTTTCTCTTGGGTTAACTTACTTAACTAAGAAGGAGAAATACATTTTATTTGTACAGCATGATTAAAACAGCTGATATGTTTAATAAAAACTATAAAAAGGAGCAAACTTCTAATAAAGCATAGGTGCACAAACTATTTAAATATTAAAATTATAAATCAAATTAACAGACACACTTTAGATTAGGGTCCAATTCTCACTATTAACTAATTGTTAACTATGACTTTTGCCTCAATAAACTCCTAATTACTGCTTATTAATAGTTAGTAAGGTGTTTGTTAAGTTTCGGTATTGGGTAAGATTAAGAGATGTAGAATACGGTCATGCAGAATAAGGCATTAATATGTCCTTTATAAGTACTAATAAAGAGCCAATATCCTAGTAATATGCATGCTAATAAGCAAGTTAATAGTAAGAATGAGAACTGGACACTAAACTAAATGTATGCATATATAAATAGAAAACACGAAATGTTAGGCTGCCTCATAACTTTGGCCTGTTTTAGTCCTGTAATGCAACATGTTCTCGAGATCTAGAGATCAAGATTTTTTACATTTCCGTTTCATCGCAGCCTTTTAGAGCTTTAATGACTTGCAGTGTCAATCAATTCTGAGTCGTTTTTGTACTTCATAGCACACAGTTTCACACCACAGCTTCTGTCTTTGGAACAGCTAGACTGTCAATGGATTATCTGAATTTTTGATTAATATTCGGTTGTAGTTCCTGGACTTTCTGGTTTTGTCAGTCTTTCCAGTTCATTTACTGCACAGTCTGCACCTCTTAAATCAGTGATTTTCAATCCTAGTGCCGGGGATCCACCGCACTGACATGCTCAGTTCAGTTCCTAACAAGCTGATGATCTCAAGTGTGTTAAATAAGTAAGACATACAAAATGAGCAGTGCCGTGATGGATCCCACCAGGATTGAAAACCACTCTCCTAAATGTTCAGAGTTTTACGTATTTAAAAAACAGCTTTATTGTAGCACACGACAGTAAAGACAAAAAGACTACTGTAAACATTATACTCAATATGTAACAGTTAAGTGGGAATCTCGTTACTTGATGTATTATTAATGATCATTACCTGTTATAACATATGCACGGTTATTTTTACTGTTTCGTGCCATTGTGTCACTTTTTTTTTTTTATAAAGCTGTTAATGGGTGCCACGTTTTTAAAAAGCTGTCAAGAACCCTTGATCCACATCAAGCTTTAAATGCATCAATGGTAGGGAAACTCTGGGGTCTAATAGCATGATTTATTGAATTATTTTTTGTCTTGTTATTTTTATTTAATTTCCTAATTAATTGCACTATTTCTTTGACATTGATTGTAGATAGCTTGCAATTAGTTATCCTGTATAACATGAAACAATTTGCTTGTATACAATAGCAACCAATATAGTGACCAGTATCAAGCTTTTTTTTTAAAAAAAAAAGATGCAAAAGTATCACAGAATGATCCCATAAGACACGTGCCGTATATTCCAAGTGTTCTGGCAGTGTACGATAGGGTTTGGTGGAAAACAAACTGAAATTTAATGTATTATTTAACAAAATTCCTGACCTTGGCTGTTGTTTTTTTTTGTACATGATCATGAGACTTCATTAGCGCCGCAGTTCACTCCGACTCGCTCAGAAAAAGCACAAAAGTTGTGAGAAATCAAGATTAATAAAAACACAGCATGAAATACAATGCCAAAGAAATCCCCAAAAAGGTTTTTGTGTACTTTCTTCACTGAGTTAAATATCTCCGGACCGGAGCTCCTTTTGTCTGATGACAGTTGATCTTGATTTCTCACCACTTGTGTGCTTTTTCTGGGCGAGTCGGAGTGAACTGCGGTGCTGATAGAGTCTCACGAATGCGCAGTCGTGCACAGAAGACCAACGGCCAAGGTCAAGAATTTCATTAAATAATACATTACATTACATTTCGGCTTGTTTTTCACCAAACCCTATTGTATACACCCAGAATATACAGCATGGGATCATTCTGTGATACTTTTGTGTCTTTTTTAAAAAGCTTTATGCTGGTCGCAATTTGTATAATATGTACAGTAACTAAATAATTAAGAGGAAATTAATAATGTCTTAATCAAAAATATGCCACTGTTCAGGTTGTCCACATTTAGCCAATAGTTTGTGCATTAAATTAAACCAGCTTTACCTGGATTTCCTGCTGTGTAAGCAACATGTTTCAAATATTAAAAAGTTTAGTACGTGCAGAAAAGAGTTTTAGTTTTAACTGCAGAGTTTTGTTAGATCTATAAACCTTAAACTTGATTTAATATTGGGGGCTTGTTGTTTTATAGAATATAAACCAGTTAAAAGAAGTCTGATCCAGTTCCACAACCAAGTTAAATGGTCACCACCCAGTCTTTTGTGTTTATGCAAACCTAAAGTTGTGTAAAAGATAAAGAAAGTACTATTTTATTGTGGACTATAACAGGTAACTAACTATCCGACTGATTATAGACATTTCGAGCAGTCTATCCCTTTAATCGAGCGTGGTTTTGATACAGTACAGAGCTATCATTTATTTTAGTACTAACATGACAGCTACTATCCGTTTGCAACGTTGCAAGGTTATGTAGACGGGACGATTAGCACGATGGCTACATAGCTATTGGGACTACTAGCTGCAAAAATAAACGACGACTGAAGTTAGCCTACGTGTGGTCTGCTCATAATAAACTAAAACGTGTAACTATGCGCCTCTTAAGATCTCGTAAAAGTCAAAAGAATGTAAACATACACACACAACCGCTTTCCCACAGGCAAAAATCTCACAGGCAACGTTCAACCACTGCGCCGCCCCTTTAAGGGTAACCACGGAAACCGGTTGCTACGCAGCAAAAACAAAAAAAGTACCAATCGTCGTGACGTCCTTGCGTCAGACGTGCGGGAACGGCGTTTCCTCGGCGACGAGACGTTGTATACATACGCAGGTTTGGTTGTAAACGTTGCGGGATTGTTTGCTTTAAGAAACCGTTCAGTTTGTTTTGCATTAAACCACAAAATGTGAGACTGTTAATAGACGTTTGTTTATTATGGTATTGTTTCCCTTGCTCTGTACATTGCTTGAATGGAATGGAAACGTTATGGTGCAGATCAAAGGAACTTGAAGAGATGAAAAGTCACAGTTTACTCATCCCGATGAAGTTCTTTGTTAAACAAAAAGACGCTAGGCAGCCTCAGTCACCATTCACTTTCACGACAATGAAAGTGAATGGTGACCGAAACTGTTTTAAGTCTAACATCACATTTTGTGGTCCACGGAAGAAGAAAAGTGCAGGTTTGATGAGTAAATGATAACTTTTCATCTCAGTCTCAGTCTTTTTCCGAGTTAAATGAGATAAACTAGGCCTAACACATGACATTTGCATTATGAAGCACCGTCACACTGTTTTAAAGCTATAGACACATCTCCCTATCTAGTTTATCTTTAAGCATCCCACATATATTTTCTCTGACGTTTTAATGCGAATCTGGGGTGTTCTGACTGGCGGATATTGGTGAAATGTTTGCCTCACATCTAAGTATCCTACTCCGCATTAGTCATTCTTGTTCGGTCGTTATAACGTCTACCTCTGGACACGGCGTTCTCCGCCGGTGACGTTCACGCGCTGCTGACTAATTGTTTTCCCCCACCCTTCCTTCCCTACCGTCGAGCTATAAGGTGTTGATACACACCGGTGTATCCTACTTGCCTATTCTTCTTCCCGCGTTTATTTGAGTGTTACCCCCTTAACAAGCCACGCTCGTTTCCTTGCACACAGAGCAATGAATCACTTTTTTTTCCTACATGAATTGAAAAGTGACAGTGTGTGACACTCACTATGACTTCCGTCACTACAGCCCACTGCCCGACTTGGAACTTGTACACGCTTCTTGTAAATGGCGAGGGCATCAGGCATAATAATGAGCGCTTTGTTTGCTGAACAATCGCTAGTGCGATACTGACAGATCCCGCTGATCGTTGTACATTGCATTTCAATCATTTTAAGCATATAAGAGATTGCTAAACAAATATTTTTCATTGAATATAACAATCTTTTTTTGACGTATATGGTCAGCAGATTTATATAACATAATAATAATAAAGAATTAAATGCATATAGTTCCCAAACTTACCCTCAACAGGAAAAAAAGGCGATGTAAATCTTTGCTCCGACCGGCTCTCAAGACTGTTAGCGTGGAAGAAAGCTCCAGTGTATCGGGGATTCCGTGGGGCGTGTCGGTGAGAAAGTTTACAAGTGGTGTCAAAACACAGGGTTTCCCTCCTGCTTACCTCAGCAAAATACCTATTCTTCTTTAAATTAGCTTTACGATTGCTCAGGTGTTTTCTCTTGCTCTGTAATTTGCCACATATACATATAGGGGTGAATTCAGGTTGATTGGGACACTTTTTCCCACAGTCATCTCAATGGCAAATTGTATCCGTCCTGAATTCCCCCATAAGTTCAACAGTTGCCTTATATTTTCAGCTGGTTAAACTTAGAAATGAAAGGTCATCTGCTGCCTTAAAAATGTGAGTGAACTCAACTAAACATAAGTTAACTCAACTTTAAGATAACCTTTGTTTCAACTCAAAAATAGTCAATGGATTACTTTTAAAAACTTATGAACTTGAGTTTATTAGTAATCCATGTCTTGACTATTTGTAAATTATTATATTATATTAAGACTATTAATATAAGACTATTATATTTACTGACTGCAGTGAGTAAATGTTGTGCCAAAGATAAAACATGCACTTTATCGACCACTTTTAATTTAATTAACGAAAAATAAATTCAAAAGAACTGATTAAAATCGAGCAGACATGGAAAATTATTGTGACTATTAAATGGATTATGATATTACACTGACATAATGATTTTTGTACAGCATATCCCTTAGTAAAATTAACAAATTTTTTTTTTTTAGTAAAAGTGTAGTAACCATGTTTTTTTGACGGATTGATTAACATTTGTATAACCACAGTTAAATACCATGGTTAAACTATGGTTAGTGTAGCCAAAAAACGGTTAGTGTATATTAACCATGTTTTTTAATTTTATTTTTGTTTTTATTTTTTTTTGTATAGGGATAGTTTTTATAGCTCTCAACAAAAACAAGGCAGTACCGTGTGTCTTTATTTGAACAAGGTTGTTTTATTTGCTTATTATTCAGTGTTTCAATCTCTTGCATTCAATGAATGATATTTATTTCTAAGCGCAAACATACAGTGTATTGTAAAATAATGGTTTATTTAAACCTGATAGTGACATAAATAACATTAAGCTACAGTTAAACATAACGCATTTTTGACGTAGCATAGGCAAATATGCAAAAACCGTGTCGTTTCTAAATATTGTCCGTTAAAACCATGTAACACTTAAAAATATCTTGTGGAAGTAATAGTAAACGTACCTATTCTTGACCGCGAGCGCGCTGTCTCTTTCTGTGGGTGAGGGAATCCCTTACACGTCATATTGCTTAGATACCGAAAACAAAAACACTGCTTTTGGCCCATATATGGGCACCTACGTCAGCGGAACACCAGTAAGAGGAGGAGCCAGGACTCCCTACTTTACAATGCGTTCTCAGGCTTCATTCACAAGAAGAAGCGCTGCTGCCGAAACACCGAACACTTTCTACTCCCGTTTGTAATAAACACATTCCGGATTATTTTTTTATGGATTTATAAATGCACATTTCACGCATTTCACGGATTGTACCACGGCCTGGGAAGTGTTATCCAAGGAGAGATTGGAATTTAGAAGTTTCCTCCAGCAGGGAACTGGATTGATGTCTTAATGCAACTATTTTGGAAAGAGACTAAGGGCATCTTGACGAAGACTCAAAGTAAAACTTGTTACGGTAGGTGACTTTAATATAAACACATATTGAAATATAATGCGCCTGGTTTTCTTTTTTATACTGCATTACGGTTTACAAAAGCGAATAATTGATGCCCTGACAATACGCTTCAGTGTGACTTGTGTTGGGTGACAGGTGACATCCCGTTTTCGCCGGGCACAGTAGGTGTTTCGGTTTCTCTCGGCTCCACCGGGGAGATGTATCAGGGGTTCCCCGGAGACCCCGACACCGGCTCCCGTGGAAGCTCATCTCCTTCTCTTGAATCTCAGTACCTGTCGTCCGTGGAATCCTTCGGGAGTCCGCCCACCACCAGCGCACCGCAAGTAAGTAAACGCATTTAAACATCGCGTTTGTCCGTACAAAGTATTGTTTTAACAAACAGCTGCGAGATTTGCTCGCTCGTTTCTGAGCGACGCTGCTAAGGGTGTGCATTTGCATTCTTTTGAGTGTGTTTAGATGACGGAATAGAATACTGACAAGTCAGCATGCGCGCGGAATCAGGCCGGTGGCAACGTGGTAGGTTTACAGCACGCCGCGAAACAGATGACAGAGCTGTGGAACTCTCCGACGCTCGCACAAGAAGCTCCGCCTCGCGCTCAGTGCTACTGCTCTCGCTTCTCAGACTTCGACGTGACGTCAATGCGTTCTATTTTGGAGTGTTACGTTGTGTTGCTAAGGGGAACACCGGGGGTGTGACGGGGGCGGAGGAACAGAGACGGGAGGGGCGACTCTAGGTCGGTGATTGGCTGCGGCGTACTGCGTACGCTTTGGGTAACACGCTTTAATATGAATATTAATGAAACATGGACTCGCACTGGCATCAGTGGGCTTGTTTTTCTAAAAAAAGAGAGGAAGAAAGCGTGTACTAATATAGCTCTGTCTCCTAAATATGTTTTATTGGTTGTGCACAGATAATTTTATTAAATGAGAAAATATTCGCGAAGTTTGTGCCTAGTTGTATTTAAACACATCTTTGTCATTTTAGTGAAAATTATTTATTTTAATGAAACAGAATGCTATGATAAAGCTCAGATTTTCATATGTTTGTTCATTGTTTGTTTGTATTTTCATAATGTTTAGTCTGTTATCTTTACATGAAGGCACTGGAAATTTAGCTTTACAGCCAGTGTTATTTTCATACAGTTAATATTTTGACTTAGACTTCATTTTTATATTTTCTGTTTCCACTTTAATTTGAAAGTTTTAGTAATTTTGCAGATTTTTCATATTTTTAACAAATATGTCTATATAGCCTATAGTTTTTATTAATTTTATTAGTTGTAGCTTAGTTTATTTCATTTTATTTATTAGCATTTCAAGTTAAACTAAACGAAAATGAGAAAGTGTTGCCTTAGTTGAAATAAAATAAGATTATGTTTATGCTATTTTAGTTCAGTTTATTTCAATTTTTAGTTAATAATAATCCTGTTGAAAGCAAGTTGGTGAGGCCCATAGTTTTATACTGCTTATGTTTTTCGGATTCCAGGAGTGTGTATCTGCCACTGGCGGGGTAGGGGTGGGTGGAGGGTCAACCGGCACCGGGGCAGGGGTGGACATGCCCAGCTCATTTGTACCCACAGTGACGGCCATCACCACCAGCCAGGATCTGCAGTGGATGGTGCAGCCCACTCTCATCTCCTCCGTGGCACCAGGGCAAAGCGCCTCGGGCTCCAGCACCATGACGCAGCCTGTTGCCCTGGATCCTTACGACCTGCCAGGCCCAAGCTTTTCATCCCCTGGAAGCTTCACCCCACCAAGCTCTGATACTCCTGGCCCAGTGCGACAATCTCGGAGCCGCCGTCGTGCACGGGATGAAACGGTGAGTGGGGGGACCATGACGGCATGGTTAGTCATTTGATTCGAAAAATCTAAAACAATCTTCAACACACAAGGTTTAATAAGATACTAAATGTGTTCTGTTCCCAGCTGACCCCTGAGGAGGAGGAGAAGAGACGTGTGAGACGAGAGAGAAATAAACTGGCCGCCGCTA
The DNA here is from genome assembly GCF_019924925.1 of Ctenopharyngodon idella. Taxonomy (NCBI): domain Eukaryota; kingdom Metazoa; phylum Chordata; class Actinopteri; order Cypriniformes; family Xenocyprididae; genus Ctenopharyngodon; species Ctenopharyngodon idella. The sequence continues at coordinate 18,803,295 of NC_067237.1, read as the reverse complement.
AGTGTAGGAACCGACGGCGTGAGCTCACAGACAGGTTACAGTCGGTGAGCGATGCTGTACTCGCATATAATTACACATCCACAATATTTTATTCATGATAACAGATGAATGCAAAGGCTTCATAATTACTGGATTCATTACATGCCAATCCGCTTTTTACAATGATAGTTTGTAAATGATAAACTAAAAAAATGCTGGGTTAAAAACAACCCAAGTTGGGTTGAAAATGGACAAACCCAGCATTTGGGTTGTTTTAACCCAGCGGTTGGGTTAAATGTTTAACTATTGTTTAAAAATTACTTAAAATTAACCCAAAGTATGTTGGAAATTAACATTTATTAATAAGTTTAATGAATAATAATTAAACAATAAACATTTATTAAATTGCTTATTAACAAAGGCATTTCACTCGGCAAGTCATTTCAAGTCATGCACCTCTTGGGCATGCAAGTGCAGCTCCTATCTCTTTGAATGGGATAACATCAAATTCTCCAAAACTGTTCGCCAAACTTTTGATTAAATTTCATATTTGAAATCACCAATGAAATCTCACAACAACTGTCTCATAAATTTTGTTTCTAAACGCTCAAATCATGACAAAAAAACGGCATTTTTCAGGCTTTTTCAGGCACATCTCTAAGCACGTGTTTGACTGTTTTAGTTTCTAACGGTCGCTGCAGTGACGTGATGACTTCACCAATCAGTGATTGGCCATATTGCGTGTTGCACTTTCTCCCATTCATAACAATACGAGTGCACCGTCTTTCTATATATAAAGTCTTTGTTATTACTAAGTGTTCACCTTTTGATTATTATTGTTGCCTCTAGTAATTATGTGTCTTATTTTTAATTTCCAACCTATTTTGGGTTAATTTTAAGCCAACCATATAGTAATTTTTAAACAATAGTTGAGTTAAATAAAACCCAATCGTTGAGTTTGTCCATTTTCAACCCAACTTGGGTTGTTTTTAACCCAGCATTTTTTAGAATGTACCAATGCACATCTGCATTGTAATTAGAAATGGCTAATTTGAGCAAATATTAAATAAACCCACTGTAATTATATTGTGTGAACAAAGTTTAGCAATTTCGCAATTAAGAAAATGACGTTTATTTGGTTGTTGCTCTCTAAAACTATAGCAACATGTATTTCTGAATTAGTTCTGAATGCTAAAGAGAAACCCTTGTTTTTGTCCTCATTTCATGTGATCATATAATCTCTGTCCCCTTGTGTCCTCCTCTTGTCTCTCCAACATAAGGAGACAGACATATTGGAGGAGGAGAAGGCCGAGCTAGAGGCCGAAATATCCGAGCTGCAAAAGGAGAAGGAGCGTCTTGAGTTCGTCCTGGTCGCCCACCAACCTGGCTGCAAAATTCCATACCAGGACCAGCCCCCCGCACCACTGCCGCTGCCGCAGCCGCTGCCGCAGACGTCCCCACAGGCGCCTTCCGTCTCCGTGGTGGGTTTGACTGTGAAGGAGGACTCTTTCTACCTGCCGCCCGCCTACTCGTCCCACCACCACCACCACCACCACGTCCCGGTTACACAGCCCACGCAGACACATCCGGCCCCAGCACAACAGCAGCAAGGGATGATGCAGGAGGTAGCCTTTTCTAGTTCTTTCTATGGGCAGGGCCAGCCGGCGCCGGACGGCCCGTGCCTTGTTGCCGACGGTGGCGGTAACCCTGACGCCGGCAGCTACATCCCCTCATACACATCTTCATTTGTGTTCACCTACCCAGAGGGAGCCTGCGGGGCCAGCGCTAACCAGCGAACCAGCAGCAGCGATCAGTCCTCTGATTCCCTGAACTCACCCTCGCTTCTTGCACTTTGAGAGCTCTGCATCTCTCTGCTTCTGCTTGCCTATCGACAGCACCACATACGTACATACAAATTCAGTTACGCCTCTGACATTGTATCGATCGTTTACATTTAAGCCCTGCGATTTAAGGCCCAGATGCGTTAGTGTCTGAGTGACTTCATCAGATGATGTAAGTGTATATTAATTCACAATGAATTCAGGCTTAATATCAAGATGAGTCAGTAGCCCACACACACACACTTAAATTGTCATAGACATTTAAATCCGTTTGACACATAACAATGCAAGCACATCAGCACACTCCCCCTTTTATCTTTCTCGCTCCAGCTTACATTGGTGTACCATCTCCCTCCTTCTCTCTCTATCCACGCCAGGTGCCTGCTGTGTATTTGTCTAAGCAAAAAAAAAAAGGGGGCACGGATCTGCTTTGTGGGTTTTGTTTCGTTTTTCTATTGTTTTGGCCTACCTTGCAACCCTTTCTTTCTCCATCCAGTTCATCCACACCTCTTCCGACGTCTTCCTATGACAAAAGGACATGACCACACACTCTCTACCTATCTATCTTTCTTTGTTTCTCCCTCCGTTGTCCATCTCCACATCTGTTTCTCCTCTCTCCTGTCTTTATGTACCTCGGGTTCTCTCTGAAGCCTTCGGCCCCTGAGAGTCCGTTGGACCCTGAAAGCCCATGGAACCTTGACTGAGTGCCAGCCCACACCCCAACACCTCAAATCCTCTCGCACGGACCGGCCAACAGTGAGCAGACATCTAAACGAACCAGCCACAGCGCGCAGATCAAATGCCATCTCAGATGCCACCGCACAGGCTAAAGGAACGGGACTCTTTATTCCTCCTCAGCGCTGAGGATTTGATTTCGGATGAGCGGAGGAAATACATCGCTAGACTTTGGCAAGGCCAGCGGAGGAGCTTTGGCAAGCTTTTGGAATCTGGAGGTATGAGATGAGAGTATTCGCATCTCCCGCTGGTCTTCTGAGAGCTTTCACACCCTGTTACGCCCTTTCCCCTTTCTTGAGGGGTATGTTTGCTTGTTTCATTCTGTGTTTCAAAGATAGTATTAACTCAAAAGTGGCTTATCTGATGATCCCATATGAGAGTGGGTTGAAGAGCATTATATAATGAGTGACCAAAAAAAAAAAAAAAAAATGGAGTAAAAAAAAGGACAACCTCTTGGTTTTGGATGAGTGGCCTCTGTGCTTCTTGACATAGTCCTTGAGTTGAGACCTCTAGGCTTTGATTGTGAATGGAAGCCACAGAGGACTACATGTCCAGTTGATTTCTTTCTTTAAGGGGGTTGTTGATGTTGGTTTTAAAATGGAAAAAGCACAAATGGCGGCTGCAGATGGAAGGAACACGTAACGGTGGCCTACCTAAAGGACGGGATGTGCTTTTGAATATGAACCGTTTACTTTCCTGTGAATGTTTTTTGATGTTTTGAGTTACTGATTTTTCATTATGCTTTTTTGCTCTTGATTGTGCCGTTGCTGCCAAATGGAAGAATTTTGTGGGGCTTTTAGCTGCTCCTTCTATCTGTTATTGTTGTCTTACTGCAGTTATCACAAATATTGTTATTATGGTTATTATTATTATTTCATAGTTATCTCATGTTGGCAACTAAAAAGGCATGTTGTGCACTATGAACCTTTTTATGTCTAAAACTATAAATATATATAAATATATATATTATGTATGCATATATATACATATTCAGTGTATATATATATACAATGATTGTAATGTAATATATGAATGTTCAGAAAATGTTATTTTTGTCAATGAAGACAGATAGGGAGAGCTTGATGCACTTGGTTTTGATTTAAACATAGATATTTTTCTAAAAGAACAAAAAATATATTATAATAAACAATAACAGCCCCGCTTTCCCTTATGATATGAGAAGCATTGTCACTGCCTTTCATTGGAAACGTGTAATATGTACGATGACTGTATTGAAACTGTGGTGCACATATATGTATCACAGGTTTGTGCTGTGCTTGATTTGCCAATGAGGTTGGTCCCACAGCCCTTGTTCATCAACCCCTGTGGACAAAACACACTGGACGCCAAAATATCTATAAATGCGTAAACAAATCAATAAATATGCTAAAGAAAAAAGAAGAAATGAATTGAGTGTTTCAATGTATTTTAGATGAGCATATGATATTCAGCTGTGTTGTCCAGTGTGTGCTGTCTGCCCTTTGACTGAGTGTGTGTGTGAGATAGTCAGGGCTTGATGGACATCTTTTAACCAGCCCTAATTAATTCATGTTATGGACATGATCAGAATTAGAGTTGTCATTTTTAAAATGTGACACTTTGAGCGCTGTTGAGCAGATTCGTAAACACCTCTGATTGGCCATTGTGTTCACATGCTCAACATATATGTCTGTGATTGGCTACAATGATCAACGCTTCAAAAACATGTTGTAAATAGACATCAAAGACGCTCTTACCGAGCGCTTACACAGATACACGCAGGCATCTATCAGCGGACAGCTCCCGCTTTCAAATTCAAATGCTCCCGTGCGTTGATCATTCACAGACATATATGTTGAGCATGTGAACACAATGGCCAATCAGAGGTGTTTACGAATCCACTCAACAGCGCTCAAAGCGTCGCATTTTTAAAATGTCAGTACCGACTTGGTATCGAAATCGGAATACAGATTGGAAGTATTTTTTAAAAACAGTCGAGGTCCATTGTTATTATTGACTTTGGCTTCTTTATCTGGAGTATTTTATGGGGTGGAAACAAGAATATTTGTACAGTTGTTTAAATCGAAATGCCTTTTCGTGCTACATTTATACACACAAGTGCACCATTGTCTTGTTGGTCGAATTTAGACCCAGAGTTTCAAATATAAGCAGAGAGAGCTCTTTCCAACAGAGCCATTTGATAAAAATTACGTTGAATTATGAATTATGATGTCTCAAAGAGTGACGTTATGAAGGCAGAGCTTTGATTTCACAAAGTGGGACATGATATGATATCAGAAAGCACATTGTCAAACAGCTCCATGTTTAACTTTTCTTCAAAAGACTTTATTGTGTGTCACAACAGTTTTATGTTGTTTGGATCTTTCAGCTGTTGGTGCTTTTGTTACTCCTACACCAAAACATATTGTTACTGTATCTTTACAAATATGATCTGACTCTGATATTATAGCAAAAGGAGATGTTGGTTAAATGATACAGTATCAGTGACTCTGTGGTCTTCCACTTTGCAGAAACTCCTTGTTTAGATTCAGCTGCACAATCGTGTTTTAGATCATCCTAGGTATTTTCAAACTCACAGTGCTTTGGTGCAATGCAATATTTCAGATACTCTAGGAAAACCATGTAGCAAATCAACTGAACTGTATGATAAAAGTCATTTCTGATGCTACAGTGTCACAGTGAAGATTTGAGACAAGTGGTTTTGTCTTTACAGTTTACCTTGTGTATCATTTACTCTGCTGAGACCTCAGTGATGGGAGGGTTATGCATTATGAGGATGTAAAACGTCAGTGCCATTTTGCGCTTAGTGGGCATTGATTGATTAGTGAACTGTTTCACTTTCTAATGCACATTTTAGGATTGCCTTCAGTATGAAAAGAGTGAAATCTAAGAGATCATAGTCTAACGTTACACAATTTAAAAGAAAGAGGGCTGACCTATTTCTCATACATCATTTTTTGAAGGGAAATGAAAGTTAGATGTAATAAGAATCATTACAAAACATTTCAAACTGAAGATAATATGGTGCTTTTTCAATACTGTTTGTCTTTGTATATTCTTGACAAAGAAAACGTGTCGTTGGAGATTTGAGGTTGTGAGTTTAGGACACTCAAGAGTGGTTTACAGAGTGTTTTCAGAGTTCTCATATTGAACAGCATATTTAATACATACTGAACAACCCTTGTGAATTATATAATCCGCCGTTCTACATTCTTTCCCTTTTCACCCTTTCTCCGTTATGCTATATTTCTAGCCCTTTAATGAATGGAGAAGGACATTTCATATTGTTAGACTGTGAAATCTTGGTGTACTGTCCTATCTTAATATCTTTGTATGACGTCCAATTTTTCTTGTAAAGGAAATGTCTACAAAATAAACATATTCACAAAGACTTCTATCTGTGCTTTTTAAAAACATATTATAATATTAATTTCTCACAGTATAAATTGAATCGTTATATACACAAATATATAGCTGCCTTTGGATGCCCATTTTTGGATGGGGTCACTCGCACGAGGATGTTTATATTTTGGGGTCTGTGGCATCTAAATACTGAAAACCCCTAGCTAAGACTCACAAACAAGGATATGATATTAAAGGGTTAGTTCACCCAAAAATGAAATTTCTGTCATTAATTACTCACCCTCATGTCGTCCCGAATCCGTAAGACCTTCATTCATCTTCGGAACGCAAATTATGATATTTTTTATGAAATCCGAGGGTTTCTGAACCACACATAGGCACCTTAAAGTCCATATGACTACAGTGGTTCAACCTTAATGTTATAAAGCGACGAGAATACTTTTTGTGCGCAAAAACAAAACAAAGACGACTCTATTTAAACAATTTGAACTGTTGTCATACGTAGTAAACGCAGTGCAGGCTTCCGTGTTTACGTCCGAACGCGGCTCACTATTGGCCGACACTGTTCACGTGAGCAGCACGACGCATGCGTGCCAAAAGTCAACTGTATGATAACAGTCCAAAAAATTGTTAAATAAAGTCGTTATTTTTGTTTTGTTTTTGCGCACTAAAAGTATTCTCATCACTTCATAACATTAAGGTTGAACCAGTCACGTTGACTATTTTAACGATGTCTTTAATACCTTTCTGAACCTCAAAAGGTGAAATGATGTTGCTGCCTATGTGTGGTTCAGAAACCCTCGAATTTTATCAAAAATATCTGTGTTCCGAAGATGAACGAAGGTCTTACGGGTTTGGGACGACATGAGGGTGAGTACATATGACAGAAATTTCATTTTTGGGTGAACTAACCCTTTAATGAGCTTTTAACGCCATCTAGTGGATATAATAGAAACAGCACATTTATAAAATCAGAGGAATAGTTCACCCAAAAATTAAGGTATTATCATCATTTATTAATCCTTATGTTGTTTATAAACCCGTAAGACTTTCTTTCATAGGTGAAAATGATAAATAGTTGAGTAAGACAGAATGACACCATTAACATTTGCATTGCATCTCTTTTCCATATAATGAAGGTTGTCATAGAAAATTCCGTTTAATAACAGCCTTCCAGTTGTAACAGTAATTACACACAGATTGACCCACTGGAGCAATAAAATGTTAAATAAAACATGTTTTGGAGCCAGTGATTGCTCAGTTCATTCGGAACATTCGGGTCAGCCGATTTGTTCCGAAGACGGAGAGGATGTTACGTCACAAGATTTCCGCAACGCGTCGGTTTTTCCCTGGGAAGATGGCGACCGTCACAACAGGTAAGAGAAAGAAATGACCCTTATGTTTGGAATGTGGTCACTGTACATGTCCACAAAGCGGCTTAAATCAATATTTAGCTTTCTGTGGTGAGACGTTAAGAGGAGAATGACTTGTGGAGGTTTACGTTTGGTCTTCACGAAGGGCTAAAGCGCCAAACAGCGGCTGGGTTCAATGAATCAGGCCCGCGTTGCATTACTATTGTCTCGTTTTTACACGACAACATTATTAATATGCTGTTTTTATCCGACACACTTGCTTCAACATGTCATATTAGCCAATAGCGTGAAATATGTTTGTGTTGTGTAATATGTTTGTGTTGTATTATTCTAAAGTCATTATAAGTGGTATTACTGTATGTGAACATGTTTATACAGCAATCCCCTTAAAATAATTGTCTTTCTGTATGTGTAAATAAGAATTATTTGGTATTCCGCTAAAAAATAATAATAAACTGGTTTGTTGTTCTTATCTAGTCTCCCTGCATGTTGAGGTCGGCTGATTTATGAAGGATTTTGGCACCTTTTCAGTTGTGAGGCCAGTTTGCTGACCAGCTAAACATCAACTTGGCCAGTCTTTGAGATCAGTTATGGAGCCAGTAATACAACAAACCATTTTAGGCAGTTTGAAGCCGGGTTTAGACTTATTAGAATATACTTTAGTGTGGACCAGTAATACAACTGACATATTGAACACTGACAGGTTAATCCTAAATAGAAATAAAACTTTAGACTTCTTTATAGTTTAATTTTATGTAAATTAACTATATCCATGCAGCTAGTTTTGTTAAAAGGCAAAAATGAAAATCGTCATTATTTACACACCCTCACGTTGTTTCAAACCTGTATTATTTTGTTTTCTTCTGCTGAAGACAAAATAAGAAGAATATGTTTATGTGCATATATTATATAAATATATTTTGAAGAATATGGTTAACCAAACAGTTGATGGACCCCATTGACTTCTATTATGAGAAAAAAAATACTTTGGAAGTCAATTGGGTCCCTTCAATTATTTAGTTACCAACATTCTTCCAAATATCTTCTGTTGTGTTCAGCAGAAGAACAAAATTCATACAGGTTTGGATCATCTTGAGGGTGAGTAAATGATGACAGAATTTTCATTTTTGGGTGAACTATCCCTTTAAGCTTGTGAACGGCCTTGAGCAGGAGAATTCAGTTACTGATACAAGACTCACAACTTTAAAAATAACACCCATGCAGCTGCTCTGGCTGACCATGTGTTCTGTCTTTGTCATGCATGTCACATATGCTGCTGACCTCTTTTCCATGTTGAGTTTGGTCTGCACCAATTTTCTGTTTGCCTCATAGAATTGATTTCTGGGCCCATTTTTACCTTTATGAGGGTGTTTTTCCATAACCATATGAAAACAGTGTGTCATCCAATTAATTCCAAATACGCATATTAAAATACATTCTCAATCTATGGAATTATAGTTATTAATGTTGCTGGAAAAAAACTGAATATCAAAATTAAATTGCTAAACCACTTAATTTTATCTGTACATTCAACAACACTTTCCTCTGAGACATTAAACATATCTGACAGCTAACCGGCCAGATCTAAAAGCTAACAGAGGCTAATTCATGCTAAACAAATAAGATAATGTAACATTGCTGATTGCTTAAATTTTATAGTCATTTGTAACATAAAAAGAATGCACACATTTCTCATTAGATGCATCCCGGTTTACATACTTATGCACTATTCTATGCCGTTTTGTAGTATAAATAGTGCGAGTAGTGTGTTCACACTGAAAATTCAAAAAAAGTGCACATTCACAAGTGTGGAATGTTGGATGCTTCATGCACTTAAAGGTGCAATGTGTAAATTTTAGGAGGATCTATTGACAGAAATGCAATATAATATATGTTTTCAAATAATATGTTTTCAGTGGTGTATAAAGACCCTTACATAATGAACCGTTATGTTTTTATTACCTTAGAATGAGCCATTTCTATCTACATACACCGTGGGTCCCCTTTCACCATTTTGTGCCGGCATGTTTCTACAGTAGCCCTAAACGGACAAACTGCTCTATAGAGTGCGTTTGCTTGACTGGCTACTCTCTGCTGTCTCAGACAACGACATCTTTGTCCTGTGTTGGCCACCATAGCTTTTCTATATTGCAGTTCACAATCTCACTGCTAGATGCTGCTAAAATTTGCACACTGCATCTTTAACTGTTGCAGTTTTTCTTGCGTAGTTGAGGGGGTGCTGCTATATCAGCTATATCAGATTTTGAATGATAAAATAACCTTATAAAATCCTACACTAAACAGTTACGTGCATATTGTGTCATTTGAGACAACTTTTAAATTCAAAATGTTAGATATTCTTCGTCTATGCATATAATAACTGTTTTCTTTGGTACTTTAGCCACCTCAGAATGGATCCAGTTCTTCAAAGATGCTGGGATCCCTCCTGGACTGGCTGTCAACTATGCTGTGTCATTTGTTGATAACAGGTAAAAACAAATGATTGCCTTTTAATGTAGTGATCATGTGCAAATAAACATGAACTGTTCATCTGTACTGTTCCTGTTGGGGAAAGTTACTTTTAAAAGATGATGTGTTACAATATTGTGTTACCCCCTAAAAAAGTAACTGTTACTTTGTTAATTTTTATGGAAAGTAATGCGTTACATTACTTTTGCATTACTTTATCTCCTGTGCTGGGCTTGTTTGTTTTTTTAATAACAACAAAAAAGTTTTATTTTTGGCAAATGTAAAGGCCCTTTCACACTAAAGTGAAATGAATAAGCCTCAGGCTGAAGGAAGTGCAAATTCACGGCTGTACAGTAGAGGGTGCAGCTTAAACAGATTTTTCAGCTGTGCTGCCATTCTGGGTTATAGAAGAATAGGACGCAGTAGAAAGTTCAACACTTAAGTAATAAAAACCAGAAAATGAAACACAAACGTGATGTTTATTTAGTGATTTTTGCTTATTAGTATGGTTGAATTGGATCATCGACATTAACATATTTAGTTATTGCAGGTTTGTGTAATATTCTGAGTTTGCATTTCACTGTTTTTATTCATATTGAGGAATACTGAATCTGTTACTAAATGCATGCTCACGTTTAGTCTAGAGCTACATAATTAGCAGGTATTTCACACTAGTTCATGCACACACAGTGACAGTCAAAACGGCCATTCAGTGATACATTGGTGTACGAATTTCAACAACAAAAAATTAACAACAATAATGTGCTTACCTTCGTGTTGCACTTTAACTTCAGACAGAACTACAGCACGTCTCTCGTGAAGTAGGCTACATATTATCCTTCGGATGAGACGTTAAACCGAGGTCCTGACTCTCTGTGGTCGTTAAAAATCCCAGGATCCTTCGAAAAGAGTAGGGGTGTAACCCCGACATCCTGGCCAAATTTGCCCATTGGCCTCTGTCCATCATGGCCTTCTAATCATCCCCATACACTGATTGGCTTCATCACTCTGTCTCCTCTTCACCAATAAGCTGGTGTGTGGTGGGCATTTTGGCGCAATATGGCTGCCGTAGCATCATCCAGGTGGATGCTGCACATTGGTGGTGGTTGAGGTTCTCCCTTCAATATGTAAAGCGCTTTGAGTGCCCAGAAAAGCACTATATAATGGAAGGAATTATTATTATTGTATTGTAGAACATTATACATAACACTGCACAGTCAAAACTAATCAGCAGCTTTCAAGGATATGTCTGGATAGTTTAAAAGATGTCCTGATGCTGGACAGGATCGCATAGTCCCATATTCCGTTTCAATTTTGATTTAATTATTCAACTGTGCTCTGATTTAAGAGTTACAACTAGAGCCTTCACGTCATCTCCCTCCACAGACGTAATTCACTTTGAGAGTCACTCTCCCACTCTTTACAGTGTTACTTATATTTAGGCCACTCTGGCATTGTGATCACTTGAATTTAACGTACAGTTATATATTGAAAATCTGATCCCTTATCGTGCTAAAAAAAACCTGTCACTCATGAATCATCACTTCTGTCCGCTGATCCCTCGTGATTGGCTAAAAGTGTGGCGGGCAACGTCAGCATCAGCACCAGCCAACTCTGCAGTGGGTGAGTGTGTGTGTGTTTAGTAACGTCATGATGACTGATTGTATGCAGTACGTACACACTTGGGTTTTCTTTGTTAACCAATTAGCCTATGCAATATTTAGATGTTTGAAAACCACCAAACTGACCCCAAACCAGCCCAAATTTTGTCTGTCTGCCCGCCCAAACTAATTTTTACCCGCACAATCAAATTCAAAACCGCCCTATTGGGCGGTAACCAACCCAATCTAGCAACACTGGATCTGGTCTGCTCTGAAATGTGAACAAACAACATTCTGAACAACAGGTATCACAACTGGATGCTGTAAATGTCTTGAAAAAGTAACTTCAAGTGTTTTTTCTCTCTCTAGGATTCAGAAAAACATGCTCATGGACCTCAGTAAAGAAATAATGATGGACTTGGGAATCACAGTCATCGGGGACATCATAGCTATTCTCAAACATGCAAAGCATGTGTATAGACAGGTGGGTGCAAATGCTAGGTTTTTAGGTTTTTGTGTCTGTAAATGTTTAAAAAAGTGAAATGTCTATTAGTTAATTAATTTACCAATATTTTGCCAATATGAAATTATTGACCTTGACTATTGACCATCTACACTTAACTTAACAGAGAATTATTAATAAATTGAATTTTTTTTAAATAAATGTGAATTTTGAAAAACTATGAGTAATATATATCAGCAACCCTTGTCTCTAGATTTTGGTATCAATATTTGTTGACCACTAAAGGTTGGCATGCTTCATTATTCTAAAATGTGAACTACTCTTCCTTCCTCTTAATACAGGATATGTGTAAAATGACAACTGAGGCCCTTTCGTCTGGACAAACTAGTGTACAGGCTGAACTGAGACGTACTGCTAACACTCGTAAGTATTTAAAGTATTAAGCTGTTTTCATAAACTTGTTCCTCATGTCCTTAATTTACAGTTTCCCTGCAGTTCTTTACTGGTTGCTCATATAGGGAGTGATTTATCTTTGTCTGAGTGGGCTGAAGCTGTAGCTCTGGTAATGTTCATGTTGCTCTGACAGCTGCCACACGCATGATCGCCAATGCTCTGAGTCGGGACTCCCCACCAAGCACTCCTGCTCGGCGCCCTGACAACCGAATATCAGTGACGGTCTCCAACGCTAGTGCCAAAACAGGTACCTGTGATTGAACTTTATGGTAGATAAGTAGAGATGTCAGTCAAGGTTTTATTGAATGCACATTGCTGGTCTTTAACTGCTCGGATTATTACAGGACACAAAAATAGTATATATTATTTATTGTATACACTATTGTTCAAAAATTTGGGGTTGGTAATTTATTTTTTATTTATTTATTTTTATTTATTTTTTGGGGGGAAAGAAAAGTACTGACCCCAAGCCTTTGAACAGTAGAGTACATGAGTTTGGAGTTTGAACTATCTCTTTAAATGAAACGGGATGATTTAAAACTTTCCCAGTTTTAGTTCCCAGCAAGCCAGCAGAAGAAAATGGGTTGCAAGTGAAGCGCCGGCGAGTCACTAGAGAAATGGAGGGGAAATATATCATAAACATGCCAAAAGGCACTACAGATCGCACTCGACGCATCCTGGCACAGCAGGCCAAGAAAGGTGCCCTGACATAGTGTATTTGTTGAGGCTTCAAGCTTGCATGATATTGCTGTAATTTGAAGTATTGAGAATAGACATGCCTAACAGAAAATTTGCATTGAATACAGATGAGATTGATTAAATCTTGTCATCTCTCCTTTCATTGCCACAGCCAAGGTTTTAAAACGTACTTCAGTGTTTGACAGACTTGGGGCAGAGTCCAAGACTGACACCATCTCAGCCAATAAGGTGAGAAATTGTATTGTTTATGCCCATCAGATAAACAAGACGACAAAAACCCATACACTGAGAATTGTTTTCTATTTATAACACACGTTGTTTAATGACTCCATAACTCTTGTGTATGGTTAATTTAGTTAACATGAGTTGATGTTTTAGGTATCACGAACCAATTTTTTACATCATTGCTAAATGTTAAAAGAGCTATATGTAAGAATTTTCATGTATTAATCACTGTTTTATTGCCAATGTGTGAACAGCTTGTAACAAAACTTTTAAAAAAAAAAGACCTTCCCCCGACATCTTAGGTTGTCTATGAAAGCCTGTAGACTGATTTTTACGTGACAGTTACGCACGCTCCCGAGAGCCTCTCTTCCGTTCAATGACACATGAAATGAATGTTTATACAGTGGCTCTTTCGGCATTATCCCGAACATTCTGTACTGTCATGTCCATGTGTCATGCAAAGAAAAAGGATTCATTCAAACTATAGTCTCACATAGCCAGATCTATAGTCTATGGTCTCAAATATACTTTATAATCAAACTATCATAACAGTGAAAGCACGCAGCACATACATATTCATCTAAACGTCACTCAGCAGCGTGGACTGCATCAGGATGTTTTTTAACAGTAAATTGGTTGCAAAGGTATTTCCAACTTCTTTTTACCCCTAAATGAAGAACGAAAAGAACTTGACCTTGAGTATATCGTACAAGGTTTACAACATTTAAATAGACATATCGAATAGTAGGGCCGGGACAATACATCGATTATTGGTTCACGATATAATGAATCTAAAATTACTGATTTTCTGAATGTATCGCGATTCTGAGCTTAGTTTTTAACAGCAGATGGCACTACGTGCTTTAGAAACACACATAATATTACTTTGCTTGCTTCCAGTTCCTTTAAACACAACACTTAAAGGGATAGTTCACCCAAAAATGAAAATCCTGTCATCATTTACTCACCCTCAAGTTGTTTCAAACCTATATAAATTTCTTTGTTTTGCTGAACACAAAGGAAGATATTTTGAAGAATGTGGGAAACTGAACAGTTCTGGGGCACCATTGACTTCCATAGTATTTTTTTTTTCCTACTATGGAAGTCAATGGTGCTCCAAAGCGGCCTGGTTACAAACTTTCTTTAAAATATCTTCCTTTGTGTTCAACAGAACAAAGAAATTTATACAGATTTGGAGCAACGTGAGGGTGAGTAAATGATGACAGAATTTTCATTTTTGGGTGAACTATCCCTTTAAACCTAAAATAATCATTCATAAAGTGCGAAAGGTTGAAGCAAATTACAAGAGTGTTCACAGTGGGCTGTGTTTACATTAATCTCGCGTCATAAAAGCATTCTGAGCCGAGGTGCAAGTATATTTAACTTACATGACTCAGCCGAACACACGAGCGCTCTCCAGCACTCTTCTTCGTGAGCATTTAAGTGTGTGTAGTTTAAAAACTAGCCTAGAGCGCCATCTGTTGTTAAAACTAAGCTCAGAATCGATTTGAGAAAGAAAATATCACGATCGATCCAGATTTATTGACTCGAGAATCGATGTATTGTCCCAGCCCTATTGAATAGTAGAAAATGTGTATGATTGAATATCTTACTCTTTGACAAAGGTCTGATTTCCCAGAGACTTGCAGAGACGGCGATGCAACTATATATTTGCGCTCGTTTCATTTATGTAGTTTATACTTCACACACTTATTATTATTATTATTATTATTATAGCGTAGTGATTTTAGAGGTTTATGTATAATATCATGCTATCCCCTGGCTCACCTGCTATCCAGCAAACACAAGGAATGACTGTCTGCCGAATATTTTCGTTAGAATTCGTGAATCCATTAATCAGTGCCTTTCGGAATAAGTGTTATTTGTTGTTTGTGATTCCTAATGCATTAACTGATGTGAACTGATTATAAAGTGTGGCAAATAATAACTCTTCTTTTGCATCGTTGTCTTCCTGTCTCTTTTGTCGTGCAGCAGCCAACAGGTGTGTTTAGCCGACTGGGTGAAGCAGAGGAGGAAGAAGAGGGTGGAGGGAAGACCAATGATGTCACTGACTCCTTAGAGGACAATGACAGTGACGATGAAGGCTCAGTGCTGCAGTATGCCGGCGTCCTCAAACGAACCCCACCTTCTTCTAAAAAAGAGACTGTAACCACCAAATCTAAACCCTTCACTCTGCGTCGACTTGGCGCCAAGTACAAACTCCCCCCATCTGAAGGCCCACCACCTATCTCCTCTACCTCCTCCTCCAGCCAGGAGGGGACACCCAAACTGGGTGTACTGCAGAGACTGGGAAAGGCCCCCTCAGTCAAACCTACCTCCTCTACCCCTCTAGTTAGTCAGCCCGCAGACACTCAGGACAGTCGAGTCACGAGCAGCAGAAGCAAAGCTCAGGGCAGCTTTGCTCTGGCCAGCCCTAAGGTCAGTAGCAGCACAGGTGACACTCACGGGGCTCAGATGGACGCTGGGGCAGTCAGTGTATTCAAGAGACTAGGTGCTCGGAAAACCTAATGCCCAGAAAACTGAAAACGGCACCCCTTTTTATCCAGCTTGCCTCTTTTATAACCTAAAACCCACCTGAATTTTTATTTGAGAGAGTGGAGGAACTCTAGGACCACCCTTGATGGATTGGGAAGTCAATATGCTGTACCTCATGAAGTGTTATGATTGATATTAGGGGACAAAAAAGGGACGGCTGCAATATCTGTTAAATATAAGTGTGTGGGCATACTGTTGTCCTTATGTTTGGTTATAGGAATCCCGCTCTCCTACTTTGATAGCTACTCTCCTGCGCCCCTGTGAGTGAAACATTTTTCCACATTAAATGGGTTTGTAATGAAGATTTTATAATGCATGACGCCCAGCATCAAATGCTCGAAATATCCATTTTTCCCACTACAGTAGCCAAGAGACATAAGTGAAAGCATGTGCTGTTTACCACAAACACCTCAGCTTACCGATTCCTCTGTGAAGTAAGCTCATGTTCAACCATCCTCTTACCTCCTCCTGTTTTTAAAGAGATAGTTCACCTAAAAATGATTATTGTCATCATTTGATCACCCTCATGTCGTGACTTACTTTCTTCTGTGGAACACAGATGTTTCAGAAATGTCCAATAGTGGACATTATAATGATTTGGTTACCAACATTCCTCAAAATATTTTCTTTTGTGTTCTGCAGAAGAAAGTAAGTCATACAGGTTTGGACATGAGGGTGAGTAAATGACACGATTATCCTTTTTTTGATATCCTCTCCCTTTAACTTAAAGGATCGGAAAAGCCTTTCAATGGCTTAAAACTGCACACGTGAGCATTGCCATTAATGCGCCTTAACCTGTGGTCACACTAGACTTTAAAAAATGAATAAAATTCAACAATTAACAAGTAATATATATAAACATAAGTGCTGCCAAAACAATTGATCGCGATTAATCACACCCAAAATAAAAGTTTGTTTACATAATGTGTGTGTGTATTGTGTATATTTATGTATGTATAAATACACATGCATGTATATATTAAACAAAAATATATTTATATATAAAATATTTACACATGTAAATATTTCTTAAATTTATACATGTGTGTATTTTTATATGTACATAATAAATATACACATTTATGGATGTGATTAATCGCAATTAATCTTTTGACAGCACTAATATATATATATATATTACTTTTTCCCCTCAGTGCTGCAAAGTTTGTGTTCCTTACAATCAGCTAAGAGATCACGCTGTGACGTATCATTCTTCTATCGGTAGCATGTCTTCACTATACAAATTCGCAGGTTAGTGTTCACCAAAATTGGGCATTTGAATGCCACAGAATGCAAAGCTTCTCCAACATTCGCATGCATATGAATAGAATTTAAGTGTCATGTGACACCATCCCCCCCATGACCACAACTGTTACTTTGCTTGAAGACCCAAAATCGTGATCAATGTGTAAAAAGAGTCTCTGCTATCAAATACCCTTGGACAGGCAGAGCAAATATAACATTGGTACTAGCATGCTGTTGCCAAGCAACACACGTGGAGGTGGACCCTTGTGTATTGTGTATGTTTTCACCCCTTTATACTGTTGACTACAGTATCCACTAATCATCCTGTTGTAATAGGTATTCACCTTCACTTTCTGTGTTTTACATCATGTTTCTTCTGTTTTTATAAATATTTTAATTTGATGCATCTCAAATGCAGAATTTCTAAGTTAGGTTATGTTTAAGGAATAATAACTGAGAAAACATTTTAACTGGGTAAGTTTATGAAATATTGATGAAGATTATTTGTCTTGGGAATGGATTGAATATAAAAAGATGAAACGGAAAAACCTTGAATTGCTTTTTATTTTTCAAATGCTATATGAAGTGCATTAACTTGAACTGAGTTTTAGAGCATATTCTAGTCATGTTTTATCATGTTTATTATTGTGTCTCAGTGGTTTAAAGGGCCGTCATTATAATCCTATCTGAGTGCATTTCACAAATGGATGAAACTGATCTGCACAATATACGTTTGAAAGCGGTTAAGCTGAAAGAGATTTTTCCATTTTTGTGGTTGTGTAGCAGAACACAAGTTGATGAATGAAGGTCTGCAATAGTATAATTTGTGTGAATCTGCATCAGTATCCTGCAGTTTTACATTTAAGACATTTACAGCATAATTAGTTTGATAAAGAAGGTCACTTTACAGAGATAATGACAATTATTTTTATTAGTCCTAGTTTCTTCTAAATGATGAGTCGAAACTGATGAGCTTGCAACAAAACATTGCACTGAACTGCGTTTAATGCATGCGCTAGTAAATGACAGATGGTGAGGACTGCACAAGCTCTTATGTCTCTAATGTTGCAGCACTCTGTTGTAAAAGGACTTCAGCAGTTCAACATTTGGCTCTTAATGCTGACTCTGTGTTTTCAATTGTTGCTGTTATTAATTAATTATAATGTAAATACACCAAAAAGATTTACTTGTATATTTAT
Source organism: Ctenopharyngodon idella (assembly GCF_019924925.1). Classification (NCBI taxonomy): domain Eukaryota; kingdom Metazoa; phylum Chordata; class Actinopteri; order Cypriniformes; family Xenocyprididae; genus Ctenopharyngodon; species Ctenopharyngodon idella. The sequence continues at coordinate 18,785,094 of NC_067237.1, read as the reverse complement.
GTTGTTATTAATAGATGAAAGCAAAGTAATAGTATCTTTTTAATGCTTCTGGGTAGTAACTGATTACATGTAATCTGGATTACATACTCAGATTCCAAAAATTAAGTACTTGTAATTAGATTACATTTTAGATTACATTTTAAAGTACTCGTAATCAGACTACAGTTACTTTTCTATTGATTACGATTACATGTTACTCCTACAATTGTCTGCGGGCTGACTGACTAAATTATTCATAGTTAATTGATTTTACTTTTGTTATATTTTAAATTTTCCTTTCTAAAAAAGTCTACTGCTTATATACATTCAGAAGTTCTTCCAGGTTTGTGGAATTGTCACTACCAGCCACTAGTCATGTGACTATCACTTAAAACTGAGACCAAAACAGCATATGATCACTGGATTAACTGAAATCATTTCACTTTTAAGAAGTGACTTTTCAACAATCAGCTCCTGACGAACATATTAATTATTATTTGGATTAATACAGTGGCCCGGTTTCACAGACAGGGCTTGGGTTAAGCTAGGATTAGGCCTTAGAGTTCAATTAGGGTATTTAAGTAGCGTTTATAAACGTACCCTAGAAAAAAAAAACATTACTGGTGTGCATTTTGACACAAAACAATGGCACTGACATATTTTAAGGTATGTCAGTGCAAGTTGCTTTCAGTGAAGACAGCTCAAACATGCATTTTAGTCCAGGACAAAACTTGTCTAACTTGTCTGTGAAACGGGGGGTGTGAGTCATCGAACCTTATTAGGCTACTGTCTCTGGAAGGATTTTGTCTTTCAAGCACATTAAAATGTACAAATTCATGTAATTTCATATTTACATGCAATGCAGGGATTCCCCAACTTTTTTTTGTCAGCTGAAACTCTTTGCCCTAATATATTTACTTGAAGTAAGCCCTTAGATTTTAAGTTAGCAAGCTTGGTCAATAATAAAATTAAGTCAAAATAATAATAAGTTCACGGTTCTTTGATGTCAGTTAATAGTCAAAAGACATGTAGGTCAAACACAATTTTTTTTCCCATCTTTTTTTAGTAAATTTTATTTTAATTTTGTATTTTAAAATTTTTTTTTAGTTTTTATGATTTCATTGAAACCCCGGTCTAAGAAACCCTGACATAATGTAATATATAACACACTTCATGTTGTTAATCACAAAGAATAGAATATATTTTCTTCTCTCTTTGTATTTTTATATCAAGATTATCCTATTCAAATCAATGTGATAAATGAGTTAGGGCAAAAGTAATCTAAAAAAAGTAATCAGAAAGTAGTCAGAATACATTACTTAAAGTGGTAATCTAACTACAATTTTTGTCATGTAATTTAGAATCAGTAACTGACTACAATCTACCCAGCACTGCCTTTAATATATAACAAACCTGCCTGGTCAGCGTTTAGATTTGGGTGTTTTGCCAGGAAAATTAATTATTCAAGCTCCCTAGGGAGGCCATTTCCACTTTGATCTGGAAGATAATTTAAGGGCACATTTTACATGCTTCATGAACTGTTTTTTGCATGTCTCTTTGTCCTGTCCGGTCTTATAGCGGACCATCATGAACCAGCAACAATCCAGCTCATCAAACACTCTAAAAAAAATGTTGGGTTAAATTTGGACAAACTCAGCTATTGGGTTGTTTTAACCCAGCGGTTGGGTTAAATGTTTGCCCAACGTGCTGGGTAGTTTTATTTAACCCCACTATTGTTTAAAAATTACTATATGGCTGGCTTAAAATGAACCCAAAATAGGTTGGAAATTAAAAATCAGACACATAATTACTAGAGGCAACAATAATAATCAAAAGGTGAACATTTATTAATAAGCTATTTTTATTCATTAAACTTATTAATAAATGTTAATTTCCAACATATTTTTGGTTCATTTGAAACAAGCAATACAGTAATTTTTAAACAATAGTTGAGTTAAATAAAACTACCCAATAGGTTGGGACCCAAACGCTGGGTTTGTCCATTTTCAGCCCAACTTGGGTTGTTTTTAACCCAGCATTTTTTAGTGTGTACCATCTTAAGATGGTAGAGCTGATTTTTTTTTTTTTTTTTTGAACATGTTAGCTGATCAACCAGCTACTATATTCCAAAACACAGTTACCAGATAAGCTGGATTTCACTACAGGGAGTCCACACAGTGTGGCGGTAATTGCATCGCCCCTTCATGCTAACGATAACGACGTAAAGATGGGCAGCCTTTGCATTTTTAATTCATATTTGGCTTTAAGACGTTTGGAGATTTACCGCTCCTCTTTAATGTAATCGTGATCCACCAGTAGCAGCATCATCTCACGATTAATTCCTTCCCATAATGCCTCGCGATAGTGCTCGTTGGCGCTGTCTGTGGTGCTGAAGCTGCTCTCGCCGGCGGCAAAGAGTCCTCCCGCTCCAGCATCAGCTCCACGCGCTGCTCAACCAGAGACAACCGCGATTTGTTTGTGTTCTTTGTCTCTTCTAACGCGTTTTTATAGCCGGGAATCTTTAGTGTTGTAGTTACCTCCTCCCGGGGAGATACTATCCGGTCGCGCCTGTGTTTTTCGACTCTCGTTTGGCTCGCATCCTTTATGCACAGCACGCTGCTCCAGCCCTTAAAGAGAACACAGGCATCCGTGTCGGAACAGCATGGCTTCCTGAGCGAGATGGAAGCGAAGCAGCACTCGATCAAGAGCCTGAAGAGCTATCCGGAGGCTGGGGGCCGGAGTCTGGCGGCGGCGGCGGCGGGTGGGGACGTCGGAGGTGGAGGGTATCGCGTCGGCGGCGCGGAGATGGAGATGGAGGCGAAAATACAGAAAGCGATCGACTTCAAACTGGAGGGTCACCGATGCTACAAGGAGAAGAAATTCCGGGAAGCTATTGGGAAATATCACAGGGCGCTGCTGCAGCTGAAAGGGGTCCATGTCGTCGACGGGACCACCGGATCCGAGGTGAACCTCCTGAATCAAGCCGCTGCCAAGCTGACAGAAGAGCAGCAGCGAGCGGTGGAGAGCACCGAGATCGAATGCTACGACAGCCTGACAGGTGAGACTCGGAAACAGCCGCTGCCATTGTTCTGAGCCGCTCGCTGGAGGTTGCGTGAGGCTGAAGCCACTCTGAGATGCTGTTGATAAGGTGAAGGTGTTTGAGGATACAGTGGCTAATAAAGGGCATTAATAATATAAACGTACACAGAGTAATTCCACAGCAAGAAAACAGTTGTGTTTTTATACAGACAAGACTGAAAACAATCACTCAAGCCATTGTTTGCGTTTAACGACCAGTTTGGCCTTCATTGTTCTCTTGAGCCAGTGTCATAATAATCCAAGTTCATTTAATGTCACGTTGCGATTATTTGAGAGCGCAAGAAGATTAAACGTACCACGCGAACTACTGTTTTGATACGTAGCATAGTAAGTATGCTAATCACTTTCTTCATTTTTCTTTCAAGTTCTTGGTGATGTGAGGTAAAAAAAAAAAAAAAAAAAGGTTGGAGTTATTGGTTCTATAAGATTCAGTATCCAATCACGGTAAACGACAACAATATAACTAGTTTAGTTTGTAGAAAACCCGGAAGAAAATCAACGTTAGCTTGTACGAGACGGATTCTGTCGGGAATTTCTTGTTTTTAAATAGCGGTTTTTATTTTTGGAGAAAAAAATAAAGTTAGTTGCTAGCATTACCTTAAGAGACTTTCACGCTTTATTCTACAACATAAATTACTCACTGGCATACAAACTATATCAACGTGCGTTTGTTTTGTGGCTAGCCCTGCTGAAAAAAAACAGCTGTGGTCTTAGCTGGTTTAAGCTGGTGTTCAGCTGGTTTTAACTGGTCTTTTAGCAGCTTGACCAGCTAAAAATGTGGCCAAAACCTCTTTAAAACCAGCATGGGAGACCAACTAAAACTAGCCTATCAGCTTAGGCTGGTTTTAGCTGTTTTTTCAGCAGGGTGGAAAATGTTGAAATTCCCCATAAGTGTAATTTTTTTAATCCTATAACAAATGTTCAATTTTCAAGCACATGAATTCATATCCTTGTGGTAGTTTTAGTCTTTGTTGAAACTTGCAACATCAGCTTCAAAATTTAAGCTTGAACATTTTTCATCCAAACCATTTAATCAAAACCATATTGATATGGCATTTAAATCATAGTCTAATGAGTATCATTTTATTATGGCTTTGTGTAGCAGCCAATGCACTCTCCAAGCGTTTGTTGCGTCTACAATCTGTAAATTACAGCCCATTATAATAAATACACCCTCTTTATGTGATAACATCGACACATATTGTTTCCCAAAGGTCATTTCATGTAAAATTTGGCAGTTTAGTCGTCGATAAACAGGGGATAACATAAAAAGGATCACAGATGCCAACTGTGTTTGCTCATTCAGAGAATATTGGTTAATACTGCACATCTGCTTGATCTGGATGGGTGTGATGCCTGGTGTTTGTGGCCCTTGATGTCTATAGTGGTCTCGCATGGTGGTCGATTTGAGGTGAGGCTTGAATGTCACAAATGTGGCAAACACTTCAGGCCCTCTGGGAGAAGCATTAAGGCGTGAAAGAGAAACACCACTGCAAAATTTCCATTTGTATGAATTCCCTCCCTCAATCATTTTTTTTGTTCTCCTGCAGTCATGATGAAGGTGAGCAGGAAATATATAGAGAGAACTTTTATAAATGCTTATATAAAGATGCATTTTATAGTTTCATACTGTATTTAGGGCCTTTGAGGGTTGAGGTGCACATAGGTTTTGTGTTTCGTCTTGTTAGTATCTCTTGAATTCTGTTTGGTTGACTTTAAGTCCCTGATATATGGCTGGTGGCTTAAGAAAATTTACCAGCCATAAATATTTTTTATTGGCTATTAAACTGTTTTTGCAAAAAGCAATTTATGACACCAAAATTTTAGATACCAGTGAAAATTCTCTAGTCCAATTTCGATACCACAGCTAAAACTACTAGCCTAACTAATATAAATGTAAAACATTATTAAAGACAAGTAACAGTAGTTTTCCGTTAGAGACACTGAATAAAGTAATCAAATGTAAAATAACACTGGATAGTCTTCACTGTATCAATTAAGCATAATTAATCTATGCTTAATTGATACAGTGAAGACTATCCAGTGTTATTTTACATTTGATTACTTTATTCAGTGTATTTAAAGTTTTAAAAGTTATTCAGTCAAGAGCACTGAGTGATTTTTTTTTTTTTTTTTTCTCCCTTCTTGGTCCTTTTTTGTTTGATTAACATTTAAAAACTCAGACAGCAGCAGAAATATTAGGCTGCTGTCACTTTAAGAGCTAATGCACGGATCCAGCATACTGATACTGTACACATGCATTGTTTTTCTCAACTGTTTATATTCACTCAAGACATAACCGACTGTGTTTACTAGGATACTCGCCGAGACGGGCATTTTTTGACATAATTTTATGTGAATATATCCGTTCAAGCGTAAGAACAGGTGAAACGGAGCTCATTTCAGTATTTGCACGCTGTCTGAGATGCAGCTTTCTGGGCGCGCACTTCGGATATTTGCGCACACTAAACTTAATGAGTAATGAATTGAGTTCCCTTTTGCGTTTTCTTTCGCTTGAATATTTAAATTCGCAAGGCTTAAACTTTCGTGATGCAGCACTGCATTGTTAGAATACATAAAAATGTTAAAGGTAAGCTGGCTAGATGAAAATGTAAATCTGTGCTGCACGCTTTCCTTTCAACAACAAAATAAACACACAACAAAAATGAGAGCAGTGAGAAAACAGCAGTTAAGAAAGCATCTGATCATAGCGATGTGGATATGTTTGCATGAGCTCTGTAATTCGGCACTCCAACCATGTCACGTCACGTTGATTTTTATGCACATTTCGATTTACAGTATTAAACATGAAAGAACACTTCACTTTCAGTTAAAAGTACAATTTCAATGTCTACTAAAAAGCGGCTCTTCAATGTGTTCATGTTTTTACCTCGACGGACTAAAGCCGTCTACTACAAGTACGCACGGTTACAAAAATCTGGCGGTATGCGTATTCAATGCATCAGACTGCAAACGCAAGCTGCATTTCACAAACTTTTGCTGCATTCCAAAGTTCAAGTTTGGTGAACTCTGACCTGCGAATTTTGAATTATATTTTTGCAGTAAAGTCTAGTAGGTAAAGTCTAGTTTTGAATGCATTACTATATGTTATATGTTGAATTCATGTTTTTTTTTAAAAAGATGCTGTTTAAAGTCTCCCATGCTAGTTTTAAAAGATCATTCTCAAGTTCTCAGAATGATCTTGTATGTATGTTTTGTCTGTACAATCCTTGATCCATAATATAGCTGGTTTATATGCAAAAAAAAAAGGCAAAAAAAGGCAAAGATTGTTTTCAACAATCACGTGACATAGCCCATTGCTGTCGCTGGCCTCAGCGATTGTACTCGGGTGGTGTGGGTTGCCAAGTAAGGGGTGATGGGGAGAGAGAGAGCCAGCTGAATAGCCTACTGTGTGATCTGCAAATCTGAACGATGCTGTTGTGTGTTTGTGTGAGGTAAAGGGCCTTCTAAACGGTTTGTTGTGAAAAGGCCAGGCCTTCCATCTGTATTGTTCAACTTCAGCCAGCCACAGCAACTTCTGCACCACTCTTTTACAAAGCCTGCTGAGTCGCCTCTCGCGAAAACACAGTCTTTCTTGGCTCAGCAAGTGTCATAAGTCAGTCTTGACAGCACCAAGAGACCATACAGAATGCTACATTTGAAACTAAACTGGAAGAGGAAGATATCAAACCATGAGAGATGTTATGAGAGAGAAAGGAAGATATCTTGCAAGAAATAGGCAAAAAACTTTTGCATTATATAAGTGATAAACAAAAATCAAGAAATACATGTGCCAAGTAGAGTTACCTAAATCTGTCTGAACATCAAGAAGATGAATGGTTTATTTGCCATCCTTATTCAAAACACAATGTCTAAGCCGTGAATTCCCAAAAGGACAGAACAGGATTTCTAACTGGGTTATGCCTACATTTGGTCGTAACTTTTTTTGGTAGTGCAGTTATGCAAGATACACAGAAACTCTGTGTATTTCTTTTTCAGCTCACACCCAGAAAAGCTTTTTAGGTAGCTTTTCATTAAAGCCGGAAATTATGAATAATAATGTATTATATGTATGCTTATGCACAGCCAAACAATAGTCATTAGACTAACATGTTCTTCAATAGTGTATGGTGGGAAGAGTGGACGTTTAGTAATGTGTAGTGATTTATATTGCATTTCTGTCAAAGCTCAGTTCATTTCGAGGCAGTGCCAGATATAAGTGCTAAAACTGAGCTTGTGAAGTCACTGCGGCATAAAATCAACACTATGTAATTTTAGCACATTTCAAGCTGTATTATTAGAGATGACTAAAACAGTAATACTAATGTAAATAGAATTGAATAAGCTTTTATTTTAATAAAATACTAGACTGTTAGATGTCGTTTGGAAGGGGGAGGAGAGGTTAACGTTTTTGATTTAAAGATTGAGTGCACATGAATAAAAAAAAAAAAAAGATATTTAAAAGATATTTTAGTTATTTAATTTTGAAGATATGTATTATTTCTTGTTTTAGGTTGTTTTGAATTGAACAAAATTTTGTGAGGGTTATGCTTGATACTTGGTACTTGAATGTTTTGCCAAATAAAATAAAATAAAAGAATTATTGATTAATTTTAAAATAAAAATGCTAGTACTCTTTTAATCACATAAGGCTTGGGAAAATCATGTGTCTATATAACTCTCACTGACCTTTTGTTCTCTCATTACAACAGACAGCGACAGTCAATGAACTTCTCAACCCTGATGTCCAATTAGAAGAGGCCGTATTAAATTGAAATCAAGACTTTGTCTCTGTATTCCTCTCTTTCTATGCTTGGTTGACTCTGGAGAGTCCAGATAGTGTTTGCGTTGCATTCATCAACTCAAGGATACGGTCTTATCGCTGTCCCAAGAGCCAAACGCTTAAAAAGAAAAAAAATACTAAACACGCTTTTTTCAACTGCCAGATCTCTCTGTCTGGAACACTGTCTGATGTGCATCAGGGACAAACACAAGGTGAAAAGTACAAGAAATGTGATGGTGGAGGTGTCTGTTAATTATCATGGTGGTTGGCGAACAGAGGCAGCTGGTGCCAGGTCCGCAGATGGCATGGCATCGCCATAGGGTTCCTCTGGGCACAGGCTTTACTTACTGTACAGTACACTATATTATGTTATAGCGCTCTGCCACGGCCTGGGGGGATGGAGGAGAAAATAAGAGAGATCATAAAGTACTGGATGAGAGGAGGTTTGGCAGTGTGTATGTGTGTGTGTTCGTAGAGAGACTGAATGCCTGCTTACCTTTTCTGGGTCTGTAGAACCTGAACATGTTGTTATAGGTCCCTCTGCACTCTACTCAAGTTTTGGGTCATTTTTCATTGTAAGAAGATGCAGGGGAATAACCACCAAAACCAAGAATGCTTGCAAGGCATCCGTAAGAACTGCTGTAACTGCAATAAAGTTGGTTGAAAGAACAAGTTGTATAAAGAAGTAAAGGGAAGGAATAAGAGTGATTTTGGCAACCAGAGTTGCTAAATATTAGGGGTGTATTGATATTCAAACCGAACCGAAAAAACGTGATAACTCTCATGGCGTACCAAAGTGTTGGATCTACACGACGAATACAGCATTATAGCCTAACCACCATTAACCACCATTAATCACAATAAGCTCCGCGTTTTGTTACTTTCGATAATAAACAAAGTGTCGTCTTTCAAATCCTGTCTGTTTTATCATGAAATTCAGACAAAAAATGCAGTTTTGATGCTCTTTTATGTGGCGAGACAGATCACTCGGGCCTCATTTTAAGCGACAGCGTGGAGCGCAAGTGAACGCGATCATCTCTTCCTTTTTAACACTAGTTACAGAATAAACATGAATGAACATCTGAAGGTATGTTGGAAGATACAGTACAACTTACTGAAACATATATACCGTGTAATCGCTCAATCAGAGTTTCAAAGGCGGAAAGACGTCAATAAAACAGCTTGTAAACACTGTCAGGTAGCATTTACCTCAGGCGAGTCCACGGCTTGTTAGTTCGCCAGAGAAATGAACTCTTGCTAAATATATGCACTATATTAGCCTATATTCATTATATTTTATGTAACTTGTTAGTGTTGTCTTGAATATTTAATGTTTAAGTAAATCTATCATGAAAATGACAGCCACTGTGTACATGATTATATTTCAACAACAAACTGGAGTAAAATAAAGCAATAAGCCCCAAGAAGCCATGGTTTACAGTAAATTTATAACAGCCAAAGGGCGTTGTTAGGCACAACGCGGAGCGGAGGGCCTAAAACCCCCTTAGGTGTTATAAATTAAAACGGTTAACGGTTTATAGACAAATAAAATGGTTACCACACAATACAAATATTAAAGCCAAAAAATATGCAACTTTCATGAAGTAAAATCATTAAAAGGCTTCCTTCCGCTGGAAAAAAATAGTCCCTAAATGTGAACAGTAACAGAAGTTATATTTATTAAGCCATTAGATGGCGACAAAGATTGACAAAAATTGAGCAAGGCACTCAGTCGCAAAGACTTTTTTTATATTGAAACTTTGTTTTGAATACGGAACAAGACGCAAATGACAAATGCTTTGACCAGAGCCGTTGAAAAATATTTAAATGCTCTGGCTTTGACTAGCGTTGTCAGTGTCAGCAGGGCACGGGGAAACCCATTAACGGTTAAAAGACAGGATCGCAGCGGATATTCAAACGGATTTTTTATTATGAACATAGGACTGACCTGAAGGAAAATGCTAAATTTGAATGCAGGTAATACACTCGGTCACTCGATATCTCTCACAATACTCTTATACATAATGCAGTAAGCTTCAATGAACAAAACCAATAGAGAACAAACATATGTTTACGTTGCTAGGAGTGGTTGCTAAGACAGACGCAGCAACATACACACTATACCGTGATACTTATGTAATGCGGTCAGCTGTATGTTTTCAGTAATTTAATAACGGCTTCGAATGCGGCTCAACCAATCAGAATCAAGGGCCGGAACTATCCGTTTTATAAACATAATTTTATAATTAGATTAAGAAATTAATGCAAAAACTGCCTTATGTGCATTTTACATGTTTACATACAATTTGTTATTTGAGTGTTGATTATTATAGCTATCTAAAAATAAATAGCAACTGAATTTAGGCTAATAGTTTACGCTCTGAACATTTAATATTATGGTAAGGTGCAAGTAAGGGCTTCCTATATAGTTTACAGCTTTAGCAGAGATACATTTTTTTTTTTTTATCCTAAAGAAACTTTGAATTATAGTTGAATTCATGTAAAGACAGAAACACCATTTGTACAGAAAACTACTGTTTAAAAAAAACAAAAAAAACAATTTTGTTTAGTTTTCTCTCCCTGCTGTACTTCAGAACCGAGGTACGAACAGAACCATCAGTTTTGTGTATCGTTACACCCCTATTAAATATGCTTGCGTTAAAAGCATATTTCTGATTGAGATATTCACTTTTCCACAGAGAGATACTAGAGAGAGAAAATATTGATTTCAGGAGAGCAAACTTGCATTTATGTAGACATTTAGCCTATATAGACAAATAAGCAATCAGTGTGCTATTGGCAACTTTAATTCTTTAAATGATTTTAAATATTTTACTTGTAATTTAACTTGATGTTAAACAGCTGACATTTCAGTTTTAATCTAATCTCAGAGATGAGCTCAATCTCTGGATTAATTATTAATTAGTATTAAAAGATCATAAATATCTGGGTAAATGTAAAACTGTAAATCTAAATGCCAAATCAGTGTGTAACATTTTGTGGACTGTACAGTCTAGCAAGTTTATATCAGCATGAGCTAATTGACCCCAGTAGATATTTTAATAGTCTTAGATATTTTAGTAACATATGTTAGCTCTTACATACTGCTGCAGTTTTATATCCTGCAATGCAGGAGAGTTAGCGTTGAAACCTATTGTAAGCATGTCATAAAAACAGAAACCTCTCCCGCAAGGACTCCAGCAACTCCCGGCAATGTCTTGTGATGCTGAGTCATGTACTGATGGGTGTTTGCGAGAGGGAGAGAGGGAGCACACCCCTGTGCATCAACACAACACTAAGATAACCTCTCTAAGGGCCACTTAAGATTCATCCTGACCTGAAACACTGCTGTGTAAACAGGTTAGTGGAGTGATGTAGTGTCTCGGAATTAAAGGGATAGTTCAAGCAAAAATTACATTTCTGTCATCATTTACTCACCCTTAAAGGGATAGCTCACCCAAAAATGAAAATTATGTCATCATTTACTCACCCTCAAGTTGTTCCAAACCTGTAAAAATTTCTTTGTTCTGTTGGACACAAAGGAAGATATTTTGAAGAAAGCTTGTAACCAGGCTGCTTTGGGGCACCATTGACTTCCATAGTAGGAAAAAAAAAAATACTATGAAAGTCAATGGTGCCCCAGAACTGTTCAGTTTCCCACATTATTTAAAAAATCTTCCTTTGTGTTCAACATAACAAAAAAAAATTAAACAGGTTTGGAACAACCTGAGGGTGTGTAAATGATTTTTGGGTGAACTATCCCTTTTAATGATAGTTTCTCTCTGTGATGTTGTGTTTTAATCTGGTTTTGGGTGCCGTTGCCTTGGGGAAGCTCTGCACCTAGAAACCTTATGTGTGAGCTTGCACGTTGATGTGTGAATGTGTTTTAGATAAAGTACAGTAGGTTTCAGCTGTCTGTAATGATGCAGCCTTTGTGTGCAGGGTTTAAAATGAAAAGTTTGGTGTTGCATTATTATTTGAGACAGAAGGATTTTCCTAACAAGTTGAAGTAAAAATCGTTTGCTTTACAAGCTTTACAATACAATAGAGATACTTACATGTTTTGTTTATTGTGATAATCTTGAAATGAATTTTAAAGTGTTAATACAATCGGCAGAGGTCAAAAGCTAAATGTAGGCTATAAACGAACTACACCGAGGTCACATGACTTCAGCGTCATCATCACTAAGCTTTGGACAACTCTTTCAGTCTTTGTTTAAAACATTTTCCCTGAAAGTTTGAGTTATAATAGTTTGTAAGAGCGTGATTATAAACACAACGAATGAGGCTGTGAAAGCGGACTAGAGCGTAGATGAGTTCATCTGTTCGGCTGTGATGTTTAATAAAACCTCTGTAGTCCCATTTAGCCACTTGTTAGCAACCGCCTTTTGCAAAAGCTTTAAAAAAAAAAAATCACAAAAGGGTATTACTGAAGTATTTTATATCGCAGAATAAAACGTGAAAAATCTTGAGCTTGTGTTCAACCACAGACCTTATTTCAAGCATTTAACCAAAAACCCACTGACTTCAGGAAGCTTAAATGGCACCGTGCTAAAATGCTAACTCTTTCGTTGAGGCCTACAAAAATATGTCATCCCTGCAGTACTTTGTTTTACTGGTTGCTCTTTTCCATGCAATTACATTGAATTGGGACTGCTTCACCATAAAAATGCTTCAAAACAAAACAAATGAAAACCTAAATCTATAATGAAAGTAATCCAAAAAAGTCATTCAAAAGGTTTGGGTAGAATTATCGGTAAAATGACTTCAATTTTGCTCTGTTTGCTTCCGCCAGACCACCTTCCGTATTCTTTAAAAAGCTTACGCTGTACGTCCTATGCCTTCCCTATTCAACTTATGGAACTGACGCGACACCAATTCCGTTTTTTCTGTAATTTGAATACGAAATGCGGTCTAGCGGAAGCTACATATTTTACTTCATAACTTGTTAAATATGGATATTTTTTTACACAAACGCATCACTTCAGAAGGCCTTTATTAATTTAATGGAGTATGTTTATGATGGATGGAGACACTTTCTTCAGCTCATACTTGTTTGGTAGTGCATTACTGCCATTATAAAGCTCGGATGCGTCAGGATATTTATTAATATTTCTCCGATTGTCTTCGTCAGAAACAAGAAAGTCATATACATCTAGGATGGCTTGAGGGTGAGTAAAGCTTGGGGTAATTTTCATTTTAAAATGAACTAATCCTTTAACCCAGCATTTTTTAGAGTGGAGTTGTACGAAAACGCACAATATTTAGAAAAAAGACCAAGCATGAACCTAACTCTCAGTGGAGCGTAAGTAGATTGTACCAAAATGTACGAATGAGATTGTATGAATTCATCTCCAATTCGCCAAAACGTAAAATACTGGAGATGAGAATTGCCATGATAGTGTGATGATGGGGAAAACTGCATCCAGTACAACCTTAAGAATATCTCATTTTGTATTCTATGAAAGTCTTAAGGGTGAGGACCAGTAGGAGTAAATAATGGCAAAACTTTTGGGTGAGCTATAAAATTTGCTGTGGCCCATAGCTGTTTTTCGATGTACCTGACAAGATGTCATTCCCTGTAATCCAAACTGCCAAGCACATTGTTGCACCAAGAATATTTTAAGATCATTGAAAGCTGGCCAGTATGATGCTCCTGAGAACTTAGATATATCACTATAGCAAAACAAAAAAATAGGTATTTATTTCTAGAAGTCTACTTGAGTCTACATACCCTTTAAACAAACAGGATGATTATAGTTCCTGCTACGTGAGCTGTTAATGAAAGTGTAATGATGCTGTCTTTAGTTGAGGTTCTAATATTCCCCTGCCTAGTCATGGCAAAAAGCTGTTGTCGTCTGGTGGTGTTCGTCCTCTGAATGTGAGCTGTGTGCGACCGCTGTAGGGGGCTGTACCGCTGATTCACCGTTGGCCATTTCTAGGACGCGGAGTCATTCAGGGACATTCGGCAGCCCTCCTCATTAAATTCAACACTGCGGGTCAGCGACACAATACGTTTCCGCCTGGAGATGTCGAAGTGAAAACCTCTCTGTGTTGCGGTCTTATTCTCAAATCTCTGATTTATTATTGCACTCTCAGAAAAAAAATTGGTACAATAGCTGTCAGTGGGGCACCACCCTTTTAATGTGCATGCTTCTGTACCTTATTTACTTCTAAAGGGTCCATATTATTACCTTAAGTATAGTTTTACTAATTAGTACCTATATGGTACTTTTTGAAAGGGTACCACCCCGGTGACAGCTTTTGTACCATTTTTTTCTGCACTGTAAAAAGGAATTGTTTGTTTAACTTAAAAAAGTAAGTTACCTGGTTGCCTTAATTTTGAGTTCATTGAAATTAATACAGTGAAGGTGATTGTTTTAATCAACAGAAACTCAAAATAGTATGTTATCTGAACCACATTAATGATCTAAGAAAAAATGTTATAATAAAAAATCATGAAAATAATTTTTTTTAAAGTGTGATAGTAGTAAAAAGCTAATTTGTCCCATGTTTTCTGATGCCATAGAAAATACAATGCAATTTTTTTTTCTTAATCAGTATTTTGCTTTTCTTGTAAAAATTATCGGTAACACATTTAGGGGTGGGAATCTTTAGGCACCTCACGATCCGATCCGATTCCAAAATGATTCTTGATCCACTTTTTTTCTTATTGATTAATTAGTTTTGTAAACATATATATTTTTTTATTTAATACATAGTCTATGTAATTATAAGTACTTTTTAATTACTAGTTTAAAAAAAAATAATAATAAAATTGTATGTTAAGATTTTTAAATATAGGCTATAAACAGCTTCAAAACATAAAAGCAAGTAGTCTAATAAATAATAATAGAGAAGAACAACGAAACATTACAAGCAATAAACAAAGAGCGCTTTCAGTATTTAAGAGTATCTTAACGTTTTCCATTCAAAAGCTGTGAGTGATTTTTCTCTTTCTCAGCTTTACGGTTGTTTGATCTAACTGACGGTGTTTACATTAATTTCGCGTCATAAAAGCATTTTGAGATGCAAGTAGACTACATTTAAACACTTAAATGGAGTCGCACACAGCCACTTGCGCGAGCACCCTTCACAAAGCGCACGTGGAAATTAAAAGCAGCAGCCTTCTGTCAGTGAGTTTCATATTTATAAAATATAAGCCCACAGCACTCCAAATGCGTTTCTCTCACAGCGCATATCCTGTGCAATGATGAACCACGCGAATGGGCGCGCATGTAATTCGCTCTAGCTTTTCCAAACTGTATGAAAGATTATTTTATAGAAGGTTCGAGTGGTGTGTGTATGAGAGGAAATGGAAACAAGCAGAATACGGTTGTTTCTGACGGTGCGTACTGGCGCGGAGCGAGGGTATTCAGTTCATTCCTATGGACGTTGAGCATCTTCAGGCTCGCGAGAGTGAAGCTCAACTTCCATATGAATGAACTGAAAACGCTCGCTCTGCTCCGCGCCGGTGGACACGCACCGTAAGCACACGCAGCGTCATCTCGCAACTGCGGTTAAAAATAAGCTCAGAATCGATCCAGAATCGTTGAAGAGAAAATCGCGATGCATCGATTTTTTTTTTCTCCCACCCCTACACTTTACAATAAGGTCTCATTTCAATAAATTAGTTAACATTACCTTACTATAAGAAATATATTTTACAGCATTTATTAACCTTTGTTAATGTTAGTTAATAAAAATACAACTGTTCAATGTTTGTTTGGCAATGTTAACAACTTTTTATTTTAATAATGTATTAGTACATGTTGAAATTAACATGAACTAAGATTAATAAATGCTTTAGAAGTATTGTTTAGCTTTAGTTCATGCTAACAAATTAAACCTTATTGTAAAGGGTTACCAAAACATCACTGTAAACCCTAACGCTCAAAATAATTAATTGGTTTGAGTAGGACAAACTTAAATTAAACAAATTAGTTCAGTCAAATTAACTTTTGAGTATTTAGCACTTTCTTTTCTTTCAAGTTCACAGAACTGATATATTTTAAGTAAAATGAACGGTTTCATTGTTTTGAGTTTTATGAACATATTTCTTTTAATTTAGACAAATTTAATTTTAACTGAAACTGGGCTGGAATTTCTATTTCCCAGCTTGTTTAGCCCATGACACTCGAAAGGGAGAGTAAATGTTAAAATTAAGTGTTATATAATGTTTTTTTTGTGTGCAATATTAATGTTAAGTGGGAGATTTAGTAGTGATTGTTTTGTTATGCTAATTTAAAAGATGAGTGTACTCAAAACATTTCAAGTTAAATAGCATTAAACTATATGAGAACAAAATAAAAATCTGCCAGTTCTGCTTACTTAAACTTTGAATTTGCAACCGATTGCCTCAATTTATTTCTATCTATCTATCTATCTATCTATCTAACTATCTGTCTGTCTATCTTATTAAGAAAATAATTATGAAAAAAATTTATCAGTGCACATCATGTAGTTCGCCCAAAAAAATCATAGAAAGTAGTATTAAGTGACCTCTCTAAGGATCTATATCATCTAGCTCTTTCCGCTATTATGCATATTCATCAAGTCTCTGTTAATGCCCTTGTCTAAGTGGAGTTACATCGGTGATGTTTCCATACAGTCATAATGGTTTACTGAAACCTCTGGTGCTAAGTGCATCGCTTAAGGGCTCCGACTGGAAATCCAGCCGGCCGCAGTCTGCTCATCATCCTCTAGCCTCAGCATCAAAATTCAATCAAGGAATATAAAAAAATATCTCTGCACATTTTTAAATCACAGGCATACGATCAAGTGTCCATACAGGGATGTTTTGATTACAGTCAGCATGTGCATATGGTGTTTGGGGGCATGATGGGAGGGAGCTGCATTAATAATTCATCCTCTCCTCTTAAACATGCTCAACGATTCTCTCTCGGCTGAGGTGTTTTCTGGAGCTTACGAGCAGATCTCACTGTGTAATCTAGCCTTTTTCTTTCCACAATCCATGTTGCACTGTGGGTAATCCATGCAGATAGGGGTGATGTGATGCTGTTTCCATAGACAACAATGACTGTGAGGGTTTTGTGGGAAGAGGAGGGAAATATCAGTCTTTTGCAGCATTAGATCAGTTGCAGGTGCTTTTTTATTCATAATTAAGGTGACAAGAACATTCCAGAGAGCACTTTTACACGCCCCAATGGACAAAAATTTGTATACACCCCTGTGGAGAAGATGAGTCATCAATATTTTTGGTCCACTTTCCAGGGAGAGAAAGACTATTTAATGCATATACTTGCAAAATGTGTATTTTGTCTGCTTGAGATGTCAAAAGTGGTGGTAATTTTCTGTACTAATGTGAAATAAGGGTCTGGTATGGTCGTTTTTTCTCATTAGGTCAAAAACTGCAAAGTCATATATGCTGTCAGCTCCCCCGGTGTACATGTGCATGGTGTGGTGATCAAGGCTGTCGTTCTGTGATTACAGATGGTCAGAGAGAGAAAGAAAGGCAGAGGGAAAAGACAAGGGGGGGGAAGGGGGTGGTAAGCAAAATATGGTGAGTGGGTCTCATCGAGTCCCTTGAAAGATCAGCAATGAGCTCAGTGTTCAGTGCATGACCGCAGACTTCACCATCACCCACTCAAGCAATCAGCATCACTTCAGACTCTTACTAAAGTGATGCAGTAGCTTTCTCCAAACCCCACCCCTTCCACGAGTAAATATCACATTCAATTTCTCCATAGAGAAATTGTTTTTTTTAAGGGTGTTTACATGACAACAATGTACTAAAAACGTTTTTGAAAAGTTTCACGCACAGACGATAATGTCGTCAAAACAATCTCACGGATCCGTGAAAAGGACTAAAAATGTTGTAGTATGCTGCCAGGCCAGTAGTTGGCGATGTCACTTTGTAAGGAAACACTATGCGTTCTTCTACAGACTGGTGAATACACACAAGGAAGATGGTGAAAGCATTGAGCAGTTTTGTCTGGACGGATAATGTGGTTGGATTAATACATAGTTCTGTTATGAAACTCTAGATGGCGCAGGCTAATAGGTCCTTTAACTCAACCTGATCGTAATCACATCATTATCTATAGGGCACAGCTGATTGGTTCCTGCTTTATCAGTAGCCAATGAGTTTGTGTGCTCAACCTTCAAAATACTTGGTTAGCATTTGCCTTGGCAGTGCAGCGCGCTTTCAGAAACCCTCCACCTTCCCCAGCTCCACCTGTATAGATCTGCTACATGTAATTCATGTATGCAATATTGTACAGCAGTAGCAGCATGTCTGTCTTGCTCACAGCAGCTTGTCATGTATGTATTGGCAGTAGCAAGTCCCGTACTTGCTCTGCAGCAGCAGCAATAACAGCAGCAGCAGTGTAGCAAATCTATTCCGCCAAGACCAAACATATCAACACTGTCATACCCATTACCATGCTAAACACCCCAAGAGTTGTCAAAACAGAACTACAAGCGACCCTGGACTATAAAGTGGCAAAATGTCAGTGAAATGTGGACTGAGAGTCAAGTCAAGTACTCACGCATGCCTATAGACTTAACATGTAATACGCATGTGCATGACGTCACTGTATTCACAAATTCGTTTTTTGTAGTTTACACAGAGACGATAATCGTATTGTTTCCAAAAACTTGCACTTTGACATCCATTTTCAAAGGTTCAGGTTTTTAGGCCCCCAAACTGCTGCTGTTGTGTAAATGAATGACCAAAACACAGTAAAAAATTAGTTTTTAGTTGAAAACGGTGTTGTGTAAATAGCCCCTAATGGTACAAATTAGAGCTGCACGATTCTGTATAAAATGAGAATCACGATTTTTTAAATTCCAAATAGAGATCACGATTCTCCCACGATTCTGAATATAAAACTAAACAAAATAACATGTAATTTACTAGAGGTTCTGACAAAATATTAATTGCTGGAAATTTGTTTTAATTAATTTAAATTAATTATTTAAAAAAAATGGTTTTGAATGAATTCAGTGACTCATTAATATATACTTGTTTCATTACTGGATGAATCAGTGTTTTTGAACAACTGATCGCGATCTTTTTACGATTAATCGTGTAGCTCTAGTACAAAACTTTCTAGACAGATTTGCTCTGACATTAAGTGATTGTTAAGGTGTATGCTTCAGTTTGATTTTAAAAAGGAAAAAAAATCCTGTTTACTAGCCTAATTCTAGGTGAAGAACTACACTACCCATAATCCTGAAGAGAAATCCACCAATCAGAGAAGTCACTGTTACCATGTAAATGTGAATGCAACAAAAGAGCTCAGTAGGGAGGGACTCTCATGAAGCATTGGATGTGATATATTTATATATGATAACTGAGTCTCCCTACCCTCTCAAATTATTTATTTATTTGTATATATTCGAAGTAAATTTCAAATATATGGTATTATATATAATCAGAAGTTTATGTTGTACCATAATGCTTCATGTGCATTTTCAATTTTCCTATATGTTTTTTTTGCTTCAAATCAAAGTTTTTAATATATTGTGATTCGTCTCTGAGCTAGTTAGTTGGCTTTTTATCATAACTCTTTATTAAGGAATCTTTTGAAATCCTTTTGGGGAAAAAATGAATTGGAAAAACACTTACGGAACTAAGATTGCTGCAGTCTATTCTAGTTTTGCTTTATGTGCATAATTATAAAAAGTGGGCATCTATTCTGGTGGCACTCTCTATAGAGTGTCAGTCAGGTTCCAGAAATAAAAATTGATTTTCAATGTTTTTTTAAACTAAGAACCGCTACTATGAGCTCTGAGGGTGTTTATTGATGGTATATGCTTTTGTTGAATCCATCAGCTTGAATCATTTCAGCATCATTTTTAATTAATTGTTTAACACTGGAATTCCTTGTGGAAAAACTACACGATTCTGTAAAGAAATCTCAAACAATCAGAGAACTGTGTCAAGAAAATCAAAGTTTGTAGTGTTGCGATTCACCTCAAATCAGCTTCATGGCTTATAACTCTTTAATAAAGATATTTATTGGAAAAATGAATGGGGAAAATACTTCTGGAAAGTGGACGGACATTGTTGTACTCTGTTGCGAATGTGCAAAATGATTCTGATTGGCTAGTTTTCTAGTTTCTCTTTTTTTTCTTCTTTTTTTGCTGTTTATAGAGCCTCGATGCTGTGATTTCTCAGGACACCTGTTTCAGTGATATCTGTCAGGTAGTATGCCTGTTTTGTGTGGAGATTTATTTATAGCACCTGTAAAATTGTTAGATCCTATTAGATTTGTGGTGAATGTGAATATAATAAGAACAAAGACAAAGACTGTGAAGAGAAGATGGTTTTGTAGGCGATAAGATAAATGAAGGTGGGTAAAGTGACTATGCAGTTTCCAAACTCGGAGAGGAAATGAGATTCATACAATATGAATAGGTCATTTACTCCTAATCAGAAATAGTGAGCTAAAGATGAGAAGCTGAGGAGGGGGGGAGAGATGGATGGATGGGTGGAAAGACATCCAGTGGTGGCTGCTAAGTCTCAGGGTCTCATGATTTAGGGCAGCCTTCCTCTTAGCGTCCTTCAAGCCACAGTGCACTGACTGACAAGGCCATTATCAACAGGCTTCGGTGCAGGGGGGAGGAACTAGCACTTAGCAGTAACTAATGTTTGAATTATACATGTGAGCTCAGGGTCCCTCAGCCTTGTTAAATAAGACTGAAAACCAACTCAAGCGCATCCGCTGCTAAACTATTCTGAGACCTGCTATTGTTGCTTTTAAAGCAGTCTGTCAGTGTTTCCTGTTGGAGCTGATATGTTTTGTTTGCTGAGGGTTGAGCGACTGCTTTATTAAAAACTGCATGAGGAGGGAAGCTTATACTGCTGTGTTTTATGTGATATTGATGTCATGTGACAAATTAAGTAAACAAACAAATGCATCACGCTAAAATGGGCAAAATGAGTCATGTGTTTATCATTACACTGTAAACTGTGAACATATTAATGTCGTATGTGGTTGCTTGTGCTGACTAGATCACTAGATGAGATGGAGAAGAGGATGAGGCTGGGTGTTTTTTAGTCCCAGCCTCAGTATATTCTTGATCTGGCAAGCTCTATTCTGATTGGCTGTCTTTATGTAACGTCCAGTATATTTTTTATGAGATATTCTGAAAATAAAATTGTTTTCATGTTTATGTCATTCTATTTATCCGCCTGTCTGTCTATCCATCCTCCTATCTATCCACCTGTTTGTCTGTCTATCCGTCCACCTATCTATCCACCTATCTATCTATGCGCTTGTCTGTCTATCTATCTATCTATCCGCCTGTGTGTCTATCCATCCGCCTATCTATCTACCTATCTATCCGCTTGTCTGTCTGTCTATCCATCTGCCTGTCTGTCTATCCATCCATCCGCCTATCTATATCTATCTATCTATCTATCTGCTTGTCTGTCTGTCTATCTATCCATCTGCCTGTCTGTCTATCCATCCGCCTATCTGTCTATCTATCTATCTATCTATCTATCTATCTATCTATCTATCTATCCGCCTGCCTGTCTGTCTATCCATCCACCTATCTATCTATCTATCTATCTATCTATCTATCTATCTATCTATCTCTCTATCTATTCAATGTTTGTTCATGTTGTTTCTTGTTCAGAATAAGCTGCGGTGTGGACCAGATATTTGCCATTTAGTAAAAGCTCTGGCTACGTGAGAGCAGGTGTTAATCAGTGGCATAGGTGAAGCGGAGGATCAAGACGAGGTCGATATGCGGGTGAGAAAGGACACAGTGGGAGGGGAGATGTCATTCAGACTGATGGGTCCCTGCATCAACCATTAAGCATCAAGAGAACTAATTACCATCAGAGTGACAGCAGGGTAATCACCACAAACCAACAGCGCTCCACTCCCCTACCCGATGCTGTCAGCCCACACCTGTCAAAAGAGCCGTGCCCCTGAGAGAGATAGAGGGACAGGTGAAAAAAAAGCACAGAGAGGGAGAGAAGATAATAAGAAGTACAAAAAAGAGAGGGAGAGATCCAGTCCGCTGGAGATGGATGTTCCGGGAGGAGGGCATTTGAAATCGATTACCCTCAAGTTCTCACTCCCTCTGCTCTGCCTCACCCTTTTGTTATTCTCTGTGCTTCACAAACCACTATCCGCTCTCTTCCTGCTTTGCTAATTTTCCTGCCTTTCTAACGTTTGTACCTGCAGACTAGCCGGTAGCTTTTCTGCTTATTTTGGTTTTTCTCCTCATGTGAAGGTGTGAATATGAGGGGAATCCTGAACATTTGCTAACCAATTCTACCTATTGCACATCTTTCTCTCCCACACACAACAGCTGTCCCTGCACCTGTTCGGTTTTAGGAAAACTCGAGCCAGCGAACTCCGAAATCACCTTAAAGGGATCGTTTACCCAAAATTAAACATTCTGCCATCATTTTTTGTCCATTTCTGTCCAAACCATTATGACTTTATTTCTTCTGTGGGACATAAAAGATGTTTAGCAGAATGTTCTTCACGCTACTCTTTTCATACACTCCCTCACTCAGTCCCTTAGCAAACATTTGGGCGAGATTTGTCCCGAAGCCAATACGTTGCTGTGGGTGCCAATGGATTGCAAAGTTTTGTACAATAGTTTTCCAGGCTTGGCAGTTGAAAGACTCACGTTTAGGCATCAGGAAGACTAAGCCTGTGGTTTTTGAGGACAGCCTTGATCTGTTTTGCCAAGGTTTCTTGGGCACCATTAGTTGGACCTTCCATTCATTCATTTGGCTAATGTGATGAACCACTGTAGTCTGCGCTTTTGGATTACTTCTTCGACTGTTGGTTGATTTTCGCACCTCATTCTGTTGGTGTCATTTCGAAATAACAAGCTGTTCATTTTTTGGGTTCATCTGGGGTCTTTGAATCAATCTTTGATTGAAAACTAACGAACCATGAAAGAGAACTGACTTGCCTCTATGTCAATACACGCTGATTATCTCTTCATCACGGCACATGTTAGTGGGTGGGATATATTAGGCAGCAAGTGAACATTTTGTCCTCAAAGTTGATGTGTTAGAAGCAGGAAAAATGGTCAGAACATCTCCAAAACTGTGGGGTGTTCCCGGTCTACAGTGGTCAGTATCTATCAAAAGTGGTCCAGAATTGGACCACGGAGTGGAAGAAGGTGGCCTGGTCTGATGAATCACGTTTTCTTTTACATCATGTGGATGGCCGGGTGCGTGTGCGTCACTTACCTGAGGAACACATGGCACCAGGATGCACTATGGGAAGAAGGCAAGCCGGCAGAGGCAGTGTGATGCTTTGGGCAATGTTCTGCTGGGAAACCTTGGGTCCTGCCATCCATGTGGATGTTACTTTGACACGTACCACCTACCTAAGCATTGTTGAGGACCATGTACACCCTTTCATGGAAACGATATTTCCTGGTGGCTGTGGCCTCTTTCAGCAGGATAATGCGCCCTGCCACAAAGCAAAAATGGTTCAGGAATGGTTTGAGGAGCACAACAACGAGTTTGAGGTGTTGACTTGGCCTCCAAATTTACCAGATCTCAATCCAATCGAGCATCCGTGGGATGTGCTGAACAAACAAGTCCGATCCATGGAGGCCCCACCTCGCAACTTACAGGACTTAAAGGATCTGCTGCTAACATCTTGGTGCCCGATACCACAGCACACCTTCAGGGGTCTAGTGGAGTCCATGCCTCAATGGGTCAGGGCTGTTTTGGCAGCAAAAGGGGGACCAACACAATAATAGGAAGGTGGTCATAATGTTATACCTAAACAGTGTATAGCAGAGCACATTTGTGGTGCTTCATCAAGGGTGACAAATCTATCAAACCTCCTCAGTAAAGTTGGATTATTTCAAGATTGACCCTGTTAGTATCTGGCCCGCTCAGATGACCAGCTTTGGTTTTTTAGCTGTGCAGTGATGTTCTCATATAACTATGATGTAGCATAAAGTGCATCGGGTCCATTAATATGTGATGCCATCATTATTACACGCATAGAGCCACTCAGCAGACACTTAAGTGCAGTCCTCAATATCCACAATGCCACGCCTTATCCATTTGTGTGATGAATCAGGCTGCAGGATTTGTGTGTGTGCGCTTGTAGGTGTGTTGTGGAAAGAGAGAAAGGCCCAGAGAGAAAGATCATGATATCACAAGAGTTAGGAGCCATTAGACCATTATTGCCTGAAACTGAATACACTGAGAGCTCGCCAGTGTTCCAGTTGCCCAGAATGAAGATGGACAGGACGCTCGATGAGCGCGATGGTGGTGTGCTGAAAGGCAGTTTCTCTCTTTCCCATCCCAGACCAAATGAGACAGGCCTGCCCAGTTAATCACTGGAGATCACAGTTAAGGTGCATGAAATGACACTTTTAAAGGGGAAATTCACTTTTACATGGTGTTTGAACATAAACCTGTTCGGAAGTGTGTGTACACAACCACCCTATAATGGTAAAAATCCACCCACTCTTCGTATTTTAATCCCTATAAATCATAATCAGTGTCTCAGAACAAAACATTTGCAGATTTTTCCTTTTGTCACGTCACAAAATGCCTAGGCCCCGCCCACGACTGCTGACAGACTCTGCCCTATTAGCATAGACCCCGCCCTCAGTGAGCTGTACACAGTCTGCCATGTTTATCTCCTCGCCACAGCATTTAAGAGCAGAAATGTATTCTTATTAAAGCTACTAAAGATATTCAATCAAGAGCAGTGAGTGATTTTCTGTTTTCCTTTTGTTGTTTGATTCATATTAACAGCATATATAGCAGTAGGTGCGCCGTCACTTTACTACACAGCTCTAATATACACATGCAACTTCTTTACTTGCTGTTTACATTCACAGACATAACCGACTGTATTTATGTGAACTGTGTGTGTTTTTGACATAACCTTGTGTGTATTTGACAGTTTAAGCACAATAAAAAGAGAAAGAGCACTTAGTTTAATACTTAATACAGGACGCGCTGTCTGACATCCAGCTCAGAAAACCATATATCAGAAGTTTAGACTGATATGGCTTTACATGCAGATAATAAACTTTCGTGATGATGAAGAACTGCAATGTCACGTGAGTGTGACCACCATAGAGATAATAAAAACCTTACAGATGTTTTGTTAGTTTTTGGCAGAGTATCGCAGGCACAAGCTGTACAGGCTCCGCCCTCTTCTGGAAAGCAGGGTGGGGAGCAGCAGCTCATTTGCATTTAAAGATACATGCACGAAAACAGCATGTTTTTCCTTCCACTAAAAAATGGGCATTTACAACATGGTATAATAAATGATCTGTGTGGTATTTTGAGCTGAAACTTTCTGGGGACACCTGAGACTTATATTACATCTTGTAAAAAGGGGCACCTTTAGTTCCCCTTTAAAGGTGCAGTAAGCAATTTCTGAGAAACGCTGTTGATATTTGAAATCACCAAAACAAACACGCCCCTACCCAAAAGGATCACACCCCTATCTTGATAGCCCCGCCCCATATTCAAAAACATGCTATGCACAGGCACCCCCCAATGAGTGGACACGCCCCTTACTGCTGATTGGCTACAAGTGTGTTGTGGTGCTCAGTCTGATCCACTTTCAACAGCATTTCTCAGAAATTGCTTAGTGCACCTTTAATCTATCAGTAAATTTCTGTATTGTCTTAAAGGGAAAGTCAATACAAACCTAACACCAAATGTTATTGTACTGCATGTGACGTTTTGTGTCCTGAAATTTGTAGAGTGCTGTAGAGAGTATTTTATTGGGAAAAGTGAAAACCAGAGACTGAGAGACCAGAGGGAAATCATAACAAATGAAAAAAGCCGAAAAAGATAGTGGGAGAGAAAGGAAGAAAGCCTTCACAAACTCTGTAGTCAAATTTCAGCTATAATGACTCATTTAGATTAGATTTTTCCCTTTCAAAGCTTTTAATTTGTCATCTAATCATGTTTATCTCACTGCTGCTCTTGTTAGTTAGTCCTTCTGTCTTTATAACCTTCATTAGGGTTCGGCAAACCATGTTTTTCTCCCCTTTTCCTCCACTGAGTATATGAGTCTGATTTAACAGCTGTTTGAGCAGTCAGCAGATGTTTGCTTTAGTTTATGTCTCTACAACAGCACACATCCTTCCTTTTATATACAATGTCATTTTCTGGTGTTATGTCATCATTCTCCCAGCATGCCCCAAAACATGAGGGCTTTGATAATGCTGCTGAGGAATACAAAGGTTTCTGGGTACTTAATAAATCATCCTGGTCTGTCACTCATTTACTTGCGATTTTTACAGTTGGCTGGGTTGAGTTCATCTACTGCCAGTTTGGCACTTTCAATGTAGAATTTGTGTAGAGTTTGATCTTTTTCTGTCCTGTGCTCGGTCACCACTTGCATCCTGCTTTGTGCCGATATCCCTGACTCATGACTTTCACTGTCAGCGACAGGCAAAGTGATAGTTGGAGGAACATAACAGGGACAGAGGGAGATTGCCGGTATAAAGCAGCAGCTTTTGTCAGTGTATTTGTTGGTCAGCAGGCTCTCGGCTGCACAGACAGACATTAACCTTGGCAGGGGTCAGTCCTCTGCCAGTCAGACCGGGCCAAGATTGGTGCTGCACTGATGCAGTAAACAGGTATTGAACTAGATTAAATTTATAAGATACAGCAGGATCACAGATTATCACTGTGGTTTGATGATGGCAAGAATTAATGGTTAAAATTAAACCTACTAAACTACTTAAATAGCATAAATACAAATCCAAACTATATAAATAAATAAAAAATAAATATATAAATAAAATATATATATACAGTAATATATATATATATATATATGTATGTATGTGTGTGTGTGTATATATATATATATATATATATATATATATACACACACACTATATTGCCAAAAGTATTGGGACACCCCACCAAATCATTGAATTCAGGTGTTCCAATCACTTCCATGGCCACAGGTGTATAAAATCAAGCACCTAGGCATGCAGACTGCTTCTACAAACATTTGTGAAAGAATGGGTCGCTCTCAGGAGCTCAGTGAATTCAAGCGTGGTACCGTGATAGGTTGCCACCTGTGCAATAAGTCCATTCGTGAAATTTCCTCACTACTAAATATTCCACGGTCAGCTGTTAGTGGTATCATAACAAAGTGGAAGCAATTGGGAACAACAGCAACTCAGCCACGAAGTGGTAGGCCACGTAAAATCACAGAGCGGGGTCAGCACATGCTGAGGCACACAGTGCACAGAAGTCGCCAACTTTCTGCAGAGTCAATAGCTACAGACCTCCAAACTTCGTGTGGCCTTCAGATTAGCTCAAGAACAGTGCGTAGAGAGCTTCATGGAATGGGTTTCCATGGCCTGAGCAGCTGCATCCAAGCCTTACATCACTAAGTGCAATGCAAAGCGTCGGATGCAGTGGTGTAAAGCACGCCACCACTGGACTCTAGAGCAGTGGAGACGTGTTCTCTGGAGTGACGAATCACACTTCTGTCTGGCAATCCGATGGACGAGTCTGGGTTCGGCGGTTGCCAGGAGAACGGTACTTGCCTGACTGCATTGTGCCAAGTGTAAAGTTTGGTGGAGGGGGGATTATGGTGTGGGGTTGTTTTTCAGGGGTTGGGCTTGGCCCCTTAGTTCCAGTGAAAGGAACTCTTAATGCTTCAGCATACCAAGACATTTTGGACAATTTCATGCTCCCAACTTTGTGGGAACAGTTTGGGGATGGCCCCTTCCTGTTCCAACATGACTGCACACCAGTGCACAAAGCAAGGTCCATAAAGACATGGATGAGCGAGTTTGGTGTGGAGGAACTTGACTGGCCTGCACAGAGTCCTGACCTCAACCCGACAGAACACCTTTGGGATGAATTAGAGAGACTGCGAGCCAGGCCTTCTCGCCAACAACACTGCCTGACCTCACATGTGCGCTTCTAGAAGAATGGTCAAAAATTCCCATAAACACACTCCTAAACCTTGTGGAAAGCCTTCCCAGAAGAGTTTAAGCTGTAATAGCTGCAAAGGGTGGGCCAACTCCATATTAAACACTACGGATTAAGAATGGGATGTCATTAAAGTTCATGTGCACGTAAAGGCAGGCGTCCCAAAACTTTTGGCAATATAGTGTGTGTATATATATATATATACTGTTCAGAAAGTTTGGCATCAATAAATTTAAATTAAATGTATTTAATAAATTTAATTAAATATTTTTATTCAGCAAGGATGCATTAAATTGATCAATAGTGGCATTAGTAAATTTCTATTTATTATTTCTATTTTATTATTTAGTGAATTTATTCTATTTATTTTATTATTTTATTTAAAATAGATGTTGTTTTAAACTTTCTATTCATCAAAGAATCCTGAAAAAAAAAAAAAAAAATCATGGTTTCCACAAAAATATTAAGCGGCACAACTGTTTTCAAGCCTTGATGAGAATAAGACAGTGGTATATCAATCCTTCATTTAGCTGGTGCATAAAAATATTGTGAGAGGTGAATTCAGGTCATAATTAGAAGTGAGCTTATGCAAGAGCTTAAATGATGAATTGAATTGCAGGGTGTCCTAAACTCCTGAACATACCAGACACATGCCACACATAAACACACACACACACACACACACACACTACAACCAGTGAGCTCAAATTGAAATATGAAATTGAGTTTCCCAGCCCCTGCCATCAGTGTCCAGCCATGTCATCTGCTGTTGGAATAAATAACCCTGATTGGATGAAGGGTTGACAACACGCACCAGCTGCCTAGCAGGCACCGCAGTAATTCATTTGCCGTGCAGATGTTCTTTCAGGGCCAATGCGTCTAATTAGCTGCGGCTTTTTTTAAACCAAAGACCTCCAACATTTAATTCATTCACTGAATTATTAGAAATGGATGTGGAAAATTTTCATATAATTATCTGCTATATCTGAGCTGTCATTCTGGTTAGAATAGTGGAAGTATTAAATAGTCTCATAATCTAATATAGATATATATGTATGTATGTGTATATATATATAATATAACCCCTTTAGACATTCATCCTGTTAGATAACGCATGCACATTTTCAGACACATCCAACACTTTTAGGCAGCAGTTTTAGATTAGGATGTGTCTCATTTGGTTTATTTTCTCTTTAGACAGCAGATAAAACAATTACTTCACTTGTGTCACTGAGCCTAGAGTGGCTAAAAGATGCAATTAGACCTTCAATTTGTGCTAATGTGGTTATCTGAAACCAATAGCATTAAAAACTGCTGCTCTCAGAACTTCAGTACAACTGATGACTGCAAGAAAACATACTGCCCTTTATCTCATAGACCAGGGTTTTGTACTAGTATATTTCATAGCTATTTTTATTCTCTTCTTTTTAGGTGTTCATGGATTTATTTATTTCAGCTATTTTATTGTTTTGTCCTTTCCTTTTCATTG
Source organism: Ctenopharyngodon idella (assembly GCF_019924925.1). Lineage (NCBI taxonomy): Eukaryota > Metazoa > Chordata > Actinopteri > Cypriniformes > Xenocyprididae > Ctenopharyngodon > Ctenopharyngodon idella. The sequence continues at coordinate 18,755,844 of NC_067237.1, read as the reverse complement.
TACTAATTCCCCTCTTTCTCGTTTACACTCTCTCCTTCCTTATAGCATGCTTGCTGCAGTCGGAGCTGGTGAATTATGAGCGGGTTAAGGAATACTGTTTGAAGGTCCTCGGACACCAGCAGGATCACTTTAAGGCCATGTACCGTGCTGGGATTGCCTTCTACCACCTTGGAGACTACGAGTGTGCCCTGCGTTACCTGCGCGATGCCAAGTGCCGTGAACCCACAGGTGGGTTTTATGATTGCTTTAATATCATAAACAGTGGCGCTTCTCAAATGGTTTTGCATTGTGACTCAACACTAAATTGTGCCTCATTAAGTAGTGACTCAACACTAAATTGTGTATTAGGGATTCACAGATATTAAAATTCTGGCTGATACTGATAAGCTGCTAATTCTCTTCATGCTATGGCCAATATTCTGTCTGTTTTGTTTAAATAAAAACTAATATTGATTGTTTTAAATGCCACCAGTGAATTTCGATGGTAAACTTATAACATTAAAATGGATTTTTTTTTTTTTTAAATTTGCTAAAGTTTACATTTAACTGTGTTATAAAATTATTAGTGTTTTTGACGATTAACTTAAAGTTAGTGTTAGATGATGCAGAGGAAATGTAATTATAAAAATATGAGAAATGAGCATGCATGAATTAAAAATTCTGTCATCTCGGCTGATAACCGGTGTCGTACTCATATATCATGCTGCCATATAGTTTATCTTACAAAAGTAAACCGAATTTAAATCAAACACTGAATATTATTAATACGGATAGTTTTTACTAATATACTATGACAGATGCTCCAAAATAGCCACAACCCAGTGTTATTTTCAAGATTATTTATATACAGTTATAGTATTTATTAATATTTTGAATTAGCTTTTTTTATATTTTCAGTTTTCATTTTAGTATTTTATGTGCTTTTTTATATTTCTCTATCATTTATTTTTATCTCACTTTATTAGTTTAGTAATTCAACTTGTTTTATTTCAGTTAGTTTTTCATTTAATATTTATTTTATATTTTATTTCAGCTTTATTTCATTTAACAACTTTTAGTTAATGATAACAAATCTTCCGCGACCCAACAGTTCAGAACCACTGATATATAAAATATGTGCATATCCTGTTTTATATAATGGCTTTACCTGTATTTATGTTCTTGACATGTACTTGCCTACTGAAGCAACCAAAGATTTAAGAAGGTTTATTCTTAAGCTGTGTTCACACTGCTAGCGACACGCAGTGACAAAGCGACATGATCCCATTCATTTCAGTTGAGAGCTTGCGATTTCAGGCGACACGAGCGACAGTGATGGTAAATAGCCACAATGGCAAAGACCACTTGCTGTTTCTCATTCATCTTTAATATTAAAGGGATAGCTCACCCAAAAATGAAAATTCTGTCATCATTTACTCACCCTTATGTTGTTCCAAACCCGTAAGACTTTTGTTAATCTTTGAAACACAAATGAAGATATTTTTGATGAAATCTGAGAGATTTCTGTCCCTCCATTGACAGCTACACAACTACCACTTTGAAGCTTCAAAAAGTTCATAAAGAGATCGTAAAACTAATCCATATGAATTAAGCGGTTTAGTCCAAATTTTCTGAAGAGACTCGATCACTTTATATGATGAACAGATTTAATTTAGGCTTTTATTCACACATAAACTTTGATCAGCGGACATAAACAGAAGCTCAACTGAACCTGCTTGATGCGCGAGAACAAACCTCATTGGTTCTTGTGGAAGCTCAAACGTGCTGCATAACACGAGAATGAACCTCATTGGTTCTCGCACATCATGTGAACATGCTTGAGCTTCCATTTACCATATCTGATGCGTGAGTTGATGAATGTTTATATGTGAATAAAAGCCTAAATTAAATCTGTTCATCATATAAAGTGATTAAGTCTCTTCAGAAAATTTGGACTAAACCGCTTTGGGTGAACTATCCCTTTAAGCATTTTATGTACTGGTTTCATTTATATTTAGTCTTTTCCCTCCAAAATGTTTGTTTTTAGCGGCAAGCGACCTCTCCACCAGTCACTGGTGACACGTAGCAACAAAGTCGCTGGCAGTGTGAACGCAGCTTTATGATGGTGTCTTTATTGCACTTCTTATTCTCTGTACTTCATCTTCTCTCCATCCAGACACAAACGTGCTGCGATACATCCAGCTGACGGAGATGAAGATGAATAAGTGCAGTCAGCAGGTCCGTGAAAGTGGGAAAGAGTCATTGGGTTAAACTCGGCCCGACGCCCACTGCTCCGCCCCCTCATGCCTCGCCCTAACCCTGATAGAAAACCTCTCCTTTCGAGTCTCTGCCCTTTTTCCCACAATGCTTCCCATCCCTTGGACAACCAGGATACATGTGCTGCGCCCCCCTCTGAAAGCGGACTTGAAACGGGCACAGCTACAGCACAGCACCCCGCGACTGTCTTTTCTCGCTCTGTCCCTTTAAATCCAACGTCCCCGGTGCTTTCATTTCCCAGGAATTGAGAATCTGACTGATGAACGAAGAATACGACAACGAAAAAAGAGGAAATGCTCAATTATAATTATACAAACAATGGGGGTCTGACATTACAATTTAAAATTACATGATTGAATAAGGATATTAAAATGTGCATAATGTTTTAACAAAAAAACATGGGTTGCTGAATTGAGTCTGTAGGTAGAGAATAGAATGAAAGCACACGTATCAAAGCCACACTGCTATTTAAGTGCAGATGATGAAGGTCAACGATCAGGCTAGTGACCTTTGAACTCACTCTGATCCATTGAGAAATACCCTCTCTACTCAATACAGAGGAGAATCAATGTTTCACGACTAGATCTCACGCTCGCCTGCCAACGCCTGTTACTTTCTGTCTCCTTTTTCTCTCTCTTGAATTTGGGCATATCTCAACTCAATTTCTGAACTGTTTCAATTCAAGGGCTAATTCAAGTGTTTGTAATTTGTCCTTTGATATCGATTTTGTTTTTCCTCTCAGTTTGCTGTACTATAGTGGTTTGAGTAAGTTGTTATCTTTCCCTTTCTCAAAGGTACAACATCCTCCGTACTGTGTTTTGTGAACCTCGTTGTCCATTTCCCTTGTATAGGACTGTTGCTTAGCCCCTCCCCCTTAAAGGGATAGTTCACCCAAAAATGAAAATTCTGTCATCATTTCCTCACCCTCAAACCTGTATGAGTTTCTTTCTTCTGTTGAACACAAAAGAAGATATTTTGAAGAATCCAGACAGCTGACGGTAACCATTGACTTCCATAGTATTTTTTTCCCTACTATGGAAGTCAATGGCTACTGTCAAAGTCCCTTTAAGTCATTTCACTCGGAATATCTTCTTTTGTGTTCAACAGAAGAAACAAACTCAAGATTTGGAACAACTTGAGGGTGAGTAAATGATGACAGAATTTTCATTTTTGGGTGAACTATCCCTTTAAGAGAAGAGCGCATCCTGATGATGTCACAATGGTTATGCAGCCTGTTGGAATATCATTAACTAATGGAGCCATATGGAAAACGCTTGTGTTTCCACAAGAAACAGGATCCACAACATCTGAAGTGCTTGATAAAGGTCTGTGAAACGTAATATGTCTACCCCAAACATCAGTGTTACAAAATAGCGGCAAGTAAAACTCTGAGAATTGTAGTTATGACAACCATTAATGTTTTACAAAAGCATTAAGTGTTTGTCTTCCTCTTTTTTGAGCTTTGTTATGAAAACTCTGATGATCTTTGGTTGGATTAATTTCAATGTGCAGATGCCTTTGACAGCACATGTCAGTCTAGTTTGGGAGGAGATGGGGGAAGACAGATGAAATTATCCATCTGACCTAATATAAGGCAGAGATTTAATTGTGTCAGTGGGACTCTGGGGATTCAGATGAGAAGACGCACTGATGAGATTCAAAACAGATAGCAGGCCGCACCAACCCAGTTAATCTCTTTATTGCAGTGGCACTTGAGGAAATGGTGATAAAATAAGGAGCATTCAGTTATTTTTTCTTCATTAAAAAGTTTAATACCTACACTGAGTAGAACTTTTAGTGAATATAATCAGGGCTTGACATGAACACCCACCAACCTGCCAGATGCGGGTGGATTTCAACATTGGCGTGTAACGCAGTCACTCCTACTTATGGAAGCTTGTTTACCCAACTAAATTAAAAAAAAAAAAAAAAAAAGGTATTTACGACTTTTTATCTCACAATTTTGACTTTTTTTTTAATCAAAATTGTGAGTTATAAAGTCATAATTCTGTGTTATAAAGTCAGAATTGCACCTTTATATCTCTCAATTCTGACTTTATAACTTGCAATTCTGACTTTTTTTTCAAAATTGTGAGTTATAAACTCACAATTGCGAGTTATAAAGTCAGAATTTAATTATAAACTCACAATTCTGACTTTTTTTCTCGCAATTATGAGTTTATATCACGCAATTCTGACTTTATAGCTCACAATTGTGAGTTTTAATCTTGCATTTCTGAGAAAAAAGTCAGAAATGTGAGATATAAAGTCGCAATTACCTTTTTTTATTTCCATTTCTTCTCATCTCTCCGACAGCGAGATTCATTTGCTCCGAATGAATATTGTTGGTGTTACAGGGTTGGAATTTTGGCATGGGATTACGCGTATTGCGCATAAATGTACTAATTTTCCACAGATTTTGTGCCCACGCCATGTCAAAATGCCGGTCTTAGCGAGTGTTCATGTAAACACAGTCAGTTGTGTTTTAATGCATGTCTAACAGTATAATGGATGGATTCATGTGTCAGGTCTTAAAGTTACAGCAGCCTAATATACCTGCTGCCAAATTATGAGATAATAAAAATATCTATATGGCAATTTCCCCATGGTATCGATGTCAAAATTGTGGCCAGTGAAAATGCTGAGTGGCTAGTGACTTTGGAAAACCACTATCCACAGTGGTTGTTGAGCAAAAAAGTTAATGTCAAGCCCTGAATATAATAAAAAATGATGAATATTCACATGCAATCAAGACTCCAGTCATATCAGTAGTCTAATAAAAGCTGATTTCTTCCACATGGAGCAGGTTGAGTTCACACAACCAGATGTGTCTAATAGTAATAAAGACAACAATATCAATAATAATAATTTGTTCATTATCATAGTACTTTTTCAGTGCTCAAGGCCCTTTACAAAACAATAACGAACGAATACACAAACATCATACATCCACACCAGTAGGTGTCAGTATATACTTCTCTGGAATGAATAAGAACTAGTTAAACACAAACAAAAACTTACCGAATGCACCAGATCAACTCTTGATAGTGTAGTCATGAGCAGATTGGCATGAGAAATCCAGTGGATGTTCCAACTCGATCTCATGAGAAAATGTAACTATTTTGCAAGGCGGCAATTTGTATGATGCGATTAGTACGGAAAAGTACGATTTTTTTAGAAAAAGTAAGCATGAAGGTCATCCTCTAACCCCACCCTTAAACCTAACCATCAGTGGGGCGTAAGCAGATCGTACGAAAACGTATAAACGAGATTGTACAATTTCATACCAAAATGTAAAGTGGTTATGAATTGCCATGAGAGTGTTGGCTGTTCTGACGCTTTCCTGCTTTCCAGCTGTCTCTTGTCTACTCTGTTTTGTGGCAGTTCTCTCTCCACTTTACCTTTGACATGTTCTTTGGATTTCTGTACATGGTAAAGGTCATTTCATCTATAACAGAGCAATGCTGACAATGTCCTGTATGGAATCTCGGCCATCACCTTTGCTTCTTTCAGCTGTGGTCCATATGTCCCCATGTGCTGGATCTCTTTCTGCACAGATGGAGAAACATTAAATCTGACTGTTGTCAATAGACAACAACAAAAGCACAAACTGGTTTATGGACAAGCAAATAAACTTACTGTACTTTACTTTTTCTTGGATGTCACTTGAGGTACGTGTTTGTTGAATGTCAAAGTAGACTTTAAGACATATTAAAATGGTTGTCGAAAGCTTTACTTTATTAAATCGTTTTTATCGATATGTGAGAGAGCAAAGAAGAAGGATAAATAAAAGAGATTTATGGAAAAATATATTTAACATTGTGAGGGGAAGCTTTGTACCTGTGTATATGTTCAGTTTTCCTCTTGTATCTTGGCTTATTTGTGATGTCTTAGCTTTGTTTTTTTGTCTGATTGCCAGTCCAAGGATTCAGGGTTTGCCCTTTGACCTCCAGAAAGGTGGGTCTGGAAAGAATGGCAATAGGGATTTCGAAGAAGAGGAAGAAGGGGTGAGGGTACCCTACTGTCCTGAAAGAGAGAGAAAAATCCACTGGTTTCTTTTTCTTTATTTCTTGCCTGTTCTGGAGAGAGAGACTTGGACCCTCTGGTTGTTCCGGTTACTACAATGTTAATGCATTACTGCAGTCATTCATTGCCTCTTTGGGAAGTACTGTACATACTTCCACCGGACATCAGAAGACCTGCGAACTGGTTACGTTTACCTGCAGGTCAGTCCAGGAATGCACTATTGATTGGTATTTGAAGTCTATGAATAAAGTTTAAAAAGAGAAACCTTTGTAAGTGTATTTTTGTGTGCTTTTTCTGATGCAAAACCAAACATTTAGAGTAGAAACACAATGACAAGGAAACAACAGATCATACACTCTTAAAAATGCTGGGTTAAAAACAACCAAAGTTGGGTTGAAAATGGACAAACCCAGCATTTGGGTTGTTTTAACCCAGCGGTTGGGTTAAATGTTTGCCCAACATGCTGGGCAGTTTTATTTAACTCAACTATTGTTTAAAAATTACTGTATTGCTTGGTTAAAATGATCCCAAAGTATGTTGGAAATTAACATTTATTAATATGTTTAATAAATGAACGTTTATTAATATGTTTAATAAATAATAACTAAACAATAAACATTCGTTAAATTGCTTATTAATAAATGTTCACCTTTTGATTATTATTGTTGCCTCTAGTAATTATGTGTCTGATTTTTAATTTCCAACCTATTTTAGGCCAACCATATAGTAATTTTTAAACAATAGTTGGATTAAATAGTTTGCCCAGCATGTTGGGTCAAACATTTAACCCAACTGCTCAGGTTAAAACAACCCAATCGCTGGGTTTGTCCATTTTCAACCCTACTTGGGTTGTTTTTAACCCAGCATTTTTTAGAGTGTACAATTCCAACAAAAAGTAAATGACATTCTGATATTCCATTTGCTCATTATGATTAAGTTTTTTAATTATAAATATTGATTAGAAAGACGCAAGATGTTCTCCATTGGAGTATGTCACTGTAATGTAACTGAACTATTACTGTTGAACCACTGTCCCTGGGGCCTCATTTATAAAGTGTGCGTATGCACAGATTTGATCTTAGAGTATGCGTACATTTAAATCCACGCCAACGCTCATATTTATAAAAACGATCTTTGATGTGGGAAAGTGCTTATCAGGGTCTGAGCAGACGTACACACTTTTCATTGTCAGATTACTGCAGGTTTTTGGAAATCTAAGCTATTCTTGCAGCTCGCTAAGGATTTGGACGATGACTGGTGATCTTTTATATGTAAATGACATTAATTACGTGTTGTTTACAACACAGAGAACTGAAACCATTCAGCTGCGCACAAGTTCAAGATCATTTGCAATTTATAGATTTCACATCTGAAAGAGAGGCGTATGCTCGTTTTCTGTGTGTACGTTCATTCTATGAATCACACGTACGCACATCTGAGAAATGATCGTAAAATCAAATTTAGGACGATTTCTGCGCAACATTTTATAAATGAGGCCCCTCGTCTTTAACCTACTGTTAAGGGCCATTCACAGAACGTGTTTTTCCATTAAACTGTCCTGCATCCAAACAGGAGCTAGACATCTAAAGTTAAAATAAGTTTAAGGGGTTAAAAGTTGGACTTCTTTTATAGGTACACTATGTAACTTTTTTGTTCACAATTTAAATAATGAGTCATATCATCAATACTTCTTCCAAAATGTGTTTTTGTCTTACCCTGATTCACTATGCTAAGCCTGTTATAAGTGTTTATATTTAAGAGATGATGGGGTGGATTTAGTGGGAAATTGGGTACGTACATCACTCGCCCGAGAGTGTCTCGTCATATCTCGACAAAATTTGCTCCTGCTACTTTGGCGTGTGTCTGGTGTGGGAGTGGCATAGGTTAGTTGTCACAACAAGAGAGATTGACATGGAGCACCTCCAGAGAATCACCTGTTTTAAACAAAAGGCAAACAGAGGAGAGTCTGCTGGCAAAAAGAGAATGCAACAGAGCACATAATAAAACCAGAATCAACATTGACTTGGCTTTTCAGGGATGGCGAGTACTGGGGGATTTGAAATATTGTAAAAGCGACAAAGAAATGGCGTTTTATTACTCAACAGGTGAGTAAAGCATTTTATTGAACAGATAAATATGCCATCTGTAGCTCTCTAACAGAGTTCACTGTAAAGCATTATCTATTTTGAAGGGTCGTTTCATTACGTTTGTTGTAGTGCTGTGCTGGAATTTATTTTCAAGGAAGTACCGTCTATTAATGGGTAAAGCTACAGTAACGTCTTCAGCTAGTCAGCTTGAGATCCTTACCATTTAAACTGTTTATAATCCTAGTAGTGAATGATTTATGAGCAGTAGGATAAACTCTCTCTTTTTTTAGTTATGAGAAAGAACCATATTCATCCACACAGTCACGCAGAGACGAAGCACAACCAAAACAATGTTCTTCCGCAAATGCATGCAGTTTTGTTTTTTAAAGGAACACGCCACTTTTTTTGAAAAAAGGCTCATTTTCCAACTCCCCTAGAGTTAAACAGTTGAGTTTTACCGTTTTTGAATCCATTCAGCCGATCTCCGGGTCTGGCGGTACCACTTTTAGCATAGCTTAGCATAGTTCATTGAATCTGATTAGACCGTTAGCATCTCGCTCAAAAATGACCAAAGAGTTTCGATATTTTTCCTATTTAAAACTTGACTCTTCTGTAGTTACATTGTGTACTAAGACCGACGGAAAATGAAAAGTTGCGATTTTCTAGGCCGATATGGCTAGTAACTATACTCTCATTCCGGCGTAATAATCAAGGAACTTTGCTGCCGTACCATGCAATGATATTACGCAGCGTCTGTGACCCCCTGCTTGCACAGGGAGCGTGCCTTGCAACCGTGGAGACATTTGTGAGAGACTCTGCGCAATATCATTGCGCCTGCTGCACCCATGGTACGGCAGCAAAGTTTTAAATAGGAAAAATATCGAAACTCTTTGGTCATTTTTGAGCGAGATGCTAACGGTCTAATCAGATTCAATGAACTATGCTAAGCTATGCTAAAAGTGGTTCCGCCAGACCCGGAGATCGGCTGAATGGATTCGAAAACGGTAAAACTCAACTGTTTAACTCTAGGGGAGTTGGAAAATGAGCCTATTTTCAAAAAAAGTGGAGTGTTCCTTTAAAATGAAACTGAAAGTGATGTGTAGCCGATTTACAAAAGTGGTTTATGATTGGGGGTTAGGTGCCTTGCTCTAAGGCGCCTCAGTTGTGGGTAATGAGAGTGGAAGCGAGCGCTGTTCATTCATTTCCCCCACCTACATTTCTTGCCGGTACTGAGACTTTAACCCGTGACATTCGGATAACAAGTCGATTCTCTAACATTAGGCCAAAACTGCCCCCTTAAAAAAGTGGGGCCATGTACCTTTAAATTGAGCGCAGTATTTTTAGAACACCGTGTCATACTGTACATGAGACACCGCAGAAGATACAAGCTCAACGGTCAAACACATCTGTCTAGTGCATGTTTACATAGAAAAACTATAGAAAATACAGCAGTGAACAGACCCTGACTTTTTAAAAACGCTTCTTGAGAGTTGAGGCCCTGCAGGGTTTTTTTTTTCATTCCACTGCCCTACATCTTACATATTTTCATTCATTTTCATGCAACTTATAAACATGCACTAGATGAGCATCTTTGACTATTATGCTCACATCTGGTGTCTTATGCAGCATCCTGCACATGACACGACACTCTGAATCTAAATGAATGAGAAATGAAAGCTAAAAACACAAAACTATCAGATGGCTTCGGAAGGCTTTTAATATGGTGCACGAGTTATATTGACTACTTTTATGGTACTTTTTGGAGCTTGATACCCCTGGTATCCTGACATATGCAGCTTGGATGTTTTTCAAACAATCTTTGTGTTCATACAGGTCGACATCAGGGTGAGTAAATGATGCCAGAATATTCTTTTTTTTTTGGTGAACTATTCCTTTAATGTGCAAACAGTTTTCTCTCTTCACAGTGCTAAGCACCAGCAGCCGAACACAGATTTTGTGTTGTAGCAGAGGAACCACCAGTCTCTCCCTCCACCCTGTCCTTTTATACCTTCTCTCTCTCTGTCTCAGTGGGACGTGGTGTGTCTGTCACCCCTGACTTCCTTCCATAATGACATTCAGGGCTGTGAATATAAAAGGTGAGAGAAAAACAATGTGAACACTTGAAGAAAAGCAGGAGGAAAATAAATGATAGGAAAGGAAATCTATAAATAAGCAATTACAGAGAAGACCATAAATTGCATAAGGTTACACTGACAAAATCATTTGTAATATCAGAAAAGAGGATTCTGATCAGTTAGGGATGGCCAGTTTGTATATTATCTTAGGAATTAGAGATAAAGAGTGAATAATTTATTGAATGGAAATAATGTTATACTTAAAATAACATTATTAGATTAACCACAAAATAAATTATGTAGCAGACTGTATATAAAGCATGTCAAATCTAATATTAAATGAAAAGTACATATGTGGAGGTCAAAACAGGTTCTTCTGTGTGTGTAAATCTTTTGACACACTCCCTTACACATTTCTGTCATGTCCACCATCTTCCCGTTTTTTCTTTGTTGTTGCTTTTTATAGCATTGCCATGGAAGTGAAGTGTGGTTGCTAAGTAACTGGCTGGCGTCTGCTGCTGCTTTCACAGACGTTCAAAGCTATGTCAGTGTACAGTTTGAGTGTGTGGCGAGTCTGAGGCTGATATAGTTTATAGTATAAAACAACTTTGGTCAGCTTTTTATATTGAGTCTGGTCCCGTTTTTCAGGATTTAATGGGTTAGTTGACCCAAAAATGAAAATAATGTCATTAATTACTCACCCTCATGTCGTTCTACACCCGTAAGACCTTCATTCATCTTCTGATCACAAATTAAGATATTTTGATTAAATCCGGTGGCTCTGTGAGGCCTGTATTCAAAGCAATGACATTTCCTCTCTCAAGATCCATAAAGGTACTAAAAACATATTTAAAATACTTTTTGTGCGCCAAAAAAACAAACAAAAAAAAACAAATCAGTGAATCAGTGATTCGGATCTCCTATCAAACGGCTAAACTGCTGAAATCACGTGACTTTTGCGCTCCGAGTCACTGATTCGATTCGTAAAGCTCCGAAGCAGTGTTTTGAAATCGGCCCATCACTATATTGTTGAAAAGTCGTTTTTTTTATTTTTTATTTTTTATTTTTTATTTTTTTTGGCGCACAAAAAGTATTCTCGTCGCAGGTAGAACCACTGAACTCACATGAAATGTTTTAAATATATTTTTAGTACTTTTATGGATCTTGAGAGAGGAAATGTCATTGCTTTGAATGCAGGCCTCGCTGAGCTATCGGATTTACTAATCAAAATAACTTAATTTGTGTTCAGAAGATGAATGAAGGTCTTATGGGTGTAGAACGACATGAGGGTGAGTAATTAATGACATTATTTTCATTTTTGGGTGAATTAACCCTTTAAGTGTAAGTGACATGTGAAGTGACGTGCGCATGCGCGCCTTTTCACAAAAGCACCACGACGCAATGGACGCATGCGTGTTGTGTTGACAAGAGAGACCTTGCATGAACACACATAAAGTGGTAAATTATGTTTGTTTTTTTGTGCAAACAAAGCACTCGCGTCGCTTCATAAAACTGAGGTTAAACCACTGGAATCACATAGATTAATTTTATGATGTCTTTACGATCTTTCTGGGGCTTTAAAGTGGTAGTTGCGTAGTCTGTCAATGGAGGGACAGAAATTTCATTACAAAATATCATCATTTTTTTCCCGAAGATGAACGAATGTCTCACAGCTTTGGAACCCCAGATGAAAAAATACTATAGTAATTTATAGTAAATACTATAGTGTTTTTGAAACATACTATATAAAAATTGTGGTATACTGTATATATTATAGTATTTACAATACTTTGTTAATGAATGCTACGCCATACTGTAGTATTAACTGTAACAAACTGATAAACTGTAATAAATACTGTAGTATACTTTAGTTTTTACTACAGTAAACTGTAGTGTACTGTAGTATAATATACCCTATAGTTGTAGAAAACAGTACAGTATTGGGTAGCCTAAAGTAGTTTGTTTATATTACTATAGTTGTTATATTACCTATAACTATAAAATTACCACATCAAATTAATTCAAGTACTTACTATAGTATGGTTCAAAAACACTATAGTATTTACTACAAATTATTATAGTATTTTTTCACTTGGGAGGGTAATTTATGACAGAATTTTCATTTTTGGGTGATCGGTATTGTTATCGAGCAGTTTGGGTGTGTGGATTATAATTAATTATTTATATTTTTAAAATGATTTTGTCTCAATGTACTTATTTCTCTCTGCGGAGAGGAATACCTCAGTGTGGTATCTTCCCATTGTCCTCAGAGAACAATTGCTGATGTAAACAGACCAGTCTGTGAGCGCGCGCAAGCACGATGGAGCCAGAGATGCTGCTGCTTCTTATCTCATGCTTTTGTCCACGGCTATTCTGTTAAAATAAATGATTTAAACTGTTTCTTTGGATTTTCTTTAAAAATGTTTGACATTAACTTAATTGTATATAAAAAAAAAGCAAACGGAACTGGATAATGAAGCTGTTGTATTTGTGCTTACATTAACAAACGAGCACAAAACAACATTCATTCTAGGAATCCGTTGTGTCATAACTTGCAGTGCGGGACTTTGTCGACATCTAGTGGCCATTTTTAGAATCTCGACCTGGCTTTATTGTTTATGGGAATAAAATTATGCATTTTGCATGAATTCCTTTTAATTTTGAGACATGTAAGATGTGACAAAGTCTTCACCATAACAGATCTGCAATAAGACTTGCAGTACAACAAGTGAAAAGATATTTTAGATTTGGAGTGAATTTTTTAAATCCTAAAACCTTTTAATTGAAATCTTATGCATTCAGTTAATTTTGTAAAAAAAAAAAAAAGATTTTTTTTTTTTTAATGGATAAAACTAACCAAAAAGAAAATGTCTAGATAGTTTCTAATAACACATTTTTTTGTTTTTCAAAAAAAAACCTACATAACCAAATCTTCTTATGTGTTATTTTATATTTTAAATAACTTTACTATTATTCCAAATGTGGAAAAGTTTAATAATAAAGAAATCTGCCCTGACAAATCAGCATTACATTAACTCAGCTAGAGATATCTGTAACTGAAAATTATTAAAAAAATATATTACCTTGCATCTTTTAACAGGATGTTATGTGTTTTGTAATCATGAAACCACACGACAAGAGATATGACAGAAAATGGCTTTCAAAACCAACATATCACTGCTTGTAACAATTATTTTAATAAATACTCTTAGTGTTCCTCACACAGGAAATAAGGTGGTGGGTTTGTTCAACCCCCCTGCACAGAGAATTACCCCATACAAATTATAACAATAACACAAAAACACATGCACACACACCCGCCCGCTCACACACGCTCACATACAGACATACTCATTGGTGGACAGTCGAAAAAAATACTGTCTACTACCAGGTTTAACGGTTCAGCACAACGAATTTGAAAACCCTCCAGTGTTTGTTTCTCAGCACCGTTCAGTCCATCAAAAGAACATCCACAAGTGTGACGTCATTAATGATCTCATCACGTGTCTCTTTGACATGACAGTGTCCTTCAGGTCTGGTGTACATACATACTGTTCCTTTCTCTTCAAGTTGAATTGGTCAATTGGTGGAGGAAGAACATCACTTAAGGAGGTAAGGAACTCTGTCTGGAACACAATCATAAAAAACAGGTAGTACATGTTTGCTTTTTATTGCCAATTACAAAAACCCTCTCCTCAAAAGGCTCCTCAGAGGAGCTGACATTGTGTCGAGGCTTTTCAGGTGATTTTATGACGAGAGGGGAAGGAAATGTTGTTCACTGGAAACACTCTAGAAGAGAATAAATGAGCAGAGAAGGGGTTTACTCATCCAGTTATAGTCAGACACAGTAGGAGGCACTTTCCACAATACGGTACAAAAGCTTGATCTTCAAATTTTTTTGAATCATCAGCTGAGTTTTATTCATTTTTCTGTAAGATTTGCAACTCTGTTACCAAATTTTGGGGCATATACACTACTGTTCAAAAGTTTTGGGGTCAGTAAGATTTTTGTTGTTGTTGTTAAAGGGACAGTAAAAACTTGTATGTTGTTACAAAAAATTAAAAGAAATAATTTTCATAAATGCTTTTTTATTCATTAAAAAATCCTGAAACAAAAAACACTAAAAGATTAAGCAGTTTTCAACATTCATAATAATAATAAATGTTTCTTGAGCAGCAAATCAGCATATTAGAATGATTTCTGAAGGATCATGTGACACTGAAACTGGAGTAATGATGCTGACAATTCAGCTTTGCATCAAAAATGACCTTTATTCAAATAAAAAACAGTTATTTTAGAACTAAAAATAGTTCATATTTTATAGTATTTTTGATCAAATGAATGCAGCCTTGGTGAATGGAAGAAAAATATTAAAAATCTTTATGCCCATCTTTTGAACACTAGTGTAGAATTGTTTGGGATCAATAAATACAGTTTAAAACCCTGGTTCATTTGATTTAGTTATTTTCTTGCAATAAACATAAAATAAATAGACAAAATTTATCAAATAAATAAGGAAAAATGGTTGCAAGTAACAGGGTTGCAAATTTACAATAAATTAAGCTGTCAGTAGGAGCTATGTTGAGTTGTAGTTATCAATTAACCTATTTATTTCCCATAAATTAGAGACTTTTTAGAAAATTTTTTCTGGTAACAGTTAAAAGTTGAGCTTCTTGTTATGCTGTAGAAAGCATTGAAATGACTTCAAATGTTCAATATTTTGTATTGGGAGGAAATTCATGCAAAGGTAAATAAGACTATTTTTGCTTATTGAAACGTATTAATAAACAACAATAAATTCAATTTAAATTGAACAGTATTTGTATCATTATGTTTGTTGGATAGTTCAAGGCTTCTAAGGTGGGACAGGTCAAAATTCCCATTTTAAGGGGAATACAAACATTTGATGTTTTTTTAAAACGACCTGCTCTTCATGATTGGTTCAACAAAACATGTCATTTATGCATCTAAAGTCCCGTTTACACCAAGAACGATAACTATTTTTGCGTTCACACCAACGAATGATAACGGTCTGTTTATCTAAGCTCACATGCTGCGGTTTCAAAGTGTGTACATGTTTTTGCTGCTCTTGTTGCATTTACACGGCTTTAACCAGCAGATCTAATCTAACAGTGAATTTAACTGACGAAGTCAATATAGTGGAATAAAAACAACGGCTAGTCTTCAAAGGAAGCAAGACAATGAGCCTTCGAAATGAGACACAGCAAATGTTGTCGAAACTAGCGCTGGATACCTGAGGTAATTTTATATTACACTGTTTGCTAGCCTGGCATATTATGATCTCATTTTTGACTTGTCAAACAGCGGTGGCTTTTTCTGGACCTCGGCGATTAACTGCCTAGCAATGTCGTCCGCCATTTTAAATGCGCGAGCCCTTAAATTAGAATGGATTCTGATTGGCTGTCGGTGTTTTATCGTTCAACGGCCGGAAAAAAAGCGATTCCAACAATATCGTTTCTCTATATCGTTATCGTTATATCTGTGGTGTGGACAGTGCTATTCTTTTATATTTAGAACGATTTTTAGAGCTTTATTGTTATCTTTATAGTTATCGTTCTTGGTGTGAACGGGCCTTAATGCTTAAAAAACTACAAATTGTACCCTATTCTTGAAAAGTACCTCCACACATGGAGAGAAAGCGTCTGCTCATGTTTAATTTCACATTTGGACTGCTCTCACATTCTGATTAGGTCGTGCAGAGAGTCCTAATTAGTTTTTTCCAAAAAAGAAAAATATAAAATTCTTATAGTACACCTATTTTTATATCAGTATATTACAATGTATGCAACTCGTAAAAGAGCTCCCTGTGTCACTGCAATTAATTGCATACACGACTCTCCTGATTATAATTACAGAAAGCATCACTGAACTTTACAATGTACACACTGGAGGGAACTTGTCATTTTTCTGGCCAAAAAGCAGGTTATGTCCACGGAGACCATGATGAGGAAGAGGCGCTATGATAACAGAGATATGAACAAAACAAGGAAGGTCACAGACCTACAGTAGTTAGACTGCCCTCTCCTGCTCCATTTGTGATAAAGCTTCTCACAATCGGACGCCACTTAACCAACCGACCTCGGCTGTTATGAGGCCCATTAAACTCGGAGACAATGAGTCATTGCAGACACTCTGAAATAAACCGATCGAGGTCATTTATCGCTTAACCTGTCCAGAAGGCATCTGTCTAGCTACTGCAGAGGGCAGCTTTTCCATTAGAGCTGCCAGAGAGTGTGGGATCTGATGGGATCACAGGGCAAACTGTGGGGAAACCTCTTAGGACGGCCACAGAGTGCTGGTTGAGCGTGCATCGGCCCAGGCGGTGGGGCTTCTGTCTTTCTATGAGAAATTTTGACCGCAGAGAGTGTCTTGCGGGTGTTCACACAGGGGAATGGTGCTGTCCTGGCTCTGGCCCTCCATGTCCATGTCGAGAAGGCTTTGATGGGCGGCACTCACCCCGGCGCTCACTCCGCTGTCACCCGAGCCCAGCGGACTGTCACAGCTGCTACCTGGAGATGAACTGAGCGTCTGTGACAGAGATGATAGTTTCCACGGGTCTGGACGTGCCCGAGCTGGGGTGGGGCGGGGGCGGGGTGCGAACTCGAGGGTTTTGGGACGCTCGAGAGTGCCCGTATGGCTGTCCGGTTCTGGCACGGGTATTGGAGGAGGGGGTTTGCGCCGATGGACTGAGGGGAAGACCGTAGACGGGTCAGGTAGGCGTGGAATGTCAAGAGTTTCACGAGAACCTGGAGGAGAACATATGAACAACATGAAAGTTTACTTTATTGTCATTTACTCTGTAAATGACAATAAAGGGATAGTTTAACCAAAATGAAAATGCTGTCATTTACTCACCCTCATGTTGTTCCAAACCTGTATGAGTTTCTTTCTTCTGTTGAACACAAAAGAAAATATTTTAAAGAATGTTGGTAATCAAACAGTTGATGGTAGCCATTGACTTCCATAGTAGGAAAAAAAATACTATGGAAGTCAATGGGGTCCATAAACTGTCTGGTTACAAACATTCTTCAAAATATCTTTTTTTGCGTTCAACAGAAGAAAGAAACTCATACAGGTTTGGAATAACTTGAGGGTGAGTAAATGATGACAGAATTTAAATTTTTGGGTGAGCTATCCCTTTAAAGATATTTTTTTAAAAATATCTTATTTCAGTCTTATTTCATATTTTATCCTCTTAAATCGTATTTAATGATGCTTATTTTTAGGACCATTTACATTTTTTGCATTGTGATAATTATTTTCAAAATATGCACATGTCCCCCTCAAGTTCTTATTACCATAAAGCAAAAAAAAAAAAAAAAAAAAAAATCTCAATGTCATTATTAACAAAAATTATACATGATTTAAAAAGTTAGTTATATTTCTATTTAAATATATATTTTCTTTTAAATATATATATATATTGCTGTATAATACAGCAATAAAATAATGTATTACAATCAGGATAATCTAAGAAAAATCAATATTGATAATAATGGGAATTACAAATTTTTTTAAACAGATCTTAGTGTTCAGTCATGTTGTTGAGTTCAATTTTAGGTTTATGAAATCTATTTTATGACCATTGCAAAATTTTTATACAATATTAAATCTATGTATGAGAATCTCATTGATCTTAATGAAAAACACTATTAAGATAAATGGGAATTACAAAATTTGTTACAAATGACAAATTTAGTGGTTCTGAAATACTGTCTTTATGTTGTGGTGAACAACATTTACTAAAGAACCATTACTAGGGCTGGGACAATACATCGATTCTTGATTTGCGACACAATTATTCTGGATCGATTCTGATATTTTCAGAATGTTTCGCAAATTGATTCTGAGCTTAGTTTTTAACAGCAGATGGCACTACGTGTTTTAGAAACAGCCGTACTCTGCCTACTTCCTAAAATAATCATTCATAAAGTTCGAAAAGGTTGAAGCGAATTACAAGGGTGTCTGCAGTGGGCTGTGTTTACATTAATCTCATGTCATAAAAGCATTCTGAGCCGAGGTGAAAGTATATTTAACCACTTGCACTCTTTTTCATGAGCATTTGAGTGTGCGGTTAAAAACTAGCCTAGAGTGCCATCTGTTGTTAAAACTAAGCACAGAATCGATTCAAGAGAAAATCGCGATACATTCGGAAAATATCAGAATCGATCCAGAATAACTGTATCACGAATCGAGAATCGATGTACCGTCCCAGCCTTACTCATTACTGTAATGAGTTGCGATTTGAGCCAAAAGATGTTTTGAAAAAGATTCACTACATAATGAATAGCATTTAAAATCTTATCATGTAAAATGTCTCCATTCAAGAGACCAAAACGCTGTACCTGTATATGATGTGATGGTCGGGGCTGGTGCGGGGGGGAAGGGCATACTCCCATCAGAAGGGGTGCGACGATGCCCCACGACCGTCTGCGCTCGTGGACGAATGGCCCCATCAGAGGGTGTGCGGCGGTGCCCACGGTTTAATGCCATTGCTGCAGAGACGTGGGTGGGTGTGAGCGACTGATTGGGCTCTCGTTTGAAGCTCTCTGCCCTCAGGTCCAGCAGAGGGTTTAATGACGGCGCAGGAGAGACCACCGGATGAGCACTACTAGGGGTCGGGGCAAGGTCATCAGGATCAGACGGCAACAGGGACTTGGTGGAGTTGCAGTCGGAGAGAGAGGAAAGGGAGAGGAGCGTAACGGAGGGAGACGGGTCCATGCTGGGCAGGGTGGAGTCGTGATGCCGGTTGTGGGACAGGGAGAGTGACAGTGTACGGCTGGGTGGAGAGGTGCTGCGTCTGAATCGACCCGTGCGCTGGAACAGGCCCTCTTTCTTCTTCCTCTGCTCCTCTCGCGGGTCCTGTTCGTCTTGACTCATCTGTACACATATGAATGAATAATGTCACATGAGTTCAACGTTACGTCAGATAAATTGCATATGCCAGAGGATTAATTATTTCATATACCAATTATTAACATCTATTAAAGGGATAGTTCACCCAAAAATGAAAATTACCCCATAATTTACTCACCCTCAAGCCATCCTAGGTGTATATGACTTTCTTCTTTCAGTCAAACACAATCAGAGTTATATTAAAAATATCCTGGCTCATTCAAAGCTTTATAATGGTAGTGATTGGAGTTTTTGAAGTCCAAAAAAGTGCATCCATCAATCATAAACATACTCCACGTGGCTCTGGGGGGTTAATAAAGGCCTTCTGAAGCAAGTCAATGCGTTTGTGTAAGACAAATATCTTTATTTAAAACTTTATAAAGTAAAATAAAGAGCTTTCAACGCCTAAAAAATGTTAACTTCACCGACGTAGTACACGATGACATGACGTACTACACGCTATAACGTAGGACATAGCATAGCACATCATGGCATTGTGTACTACGTCGTGGGAGTTAACGCTTTTTAGATGTAAGTCGAATTAAATATTTGTAAATAAGGATATTTTCATTTTTGGGTGAACTGTCCCTTTAATATCTATCAGTATCCATGCAATTTAAAAAATTGCATTCTCATTACAGTAAAGAAAAAAACTATTTTAAATAATATTTGTAAAATTTTTATACATCATAGAAGTATTTGTGTTGCACTTTATGCAAAAAATAACATCTAATTTTGCAATTAAATGCATATATATATAAAAAATTATGTATATATTATTTACCTTAATGTAAGTTTAGAAATCATTCTAATATGTTGATTTGATGCTAAAAATACATTTCTTTTTATTATTAATGTTAAAAACAGTTATTCTCTCTCTCTCTCTCTCTCTATATATATATATAATACAATTAATAACTTTTTATTAAATTACTAAATATTAAATGTATAATGATTAAAGTATTAATCAATATTTGCAATCTTGTTTATGATACTATACAAATTAAAATTCGACTGAAAAAACAACAGCTATAATCAGTCCTCCTATTTTACCTCTTTTCTTTCATTACTTACTTTCTTTCCCACTTTTTCACTCTCTAACAGCGTGTACCTGTTGTCGTCCCAGCTGGAGGATGTCAGAACCGAGACCCACAGCAGCCAGTATGGAGGCACAGCCCAGCAGCAGCAGGTCACTCTTCTTCCTCTGGCTGCAGCGTCGAATTGTGTCCTGTGAACCTGTTCCCGGCCCTGTACCCGCTGATCCTGAGCCCACCTCCTCCATCGCTCCATTACTGCCCAGGTCAGGAGCCGGACGTCCTGGTGAACTGTCATCAAACTCACAATGCTCCTCTACACAGAAGATAAGGTTGATGAATAAATAACAAATAAGGAGAAACAGGCCATAAAATTACTTTAATTTCAGTTCATATCAGTTATTAATTTGTTTGTTGGGTCATGATGGTCTTCAAACCTGAGTGTCTATAAACAGAACATGATTCAGACTCACCCATTTCATTTAGACTTGAGAATCCAGCTGTTATAGGAGCATGTTTAGGAGACTTCCCCAGATTTGGGGCGCTGGAGGACCAGACCTTGCCCTCCCCGAGTGATTTTAACCTAAAAAAAAACAAAAACACTATTAATAAACTGCTGTCAAATGGTATTTATGGTATTTTATGGTAATTCCTATCATGACAACTCTCGGAAGAGTTTAGAATGGTAATGGATATGATAATGTTAATGTATTTGGTCTTGGCGGAATAGATCTGCTACGGTTGTGTAGTGTATTCCAGCCCTAAAGGTGCAATATGTAACATTTTCTGTCCGCTAGAGGTCACTAGAGGCCTATTCAAAACAAAGGCGTAGCTTGATGAAGTGGAATCTTGGGACATGTGGTCTTCAACTCACAAGCCGGTGGAAAATAATCAGGATAGGACTCAGGCAGAAATCATGTTCATGGATGCGATTATTAACGTTACTGTAGTAAGAAGCAGAGCAGGACCGAGTGTTGTGGGACCTGAACGAGGCCGCTGGAGCGATTGCGCAACACACGCCGCGAGCAGCAGAACTTTTATTATGCCACAGTCGCCAGTGCTGCTTTCGCTTTTCCGGTCAAGCGTATGAGGTCACACAGCTCTGTTTATCATATTAGATACATTTGAGTGTGTTGAAAATGATGTTATAACGTTACTCTGTGCGTTCGCTCGGTGGCTGCTGTGAGACACTTGTCGCACACTGCAGTAAGATAGATCGATTTTAGAATATCATATTAAATGCTGGATGGCTTGTGTTGATAAATGGCATGGAATTATTTTAAAACGTATTTATGATGGAGAAAATGCTGTATTACTGTTACTAAAAAATAAAGCTGCATCTAATTATGCTATGTTAGCTACTTGACAAAATAGTGTTTTTCTCTGAGGCATGGTAAAGCATGGTACTCGCAAAAAAATCAAGAATTCAAGAAAGAAAATCAAGAAAGATTTAAGCAATAAGACTAAACGTGTTGAGCTATATAACAATAATTCGTTTTTCTGTCTATAAATATATCAAAACAGTTGTTCCCTTGTCTATTAAAACATGTAAATATTAAAGCGTCTTTGGTGTTTCCATGGTTTCTACAAAATAAAACCGGAAACCGAGGGTAACGCGGGTATGACGCAATTGACAGGTGACTCCTCACACGTCCCGTAGCCTTGGTTAAAATTGCAATTTTCTAACGATTTACAAATAGTTGCAAACATCTGGGATATTGTAAGTACTCAAGTGAACAAAATATATAACACTGGCCTAGTGGTTTTTGGATATTTTACTGCAAAATTCTTACATATTGCACCTTTAAGCTAACATTTTTTTTATATTTGCATACATTTTAAACTTGGCCTATGTAGTCATGGTGAGGTGATTAAAAAACATTTGTTCATACTAAAATTTGCACAAAACCTTTACTAACATTATAAATAGACTTTTGGAGAAAGAAAATAATAAAATGAAATATAACTCCTTTAAATGCATATTCTTTTGGTGTACCTGTCCTCGCCCCCGACTCTCTCACGCTGATGTGTGGAGCTGGGCCCCCATGTTCGGCCCTTCTTCTTGGTCCCTAGGTCCTCTTTCTTACACACAGCCGTCCGGCCCCACGTCTTCCTCCCATCACTGGGTGTCACTAGATCATACATACAAGTGATAGCAGCAATATGAACACATTTCAGAAAATATTCAATATGATGTTTGTTTTAGCATACTACATATTCCTACAAAACTCCATATGAAGTATGGATTAAATAGAAACACAAGTATGTAAGCTAAGACAGTCTCAAAGCACTTCACAGACACAATAAACTCTTTTAAGCGTCTAGGTATTGATTCTTGGCACATGGCAGTGCAGGCGTACATCAATATGTACTTAGCTGTCCAGCAATGTACTCTGGTTCTTATTTATTCCACTATATAAAACCAAAACAATGTGCTGGATTCCTCTCCTCTTCACTTACGGCGTATAGCTCTGAGGCGAGGAATGACCCCTGGGCTGGCTGGAGGAGTGGTGCTTTCGCTACCCTGACTTTTCCTCTTGTCCACGCTGGGTGACGCTTGCACTGTGATCTTATGCTCGAAACCTGAAACAGACACATGCTGTCAGAGACTTAAAGGACATTCACACTAAAAACGATAACTATAACGGTAATTATAAAGTGCTAATAATTGCTCTAATTCCATGAGAATAGGAAAGTGAACACCACAGCTACAATGATAACGACACTGAAGAACAATATCGTTGGAAACACTTTCAGAGTGATATTTTTCCAGCTGATGAATGATAAAAACATTGACAGTCAGAGAACAGAATCCACATGACTTTAAAGAGCTTTCAAATGGCAGATAACATAACTGCAGTGCACTTATAATAGGTGAAAAGTTGCAAAAAAAGCCAGGCACACTTCAACGGCTACCAATGGGTTGCCGTGACCTTTGCAACGTGGTTACGTAATGCGTGGCGCATCGCAGAGCAGTGCAAGATGAGAATTTGTGGTTAAAAAGTATATAATTTTCAATTTTTTTTAGAATACGACAAATCATTTTGCTAGATAAGACCCTTATTCCTCGTCTGGGATCGTGTAGAGCCCTTTGAAGCTGAACTGAAACTGTAATTTGGACCTTCAACCCGTTGAAGTCCACTATATGAAGAAAAATCCTGGAATGTTTTCCCTCAAAAACCTTAATATCTTTTTGACTGAAGAAAGAAAGACATAAACATCTTGGATGACATGGGGGAGAGTAAATTATCAGGGAATTTTAATTCTGAAGTGAACTAATCCTTTAAGGATATACTGATTTGGAAATAATTATGGCTTAATTTTAAATTTCAGATTGTTTTGATTTGCATTGTATGGTAAAAACATGCCACATTTTACTGAAAAATATCAATAATTTGATTAAAAATAACAGACACCTTGAACATTTCATTCATTAATACAGTTTATTCACTATAGTTTAAAAAAAATGGTAATAAAATATGACAAGATCTGTTAAATTGTGTCAGAAAAAAATAATCTTAATTATGTCAGATGACACTTAAGCAAAACATGGTCAGGTCAAAGTGTCTAAATAATTTTTGGTTCCAAATTTTTATCAATTTTACTGGTAGTCCACTGTATGAAGAATTTTTGGGTATAATATGTCACAGTTTACTTTATTTTACTATCCTCACTTACATAAATGAACTATAGTGTCCTGCACCCACTAGTAAAAATATATCTAAAATGAATATAATCTGAATAATTTTTGGTTTGACTGTATATAGATAGAGAGAGAGAGATTCCCATTCCACCCACCAGATGGCAGACTGATGCAGTTGCTGTCCCTGCCGAGTTTGAGTAGTCTGCTCTTTTTGAAGTGGCCTTTGCGTTTTTTAACATGTGGTTTCTCTTGATACATCTGATGGATGATGATGTTGAGCTCTCTCTCCACAATGTCGATCTCCCGCTCGGCTAACTCCTGCTCGCGCCTCCTCAGATGCTCCTCTTGTTCCCTCTGCTCCTCAGCTGCCCGTGCCAGAGCTTCCTCCCAGGATCGCAACTCCTAATGAACAGGCAGTTATTTAGACCACTAATCCACAAAGCCTACAAGTTATTGCTTATAATATAGTTAGTGTAATTTCTTTAAGGGATAGATGATAAGATTTTTCCACGCATTAGGCTCTCTTTGGTGCCCTTTGTAAATTGGTTCACAATACTTGTGTGTAAACATACATGGGTCTCTTAATCACCTAAAATCTCTACTGTATCTTTATTAGATGCTAAATATCTACCTGCAAATGTACACTACCTTTCAAAGGTTTGGGGTCTATAAGATTTTTGTTTTTCCACAGTATTGTTTTTTGATCCGATACATGCATTCTTGGTGAGCACAAAAAACATTAACAAATTAATACTTTAAATAAAGACTTTTACATTGTTATAAAAAATGTCTATATGATAAATGCTGCTCTTTTGAACTTTCTATACTACAGATAATCTTGTGTATGTATCACTGTTTCCACAAAATATTAAGCAGCACAACTGTTTTCAACATCGATAATAATAAGAAATATTTCTTTAACCCCAAATCAGCATTTTAGAATGATTTCTGAAGGAACATGTTATTTTTAAATATTATTATAATTACAATTTAAACAGTTATTTTAAATTGTAATAATATATCACAATATTACTGTTTTTATAATGTATTTTTGATGAACAGAAAGACTTAAAAAATTGTATTGACCCCAAACCTTTGAATGGTACTATACTTTCTAAAATACCTATTTTAATTATTTTGTAATTATTTTTATTTATTTTATTATTCATATTAAATTTAAAAAAATAATTATTTAAAAACTTGCAACTTTGATGTGACCTGGTTTTTAACAAATAATATATTAATATAAATTATAATATAAATATTATGGTATTGTTTGGTAACTGACAGTAAATAAAGCAAAGATTGTTACTGTATTATTGTAGATATTTTATTGGTAAGTGAAAAACAAACTTGGCAAGACTTTGATGTGACTAGTATGTATCTAGTATAATATATAGTATAATAATTAATATTAATTATTATACAGTTAAATGGGTAAATTATGTGGTATGATAGTATTGATCAATGGTATAAGGTACAGAAAAAAAAAAAAGCTACTGGTTGGCTACTATATTCCTGAGATGTACCAAACATGAAACAAACATATCTTTATGGTCCTCACCTTCTCCTTTGCTCGTAGTTCATCAAACATCTGCTGGATCTCCAGCCTCCAGTCTTCCTGCAGGGAATGGAAAGACTCCAAGGGCATCTGGAACATGGCTGATTGCTCAATGTCCACCAGTCTCTTCAGGATACTCCCAAAAGATGGACGCCCATGTGGGTTAGGACACCAACACTCTACAGGGAGAGAGAAAAGTGATGATGTGATGTAAATCAGTGTCTCTCAACTCTGGCCTTCGAGGTCCTTTTTCCTGCAGAGTTTAGCTCCAGATTAGCTTGTTCAGGTGTGTTTGATAAGGGTTGGAGCAAAACTCTGCAGGAAAGTGGACCTCGAGGACAGAGTTGAGAACTAAGATAAATTTTTCATGGGGTTCAACCGAAACTTCTTACCTCCCAGCAGCTGTGCAAAGGCCTCGGGGCAGGTGGAGGGGATGGGAAGGGTCAGCTTGTTCATGGCAACTCCGTAGGCCACAGCCAAAGCATCAATTTCACGGTACGGCACCTCACCAGTCAGCAGCTCCCAGAGTAACACTCCAAAACTAACACGAAAAAGACCATAATCAGCCGCAAAACCTCTAGTTAGGCTGCAAAACATAGTCCAGAGGAGGACGGCAGCTCACCTCCATACATCGCTGCTTTTTGAGAACAGGGACAGCTTGATGACCTCTGGAGCCATCCAGGCATACGTGCCCGCCGCGCTCATCTTTGTGGTGCGATGCCATTCCCGAGCAAGCCCAAAGTCTGTGATCTTCAGAGTCTTTCCACTCAGGTCGTCTCTCTCCACGGGCTCCAGAATCAGAACTGAAATGAGAAATATGAAGCCAAAGTGGATTGGTGATCCAGTTTTTGCTCACCGTTTATATTTATGAATAATGAATAGTGGAAACAATAATAACTTTTCCATGTAATATCCATTAAGGAGGAGTCTTGGTGGTGCTCATCAGAAGTCAAACCAGATCATCTGGCAAGAAGTAGCTTTACACAAAAATGGCAAACAACATCCTTGATTTGCACTTAAGATAAAACTGAAGTGCAAACATATGTAGCACACATTTGAGTCATATGATGATGAGGTACACACCTTTTTACAAGATGTAATATAAGTCTCTGGTGTCCCCAGAATGTGTCTGTGAATTTTCAGCTCAAAATACCCCACAGATCATTTATTATACTATGCTGTAAATGCAATTTTGAGTCGAAGGAAAAACTGTTTTCGTGCATGTATCTTTAAATGCAAATGAGCTGCTGCTCCCCACCCCGCTTTCCAGAAGAGGGCGGAGCCTGTACAGCTCGTGCCTCGGATACTCTGCTAAAAACTAACAAAACATCTGTTTGGTTCTGTTTCTGATCTCTACCATGGTCACGCTCACGTGACATTGCAGTTCTTCATCATCATGAACGTTTTTTTATTTGCATGCATTTTAAAGCCATATCAGTTTAAACTTCTGATATTTGGTTTTCTGAGCGCACACACCCGAAGCGCATGCACAGAAAGCTGGCTGTCAGACGGCTCATCCTGTGAGTATTAAACTAAGTTCTCTTTCATGTCTTATTGCATTTAAACTGTCAAATACACACAACAAAGTTCACAAACAGTCGGTTATGTCTGTGGACATCAACAGCAGGGAAAGAAATCGCATGTATTAGATCTGTATGTTAAAGTGACAGCAGCGTAATATACAGCACCTACTGCTATATATGCTGTTAATATGAATCAAACAACAAAAGGAAAACAGAAAATCACTCACTGCTCTTGACTGAATAACTTTAGTAGCTTTAATAAGAATACATTTCTTACTTGAATGCTGCTGTTAAATGCTCTGGCGAGGAGATAAACATGGCGGACTGTGTACAGCTCACTCAGGGGAATAGCTAAGCTAATAGGGCAGAGTCCGTCAGCAGTCGTGGGCGGGGCCTAGGCATTTTGTGACATCACATTGCAGAGAAACTGCAAATGGCTTATTCTGAGACACTTATGATTTATGGGGATTAAAAAAAAAAAGGAGTGGTTGGATTTTTACCGTTATAGGGTGGTTGTGTACACACACTGCCGACACACATTTATGTTCAAACACCATGTAAATGTGAATTTTGCATAATAGGTCCCCTTTAAAGGCCATAGGTCCAATCAAACTCCAATCAAACAAAAATTAATTTGTAGATTGTGGTAGAAACTAGACAAATTAGGAAGAGGCCGGAATGGACAGATTGTTTGACATTTCCTAGTCTTTGAAAACCTGGAATAAAACAGCTAAAGGTGAAACTACATTAAATACAGGTTACATTCAGTACTGGGTTGGCTCGCCACTTAATGTCCAAAGTAAAATTTGGATTTTGAAACAAAGACAAATAAGAATCTGGCCTAAAATGTCATACCAACAATGAGCACAGCACTGAAAAGGGGCGGAGCTACACAAGGGCAGGGCTTATTCTCATAATGTTTTAAAGGGATAGTTCACCCAAAAATTACAATTGTGGCATCATTTACTCCCACTATAAGAATCTGGCCTAAAATGTCATACCAAAAATCATACTGATCCCATACTTTTAAACAGTAGTGTACATAATGAAAATATAGAATAAATGCAATGTATTCCGGAATGGAATAATGTAATATGAAACGTTCATAATAGGACCAGGAACATGTACTACGAAAGCAATAAAGTAAATTGGGTCAAATTTGATTTAATAGACTCAGCAAAATGAAGACTTCTAGACTTATGGAGGGAGTTGAGTTGAAGCTCTGTACTCTATCAAATATTTATTAGCCATAGCATGTGTGCAAGCAACACAGAGAAACAAGATCCCTTAAACACACACACATACTCTCTCTTTCACGTAACTAAGGTAAAGTGCACACTCATCTAAACACAACACAAGCTTAGTTTTACATCACATGCGAGACACATGACAAGCTTTAAACTACACACACATACACAACAGGCGCCAGTAAATTGCATGTGGAGCACAATGTCAATATTTCACAGAAGTGGCATTAGAGGAGAGACCAATCCTGGCATTGTTATCCATGAATTCAGATCTGTTTACTGAAACTACTAAGACCCACACACTTAGTTTATTAGAACAAGAATTATATAAGTCAATAGGTACATAAGACAAAAACAGATGGGAAACACTGGTCAAAGCCGTACTGTCACGCCACTTTCATCCACATGAGATTATACAGTTGGCATAAAGACTTGAAAGAGTTCAGCTAGGCTTACTGTCTAGTCTACATTTTCAAACATGAGTCACACCGAATGGAATAAATCATATAAATGGAATAAATAAAATGCTTATATATATATATATATATATATATATATATATATATATATATATATATATATAAAACCAAAAAAGACCACATATATACATTACATGTATATATAAATATGTGAGTGTGTATGAGAGTGATGCTAGTTTGTGGTGCCCTGCTCTTTCTCTCTCCTCCCTGTGTTTCCTCCTGTGTTTCCGTGTGCGGGCAGGCTATGGAAATGTTTGGAGTGTCAATAGTCAGCTGGACTGGTTTGAGTGGGGTTGGGAAGGGTGGAGTGCAGCCTGCTGTTCCATTATCACCACACATATGCAAACGGGAGCAGAGAGAGACAGGAAGGGAACACAGCTGAGTTTCTGTTTGACCAGCACATCACAAGCTCAGGTTGAACAGGTGGAACCTTTCTCTCTTTCCCTGCAGAGTATCACATCCATTAACATGCTCGTTACTAGGGGTGTAAGAAATTTTTGCCACATTTTTTGCCGATAATAGCCGGGTTTCCATTACAGATTTGCGCAAAACTTTTGCGTTATTTTCTAAATGTTGATAAAAAACTATTGCGAAATGACGGCGTTTCCATTAACTGATGTTGTGCGACTAAAACGTATTTTTTTCCTCTCGCGATAAGTCATTTTTTAAAAAAAATCATGGCAATGGATGTTCGTAGGTTCAAGTAGGCTTTGTTTTTAGTTTAAACCCCGACCACTAGATGGCAGTGTTGTTATCACTGAGCATGAACTGTGTGGCTGATCGTTCACATCTGGTATCACCACTTAACAGGGTCACCAGCAAAACCACTCGGAGGCAAGCTTGCAACCTTAGCCGAAAAAAGCGTAACGCCTGCTAACACTGCAGTATGCAGGCCGTTTTTTTTTTATGGATGTCAATGAAGGAGAGGCTTCACTACGCTGAATAAACTGCTTTTGTGAGGAAATAGCTTATCATTTAATGAATCGACAGCCTATTGGCTAATCTTCAATATGTTTGCTCTTAAACATTCATTTTGGATTGATCTATTTTTAGAGTTTACACCAAAAAAAAAATGCTGGTTTATAAGAGAAGTCCCGGACAATTGTGCGACAGGCACTTCTCATTCATTTCTATGGTATCCACTAAGGCCCTGTCCAAAATGGCACCCTTAACATTCACAGTCTTCCTACGAGTCCATACTTTCATGACGTAACGCTGCTTTGACTGTTGGGAAGAAGTCTGCTGTGGGCGCATATCTGGTGGGCGCACCCTTCTGAAAACTAAAATTAACAAATGGGACAACCTACGGTTTCATGCACTTAACGGACACGCGTACGCGGCAGCCATTGTAAGTCCACAAGACCGAAAAGTGCATATGAAGTGTGCCATTTGGGACATGGACAAACAGTGATTGACTGTCGCACAACTCTGAATGAAATTCAATGATGTCAAGGCTGTAATGTGATTGGTTATCAAGGCACACTTCATCCAAGTTAGCCATTACACTTTTTCCAATGGTAGAGCCACGGACTCTAATATAATGTAATGTAATATAATATAATATAATATAATAATGCTATTTTTATAATTAAAAATATATTCTAATGGTTTATTTGCCCTGCATATGGAAGCCAGGGGTATTAATAAAAACAAACTCCTTTTTTAATATAAAAATAGAAAAACTAAAAGTGAAAACAATTAGTTCACATGATCAAAGATTCCTGAAATATTAGATGAAAATACCACAAAGTATAGCAAAAACACTGAATGTAAATGAACACTATTATTCCTTACTAAAAGATGTTCTATTTTTGTCTGAAACATGTTTTTCATATATTTCATGTGTTCAGACAAGGACATGCTTTCTGCTTAAAATATCTTCTTAGAAGTTTGACAGCTGCCGAGGCAAAGCAGTGAGGCAAGTGACAAGACGGATAAAAAAATCTGTCAGTGGAACTAACTAAAAAAAACACATATTCAAGACACATTGTTGAAAAACAAGTTCTAATACTGGCAGCTTTTGCTTCTTAAGAAAATTATTTTGTTTTAAGAATGGTCATATATTAGCACAGAACACAAAAGTACTGATTAAGACAGAAAACTTTTTTTTTTCAGTGTGTGATTTGAGAAATCCGTTTGTTACCATTAGCTGATTACATTAGCTAACAAGAACTTACAATGAAAAATACTTCTAAAGCATTTATTAATCTCAGTTAATGTTAATTTCAACATTTACTAATGCAATATTATTATTTTAAATTGAGTGGAGCTGAGCTAACAATGATCAGTGGTATTTTTTATTAACTATCACTACAAATGTACTGCTCATTGTTGATTAATGTTACTTAATAACGTTATGTGGTCCATGTGTGACCAATATTTCTGAATGAATTGTAAAGCATGAATTTGTTAAGATCTTTCCCTGCTCCTTCTCTGAATATGTGTATGTGAGTGTGTGTGTTTCTGGCTCTGGTGTGAGGGGCGATTAGGAGAATAGGAGATGGCTGCTCACAATGTTAATAAGTCATTGTTACGTCCCTGTCTTCGCGGCCATGTCACGCTGAGGGACGGACGCCTGCCACTGGAGGGTTACGAGGGGGTGAATGTGTGTGTGCGCGTCCCAGAGAAAGAATAAATAGGATTGTGTGAATATATGTGAGGAGAGAGAGGGTGTTCATGGGAATCAACAAAGAGGCACAAAACACATTGGCTGAACATGTTTGAGGTTGAACAAGCGAGGGTGTGTCAATGGTAAATGTGTGTGTGTACACTGCATATAGGTGCATGTTTGTTCCAATTAAGTTCTGTTGTGGCTCGTCACTAAGGGCTATTGCTGGCCATTCACAGCATGTGTGTAAGTGTGTGTTTATGTGTTAGGATGATATATGAGAGGACAGTCCCACAGGTTTTACCACTCGCAACTGTCTAACATCAAACACTCGCAAACCAAACACCATATGCACTGGACATCAACCATAACTCCCATTTATTACATTGATACTCAGACTTTATTTACAGTCTGTGTATTTATATGTATACATGTATATGTATTTATATGTATATATAAAAAACTTGATTCTGATTGATCAATCCCAGCATTCCACATATGGGTCAATGACAGTGTCCAAAGGCCTTAATAATAATTAAAAACAAAGATATGACATCCAAAGTATGTAAGGTAGTACAACTAGATCTCTTTTATTGAATCCAAAATGTTTTAATTATATTTTCTGGTAGCACTTTATTTTAGGGTCTTTTAACTAGTTGCTTATTAGCATGCATATTATTAGAATAATGGCTATTTATTAGTACTTATAAAGCACATATTATTACCTTATTCTGAATGACCTTATTCTACATTATTAATCCTACCCAATACCTAAATTTAACAACTACCTTACTAACTATTAATAAGCAGTAAATTAGGAGTTTATTGAGGGAAAAGTCATAGTTAATAGTTTATATGTGTTCCCTATACTAAAGTGTTCCCTATTTTCCTACATATAAAGGTATTTTAAAGATTTTGAAGTGTCAAAAGGTCATTCGGTTTAACCATTCAAAGGCCAATACAGCCATTTCATTTGTGATTAAAACGTCTTAAAATGTAATAAATGTATATATTTTCTATATTTTTCTGGCATGATTTTATAACATCATATATCATCATAAAATGGTATTAAAATTATGTGTAGAAGTCGTTGCTTTGTTATGAGAAAGAATGTCCGGAAAAATGAATTTCATTGATGTCAATCGGAGTAACCGATATAAAGGAACCATTTTGGATCAAGTCATGCGGTCAATCTTGTGACAGGATGTGACATCATTCAGACACCTGCAAAGGACCACATGGTCGTGAAGCAAAGTAACTAAATATTCATGTTATACGCATGTCCCGAAACATCAGGTCATTCGGTACAACCGCTATACATTTTTTTTAAAAACTTGTACTAAATATAAAATGTTTGATTATCCTTTTGCTAGCTAGCTAGCAAGCTAGATATCAGTCTGTTAGCATTGTTTGAAAATATCGTCATTCAGACCAAAAATGTAATTCGGTAAAACCAAAATTTTGGTTAAACCGAATGACTTTTTTGGTGATAAATTTTGTCCATCTTGTAAAAAATGACAAAAGCAGTGTTAATTGATTATAAAAACCACATAATCTCATTGTTAACGCTTGATAAAACTTCAAAATGAATTATATCTCCATTATGTTTTTTTTACACTTTTAAAAACTTTATTTGTCAATGACCCATATATATATATAGTTTTACGGAATGTATAAATGACTTTTAATATTATTAATATTTATTTTTTAAGCGTCAATACTAAGTTTTCACTATGAATTCAAATGAAATGCTTTCACTCAGTTAGCCTATAGGTTTTACTGGAAGAAATCTGAACTGTACATATAATAATGAAAACACCATGAATTACAATAAGTATTACATAAAAAACAATAATACCAGTAACAATATGTCTCTCTGGGCCATCTGTGCCAATTCTGTGGGGCCTAAAGGTCTAATTTTATCTTCTCACTTTTAAATAAATCGTTTTTTATAATTATTTAATTACTTTTTATTATTATTACTATACTTTTTACTCCACAAATCTCCATCAAAACATTAATGTGTCAACAATTCCTTCATTAACAGATAACAAAAAGCTTTGATATTCAACTAAATACAGTATCACAGATCACTATTTTCCAGAGACATTAAATTAGATCAATTAACCTCAAAATTGTTTCAACTAACAAATTTTGATATTTAAAAAAATAGTGTAGCCATTCATTAAAATTATATACTATGGAATGTTTTTTGAGATAACTGTCAAATTTAGTGGTTTAACAAAAATACACAAATATAATTAAAATGATAATATAAAAATATAATATAATATACAACAAACATGTATTTATTTGTTTGTTTGGTATGTAGTCTGTTATCTGCTTCTATTTTGTGATAATGTCCAGTTGAGTGTTAAATATCTAAGTTATCATAAATCAAAAATTCATAAATCAGTTATGTTGATGGAAATATTTCTGTTTTTTCATAGAATTATACACTCTGGCCCCCAATTGGTATAAAATACAACCTGATTAGCATTTCCTTTATCTACGTCTCCATCTGCAGCTACTTTAACCTAAGCCTGATGATGATAAAGTGCAGTGTGTTTGGTGTCATGGCACACACATCTGTCACACTGTGACCCTTGTTTAACTGTTTGTCATTACAACAAGCAATTTGACCCTTGACCCTTCATGATCCGATTGGAGACTAGACCATTTGTCTCTTCGACAATCCATGAGAACGGCACATCATCCAGTCTTCACCCGCAGTTTAAAGTCAAGAGTGTGATAAAAATATTTGAACAGTCACTGATTTATAATTAAGCAATAAAGAGGTTGTGTTATTGTGCTAATCGCTTTTACTATAGCCTGTTTTTAGTACAAATTTTGACCAATCAGCATCTAGGACAGGAAATAAGCATTTTACAATATCTGGCACAGGCATGTCACAGTCCGAAACATTGCCTGATTTGTCAGGCTTACAATCCAAGAAAGAGACAAGCTGTCTGTGAAACATATTCTCTCACCCACTCGATGCTCTTTGTCTCCCTGAAAAGGTCTGTGTCTCAATCAATAGCCGAGTCGCCCACACTTCCATATCTTCTAATCTGAAGGCACAAATTCTCCCCTCAGTGCCATAAAGAGTGCACACTCAGTAGGGTGAAATGAAACGGTCCCCTGAAGGCAGGAACAGCTGGTACTGTTGCTGAATCAGGTCCCTTGTTCCCCCCGCCTCCCACCCCTCATTCTACCTGCAGCTTCAGTCCAGGTTCACTACATTACACTGCTGAGAGAGAGATTTTTTACAGCCTCACATGCTGACAAAGCAGTGTGTATCCTTCACTTTGTGTTTCTTAGGGGTTCCTATTTTTGGGTCTGCATCTATGGAGAGATGGTGTAAGCAATATATCAGACATTCCCAATGAATTTGCTGGTGATACAAAATAAATCACATTGATTTTATTTGGCCATAAATTTTCTTAAAAGACTAATTTTGATATTCAGAGCTGATCTAATTCATTTCTGTAAGTTCAGACTGTCCGTCCCAATGAATTGGTTCACAACTTATTCAATAATTTATTTTCATCATCACTCAAAAATGTTCATGGAGGCCTCTATGCGGCATTTTTTTTATTTTTCATAATGTTTACAGGATTAGTTCACTTCAAAATTAAAATTTCCTGATAATTTACTCTTCCCCCATGTCATCCAAGATGTTTATGTCTTTCTTTCTTCAGTCGAAAAGAAATTAAGGTTTTTGAGGAAAACATTCCAGGATTTTTCTCCATATAGTGGACTTCAATGGGGTTCAACGGGTTGAAGGTGCAAATTGCAGTTTCAATGCAGCTCTACATGATCCCAGACGAGGAATAAGGGTCTTCTGTATCGAAATGATCGGACGTTTTCTAAAATAACATTTTTTTTAAACCACAAATGCTTGTCTTGCACTGCTCTGCGATTACGTAATCACGTTGGAAAGGTCACGCGTGACGTAGGCAGAAGTACCGATCCAGTGTCTACAAAGCAAACGTGCAAAGACTAAGTCAAATGGCCTTAACAAAAAAAAAGGTAAAATAACGATATCGGACGATCGTGACCCTTCCAACGTGATTACATGATTGCGTGGCACAGTGCAAGACGAGCATTAAAAAACTGGTTAAAAAGTATATAAATTTTTTTTTTTTTTAGAAAATGACCAATCATTTCAGTAAATAAGACCCTTATTCCCCATCTGGGATCGTGTAGAGCCCTTTGAAGCTGCACTGAACCTGCAATTTGAACCTTCAACCCGTTGAACCCTGTTGAAGTCTATATAAATGAAAATGATTAAATATTCTTCCTTGTGTTTATTGAGAGTTTGGAAAATACTAATAATTTTTAACTAGTTTCCCCCCAGTTTTTTACTCTTTAAAGGATTGGTTCACCCAAAAATGAAAATTCTGTCAATAATTACTCACTCTTATGTCGTTCCACACCCGTAAGACCTTCGTTCATCTTCAGAACACAAATTAAGATATTTTTGATGAAATCCGAGAGATATATGACTCATCCATAGAGAGCAATTTAACCATCACTTTCAAGGTCCAGAAAGGTAGTAAAGACATCGTTAAAACAGTCGACGTGACTGCAGTGGTTCAACCTTAATTTTACAACATGAGGGAGAGTAATTAATGACAGAATTTTCATTTTTGGGTGAACTAACCCTTTAAATTAAAATTTAAATCAATGGCTGTTTAGTTCAAATTATGGCTTTTATGATAAAAAAAAAAATATTCTATACCTTTTCAGAGCAAATACATAACTATCAATGCATCAAATATCATTAAAATGCATACAAAATATTGAGATATAATATTTAGCTACATCACCAACCCTAATACAGAAGGTCCTTATATTCAGCTTTGAAAGTATATCTCCTGAAATCATATTTTAAGTGTATGTATATATATTTATGGACTGATAGAATTCTTATCTAGTTGATTTCAGCACAGTGACATAAACAGCCATCAAAGCAGAATTCCACTGAAAAGGTTATTGACTAAGAGCGCTGGTGGCAAGCATGGCTGTGGACCAATCAGCAGAGGCATGACTAAGCTGGACGGGGCTTGTTTGGACCAATCATTGAGTGTGGCCCCCTTCTCCTCCCTATCCTCAGCAGTCTCTGGGAGACTGCATTTCCTCTTTATCACTGTGCCCTACAGACAATCCCTCTCATCCCCCTCATTCTCCCTCACCCTGCCTACCTCTCTCCATTCCCGAATGAATCAGATTCCAGCTGTCGCCTGCCGAGGCATCCATTCTTACACTCAACCAAAGGGGAAAAGAGAAAGAGAGAGGGATGATGATGGGAATGGGTGAAAGCAAGGAGAATAAAGGAATGAAGCAAGGGCAAGAGGAAATGGGGCATTTCATCAGTGTGTGTGTGTGTGTGTGTGTGTGTGTTTGCATAAGTATGTATTTGTATTCTTGTGCTGTGCCTTTGTGTGCTTTAAATGTAGGAGTGCTAAACACAGGGAGTGACGTGGATATTTCAGACAGCAAGCAGCATAAGAAAAAGGCAGAAAAAAGAAAGAAAATGAGAGAGAGGTGGAAATATATAAATATGAAAGAAGGACTGAAGAGGAGCTATATATGGCAGTCTGTCTGGGCTTTACAGTGTCTAATGAGAGACTCATCATACTGATGTCCCATTCATTTCATAAAGCCATGTTTAAAGTGCACTTTTGCAGTAGCTTTAGTATATTGTATGTGGTTATTTTGCCAAGAATACAGTACAAGACTACAAGATCTGACAGAAAAAGCCCCAGATTATAGCCAAATCGTAAATTATCGTGACCGTAAATACAGTCAGGATGGAGAATGATCTCTAGTGTGAATCAGCACAATCAGTGTAGTTTGATTGTCAGGATTGTTTGGTTTTATTGTCTTTTTGTTCATGTGTCTGTGTTTCCTTTCCATTTAGCCAATTTTTTTGGTTACTGATTAGTTTCAACTATGTCTCGTTTAGTTCCCTTGTTTGCGCCCCTGTGTATTTTTATTCCCTATTTAGCTCAGTCGGTTGTTGGTCATTGCCTTTGTTTTATGTGTGGCAAGTGTACGATTACTCCTGAGATTCTCCTTGGTGTTCTTGTATTGCTTATTCTGCATCAAGCGTGTTAGATTACCACCATAAGCGTGACAGACTAATGATTCTAATGAGTTGGTTCATTTTGTGAATCAAAAACATACAGAGCAACTAGTTTAGTCTGATTCCAGAACAAATGACTCGAATGAGTCTGTTTTTTAATGAATCAAAAACGTACAGTGCAGCTAGTGTAGTGGCCCTGCGTCCCAATGTGCATGCATACTATCCATCCTAAATAGTATGTGAGATTAGAATAAGTGTGTCCCAAAGCATTTTATGTTGAAAAGAGTATGCCAAAAGTCCCTGGATGGTCTACTATTTACAGTATTTTCCAAGTGTGGATCCGTTCACACTTTAATGGCTAATATTGCCCACAACCCATTGCGCTTTGGAGGAGGATTTGGTTCAGAACTACAAACATGAATAAAAAGTGTTGAAAACTACAAGCATGGCAGATGTGCGCAACTATGCCTTAATGGATTAAGACAATTTTATGACGTGATAGTATGTCCCAAAGCTTGTCTACTCTTCTGCTACACACTCAGAAGTATGTACTTTTTCTTCACAAAAAGAGTACATGTAACAGACGTAGGCTGGTAAGAGCTGAGCGGTAAAGATTGCGGTCTTTAGTCTCCTTGTTAGAGCGCCTAACTCCCATGCCGGTGGACCTGGGTTCGAGTCCCATTCAAAGCGGGAGGTTTGAACAGGAGGGGTTACATTGGTGCCGTGACCCGGATGGGAGTGAGGTTTAGGGGTGTAACAGACGTAGGCTGGTAAGAGATGTGTGTGTAAACCTCATTCCCCTGATCTCAAGAGGCGCTCTAGAGACTGACATTAGAGACTGTGATCTTTAGCCTCCGTGTTAGAGCGCCTGACTCCCATGCCTGCGGACCCGGGTTTGAGTCCCACTTAGAGCGGGCAGTTCAAACAGGAGGAGTTACATACATACTTTTAGGATGCAGTATAAGTACATGAATTGGAACGAAGCATGTGATTCCTAAATGAATGTCTGGAATGAGTCTGTTATTATTAATGAATCAAAAACATACAACACAACCAGTGAAGTCTAATTCCCAAATGAATGACTCATATGAGTCAGTTCTTTTCAGTGAATCAAAAACAAACAGCGCAACTACACTGTCTGATTCCCAAACGAATGACTCATATGAGTCAGTTCTTTTCAGTGAATCAAAAACAAACAGCGCAACTACACTGTCTGATTCCCAATGAATGACTCCAGTGAGTCGGTTCTTTTTAATGAATCAAACATCCCTAATAAAATGTTCATAAACACATTAGAAAGCAAGAAACAGTTCATTT
The DNA here is from genome assembly GCF_019924925.1 of Ctenopharyngodon idella. NCBI lineage: Eukaryota > Metazoa > Chordata > Actinopteri > Cypriniformes > Xenocyprididae > Ctenopharyngodon > Ctenopharyngodon idella. The sequence continues at coordinate 18,716,981 of NC_067237.1, read as the reverse complement.
AAATGTGCACAGGCTTTCAGTCTAATAGCGTGCGCTTGGTTTTACATTGGAAGACCTTGTGTCACCGATACCTTTGGTTGGCTGCAGAAGCAACACCAACGGCTCACTGAGCTTTAATCAGTTCCAGCACGGCACAATGTTGCCCTCCAGGAGAGATATTATTATGGCTTTGTACTCATATGATCTTCTGCATGGTGACTTTCAGACATTAGATGCTGCTGCTTTGTTTTCAGTGCTTTTAAAAAGTCCTTGAGTTTCCACATTCTCGATTAGAGTCAAATTTCTGTCCCAACTCTGTTCGAATGTCAATATTAGACTGCCGGTAATGTCAATAGATAACAGTGTAATTAGAAGCTGTGCAGTACTGATGAGGGCCTTGTTCTCTAGACATACATTGAGTCTCTTTTAGGGACATTTGGAATGCAAACCACCAACCAGGAACTGCATGGAAATTTGCCTGAATAGGGACGAGAGAACTGCAAATGAACTCCAGAACAGGGTCATTCCTTTTCATTCCTTTAATCCTCTCCAAACACTAGTGTTCATCTTTGTTTTATCTTTAAATGTGAATAGTTTATTAAGTAAAAAAAAAAATGTTACTGACATTCTATTGAGTTGCTGTAGTGTTTAATGAGTTGTAGTAATAAGACACCAGTGGTGGTAACAGCACGGCCTCCATCTCCCACAGGGTTAAATGTACCTGCGGACGGACAGCTTTTCTCTGTGTCAGCTGTGCTGCTGTCAGGCCTCTTTGAGGTAAATGTCACCTGAGGCACATGCAAAGAGACACTCCATGACACAAGCAGCACCTGACAGTCACCAAAGCACCTGCCTGCCAGAGCTACTCCGCTTATCTGTATGTTGTCACACTTGCCAGGCACCCTTTTTCTTTCTTGGCTGTTCTTAAATAATTAAAGCATAGTTTTAAACACAAAAAAAAACCTCAAATACCATCTGAAGTTTTTGCATAAGCAAATATAGCATGACTATGAATAAAACCATTAGACTATTCTTGTTTTTATGGAATATTGCAGTATTTATTATAAATAACTGATCTGTGCACATCATTATTTTTTCAAATTCATGTCCCCTCATAATTTTTACTCAAAATAACTTCCCCTCCCTCTTGACAAATCAAGTCCCGCCCTACATTTTATTCTTGTTTGAATTTAAGTAAGTAATTGCTGCATCAAACATGACTAAGCGTAATTTACAAAAATAATCACTGTGTACGAAATCGAATACTGCTCTACTATAACAGTACACCAAGAGAGTAGTAGGGCTGGGACAATACAACGATTCGCGATACAACGAATCTGAATCGATCCTGATATTTTCTCTCTCGAGTCGATTCTGAGCTTAGTTTTAACAGCAGATGGCGCTCTAGGCTAGTTTTTTTAACCGCACACTCAAATGCTCACGAAGAAGAGTGCTGGAGAGCACTCATGCGTTCGGCTGAGTCATGTAAGTGGTTAAATATACTTAAAATATACTTATATATGCGAGATTAATGTAAACACATCTCACTGCAAACACCCTTGTAATTCGACCTTTATGACTGAAAATTATGTCATACTTTATCTACTCTTTAAACAGCATTATGATAAAAATGGAACACTATGGCAACAGCTTTTTTACCTGTACATGACTGCGTTTTGATTCAGGCGGTTGGGTGGAACTCTGTTTGGCCTAAAACACTGTATTTGTGATTATCCCATTTGAAATGCTGACTACAAACAGAGAGGTTTTTTAGATTTTCCATTGCGGTGTTCTCTCCGTATTTACAATTCTTTGCAGCTTTTAGCCGCTGCCTACAACTCTCTGGATTCTTCACTGGAAACCGAAAGTAACTCACTCACACTAAACATTTACTCTTTGAATTCTTGCGCCCGAGAACAAGTCAACACAATTATGACTAAAAGTTTGCTAAGAAGTATTTCCTACTAAAACAAGGCGGTAATTGACTCTGGTGAGCGTATCCATCGCAGACTGGTGGGAGTGGCCTTGGATGGCAACATGCCCAGTGCATTATGGGTGTTGAAGTTTGCCTAACTATTTGGCAAAAGGAAAGAAAACATCCTTTTTTCTCAGTTTTCTCTAGTCAGGTAGCACAGATTTAAAAATTTCCTTTCTACTGCATAGGCACACTGTAAAACTCAAAACATTTGAGGAAACTTACCTCAAAACATTTAAATAAACTATAAATAAATAAATAAACATTTTTTAAGTTAGTAGAACTTAAAATTTTTGTGGCAAATGGGGCGGGGCCGAGAGCCGTGGAAGCGGAGCAAAGCCAGTGTGGCTCCCACAGTTCTCAGCCTCGCCCCACTCATCATAATGTTAATTACATTCAGTTAATTTACATAAACATCACATTCAGATCTTGGTTAAATGTTTGATAGCATATAGCACATGCTATTATAACTATCACAGAGACTGTCATTAAATACTTGCATGTATATAATCAAACCACATACAGTATATATGGTCTTAAAAGTTTTGCAGCCCATCCTCAACCTAACCACAGACTCTACTCTTCACCACAATGGTAACCCTACAAAACTACCATAACATAACGGAAATCCCAACATAACACAACATTAAACACTAACTTATGTCTCAATTTCAACATTTATTTATACAGTCCGACGCAAAGCATGCTGGGAATTAGAAATCTGCTGCAACTCAACTCAATCATATTAAGTTCAGCTTACTACAATGAAAAAGTCCACACAACTTTTTTCTATTGAGTACAATGAACATTATTATTTAAGTGAAACAAACTCATTTCATTTAATTCATTTCACTGTTCGGTTTTACAGTGCAGCCAAGTTTTATTAAAAGCCAATTTTGCCAGTAGTAAAATACCTTTTAATTCACCCAAGCTACAAAGATGATTTCACCTTACATTCTCTGTGATAATAAACCATCTGACCTCAATGGACCAGTTAATGAAAACATCTCTGCTGCGTAATGATCTGTTTACAGGACACTCTAATACAACCTGTTCTAGTCCAGGGGAGGCTCTGCCTTGCTCCCCTTGCTCCCGTCTGCCTTGCTTTCAGTGATCCAACAATACTCCTCTGACCTCTATGGCACTGTAAGATGGCAGAAAAGCAGGCCACCCATGGGCACTGTGCCCAAGATCTGAGGCACTCGACCATGCCAGTGTGCTCTGTGTACAGAGCCACAGTATAGTGGCTGTCTGTGTTGTCACATTTGCATGTATTGTTCAGTGTGCATTACAAGGATATGCGGACTACAACACTATACACTCTGTGTCTTTCCCACAATATCCACAACATGCTCTATGCTTTGTGTCACTTGATGTGTGGTACTGTCCGTGCCATAAAACCTGTAGACACTTCTGTAAGTGTAAATGTGTGTATATTAGCTGTGTGGGCAGGTCTTGCTTTGATAATTGATTCTGTGATGCTGCAGTCCATAGTAAATGTCTGTGTTTGTGATGCATTATAGTGTATGCTCAGTTTGGGTGTGGATAAGCACTTTGTGTGTCTTCTTTGCTTTGTGTCACGTGAGTTCTGAGGCAAACCTTGGACTCTTTAAATAGAAAACAACTATGAAATTCTCATGCCTGCAAAAAAATGTGTCTGGTTATGTATTAACTAGAACACTTTTACTCTGTCATATGAGGCCTACGGTCTTCAGTTCATTAACCAAGACCGCCAGGCCTACTTTTTATTGTCTCTTTATTGATTTCTGTGGCAGATACTGTGTGTATTTGCTATCGGGCTTGCATTTAAACTGTGTCAAAGTTTAAACTAAGAAAGACACTGACCTACATTAGTTCTTCACTCTCACTCACACATACAATGATGACCAATGCACAGTCTCTAAACACACCTGTACTACAGATGCTTAAGTTCCCACCAAAACGGAGACGTTTCAAATATGAGCCTATCCTGCTCTTGCAAAGAGTATCGCAGCTTGCTTTTATTGGATAAAGCCTATATTAAAGAGTAAATCAATCGTAAATAGTCTGAAATTACATATTTATTCGACAAAACCTAATTTATTTCCCAAAAGTTTCAGTGAACAACATAAATATATATTCCGAATCATGCATGGCACCCTTTAGAGCTTCGCTATAGATCACAATGTTTAAAGTCACAATGTAACGGATGTAGCGACAGATATTTTCCTCTGATTGTGATGCATATTCAAGTGAAATGGATTATTGAAAACAAAAAATATATAGGACAGGTCTTGGAGGCAGATTGGTTTACTTGGACTACAATACGATTGGAGAAGTCTGGCATATGTCACCAGAGACATCTGACACTTTAACCAAAAAAATGACAAGATCAGAAGCGACACAAATTTAAAAAATGAAACACGCATGGATTAATCATTCACAATGAGATCAATAACATGGATTTAGAAAATAGATTTTCGACATTAATATGGCTTCATTGACACCATGCAGTGTAAGTGTTGCAAACAAAAACACCAGAAGCCGAACAAAATGCCAGCAGATTGGACATATTTCACAATTAACGACGTGTATGACATAAATTCATTACCAATATTCACGCCTGCATAGAGCTGCTTTTGAGCGCAGTGAGTGCTTGCAGAGACAGAGACGAGGAGTGAATGTATCGAGCACACTTTCCTAGAATGTCCTGTCTCTCAAGTAATGCTGGGAAATTCAATTAATTGGACTGAATTGCTTCATTGGATGTTACAATAAAAAAAAGAAAAATGATGTACAGACTTCCCAACACTACTTGAGAGTGAGGACACATAGGAAAAAGCACTCTGCCGCACACAATCGATTGATGTCTACTTGCTCGTGCTCTATATGACAGGGAGTGCAATCAAAACAAAACTGTATGTGAAATATAATGCAAATAATAAAAACAGTTACTGTAACAGAATTAAAGAGTAATACTCTATATAGAGCTGCACAATTTGGGGAATATGATAAAAATTGTGATTGTTGCTATGTGTGTTGCACAATTTGGCCAAAAAGTTTATTATAAATTATCAATGTGACTACAAAATAATAATTGTTATTATAATGTGATGTTTCATTGTAAAGTAGAAATCAATTAAAAAATATATCATTATAATCAAGCCATCAAGCTTTTATTTTGTTGGAAAACCGCAGGAAGCACTTAAAGGGATAGTTCAAACAAAAATGAAAATTCTGTCATCATTTACTCATCCTCAAGTTGTTCTAATATCTTTCTTCGGCTGAACACAAAAGAAGATATTTTGAAGAATATGGGTAACCAAACAGTTGATGTGACCCATTGACTTCCATAGTATGGAAAAAAATACTATGGAAGTGAATGGGTCCCATCAACCTTTAAAGCTTCTGATAACCCAAGGGCAGTAAAAATAACAAGCTCTTACCCAATACTTTGTAATACATATAAATCATTTAAAAAAGCAACATACTACACCTAAATCATCAGTTCCAATGTACTGTATTTGAAAATGATGGCTTTACTATAAATGCAGGTATCGCTTCTCGAACTCAACCTCTAAAAATGGTATTGGTGCATAGTGTTTAACACATAAAAGGCCGGAAAAATGACTCATGGTCACTAACCGGAGTGCAAACAATGCAAAAAGTCCATGGCCCCACTTTTACCACCATCCCCGTCTGACTCATTCTAATCTGTGGGAAAGGAATGTATCCTATTACTTATTAATGGAACACCTAAAATTGTGGGTGACATTTGTGTGTCGCATGAATGCAGGGTATTGTCGTAAAGGCAGGAGAGTGGCGTTGTGAAACTGTCAGGCCTCTTTTGTAAAAGCTTTTTGTAGCCCAAAAAGCAAAACTTATGAATACAGAGTCTGTGTGAGAGAAGTAGTAAAAACAGTAACCTTGTAACCAGTGTTGGGGGTAACGCATTACAAGTAATGTGAGTTACGTAATCCGATTACTTTTTCAAGTAACTAGTAAAGTAATGCATTACATTTAAATTTACAACAAAATATCTGTTACTTTTTCAAATAAGTACCGAAAGTTTCACATTTATTGACTGACAGCTCTCCTGTCCCCATGTTGAGAGAAATTGTGAGAAAATGTAGAGGCATTGTGTGAGCTGTGTGAACATGATGGTTATTGTAGTTCTAGACTAAATGTTAGCATGCACTTACTCATCTCCCTTTCATCTCATTCAGTATTCCTCAAAATGAATAAAAACAGTAAAATACAAACTCAGAATATTACATAAAACTGCAATAATTAAAAATATGTTAAATAATACATATACTTTATGTATTTAATCTCACTTTATTAACCAATGCCTTTGCTGATGACCTTCGATAATCCAATTCAACCATACTAATAAACAAAAATAATTTTAGATAAACATCACATTTGTTAATTTTTTTATTGCCGAAATTGCTTTCTTCTCCTGCGTCCTATTCTTCTGCAATCCAGAATGGCAGCACAGGGAAAGGTTTGTTTGAGCTGCGCCCTCTACTGTACAGGCGTAAATTTGCATTTCCTTCAGTCTTGAGGCTTATTCATTTCACTTTTGGTGTGAAAGGGCCTTTACATTTGCCAAAACTTTTTTTGTTATTAAAAAACAAGCAAGAAAGCCCAGACCGAGTGAGAAAAAGTAATGCAGACGTAATGTAACTTTCCATAAAATGTACCTAAGTAGCGCAATTAGTTACTTTTTTTTTTTTTTTTTAGAAAGTAACAATGTAGTAACGCATTACTTTTAAAAGTATCTTTCCCCAACACTGCTTGTGACACACTAAAATACCAGTATAACACATTTGGTTGCACTTTATTTTACAGTACGTGCACTTACGTGTACTTACAGTGTACTTACCAAAGAAAGTACTGGGTAATATAAGGTAACTACATGGGTTAGTGTTTACATGGGTTACTCTCAGGTTTAGGGGTAGGTTCAGGGTTAGTACCTAGTTATTACCCAGTTATTGCAATTACTATAATAAGTACACAGTATGTACATGGGGAACAGGACTGTAAAATAAAGTGCTACCACACATTTTAGTCACAGTTAGATAAGTACATTTGTGATGTAATGTCATGTGCAAGTGCATTTAGGCTATGCATTTGGCAGATGTTCCAAAGAGACTTAAAATGGTGTATTTTTTATGTGTGTTCTCTAAGAATTGACCCCATGACCTTGTGCCATGCTCTACAAATTGAGCAACAGGAAAATTAGAAAGACATATAACTACAGCAATTCATCTGTCATTTGTGACAAATGAGTCACTCTACCCTGTACCCCGCTGACCCCGGTGCTTATAACCCACCACTGACCCTCCAAGACCCTGAGGCTTTTCCAGGACATACAAACATGTAGTCACAAATATATTCATACACATCCTTTAGTCTTTCCCCCTGTCCCCTGTATCCATCTGAACTCTTGTGCAAGGTCCAGACGCTCATTTTCTCATATCCACCCTCCCCTTCTCTAGCCAGGCGAGTGACTCCTGTCATTGTCGAGCCATCTCTGTCTTGGGCGTGCGATAAAGGGGTCATTGTTGCTATTTTGCTGTGTTCTCAGCCGTTCTCTTGCCCTGACATCTCCCTGATTCATTTTCTCTACAACTGCTAGTAAAACACTATTTTATAAGTCTTCCTTTACACCTTTACAAGCAATTCACCTGCTAAGATGGTATAGACATCACATGGCCAATAACTGAAATGTAGTCATCAAGTACAAAGCCCTGCCTCACTGAGGTGAATATTACAAAATAGCCAAGTCATGAAATCAGAAGTCCAAAACAACCACAACCCAAGTAGCCTGTGCATATGTACAACTGTTGTTATATGTACAACTAGGTGTGCATATGTGCAACTGTTGTTAAAGGATGGGTTAGGGCCGTAAAAATGCAGTACTGCACTTTTACATCCACGGTTGAGTATGTAAACGTGTCCTGTCATTGAAGAGGCATGGTAAACTAGTAACCTTAACTAGTTACTAGTAATCTGTAACTAGTAGTCAATCTATATGGGTTTTAATGCCCTATTGATATTGACATCTAAAAGGCATGGTGGTCACTATCCAAAATACAGTAAAAACATAAATGTTTTCTGTTTTAATATAGTTTAAAATGTAATCTATTCATGTGGTGGCAAAGCTGAATCAGCATCATTACTCCAGTCTTCAGTGTCACATGATCCTTCAGAAATCATTCAAAAATGCTGATTTTGTGCTCAAGAAACATTTTTATAGGAATATTTGAATGAAAAGTTCGAAAGAACAGCATTTATTTGAATTTTTTTTAACAATTAAAGAAAGTTTAATCTCTCTTTTGATCTATTTAATGCATTTTTGCTGAAGAAAAGTATTAATTTCTTTCAAATAATTATATAAAATACAATTTAATGATGACAAATAAGATTTGCCTCAATTTGTGAATCCAAACGCAAAAAATCTAGAAGCTATCAGCTGACATTGCATTTTTAAAGTGACACTATAGCCCTTTTCACACAGAGATTCTGGAAAATACACTGATAATGTGTCCCGGGATTTGTCCCAGGATCGTTTGATTTTGGTTTATTCCCACTGCAAGTGATTTTCTGGAATCTGTGTGTGCGTTCACACACATCCCGTAAAAATCCTGTAAAGACACATGACATCGGGATGTGACATGTAATGTCTCCGCGGCGTCTTAAGTTTGCTTATGATCTGTAATTTCTCTCTCGAGAAACCACACTTTTTCTGATTTGATCATAAACTAGCGCATCGCATACCGTTCCACTAAGCTGGCGAACGATCTCAGCTTCAGCGTCATCACTACGAAACACCCCTTACGGGATTGGTCTTGCAGGGTGCGTTCGGGGGCTGATCCCGGCAATATTACTAGGTCCCCATCCCGGATCAATCCCGGGATGTGTTTGCATTCACACAGAAGGCACTCTAGCAATTTTATGGCAATTGTCTGGGATCAACGCTCTGTGTGAAAGGGGCTTAGGTTGGAATGACCAGCTACTGGCTGATGCTGATAATCTCAAAATTGTCAAATATAATCTGATTAATGTGTCTGAGTAATATATCAGTCTATCACAGCCTTTAATATCAGTATGTCTTTATTTTATTAACATAATATTGAAGTTGAGTGTAAGGATATAAATTGGCTTTATTAAGAGTGGAAAAATGTGTGCCTTGACTATTTGATTGCACTAGAATGGTGTGTATTAGCCATTAGCCATTCCTGTGTTCCAGGAAAGACCTGCCTGAGGAGTGTGTCAGGGGAAGGTGATCAGGGGTTTAGCATTACTCTCAGCTGAGTCACCCTTACAATTGATCCCTATTTCTCTTTTGTTTTCCCAGAGTGTGGGCCATTCTTTGCTAAAGGTAACTTAAGTCCAGCGTGAGCTCAGTTAACAACATGAACTGACCAATGACTCCAGCCTATCAACTCGCACACAGAGTGACATCACTTTAAAGGAGGTCACAGTAATCAGATTATCCTAGTTATTCAGAGGCACTGGCAACCAGCGAACCAAGTATGTTCAAATTAGCCTTCCAGGCAACGTGAGAGAGAGGCAGCTATTACAGTCATACTGGTATGCTAATATAAAAGTCTTTGTCCCTGACTTCTCATTGTTCTAATATAATATATTTACAAAGCCAATTGATTTATACACCAATTATGAGGGTTACTACATTTTGTGACACCAATGCTAGTATTGGAATGCAATTACTGGTGCACTAAAGGGGACACTATACCATGCACACAAACATGCTGTACTGTGTTGTTGAGCGGGGACTGTACTATGGGGGAGGGGGATGTCTAGGGTGCAATAGAGGGAAGCTGGGAAGAGGCTGGAGGGCTTGGAATCCGCCTCTGTTGCCACAGCAGCTGTGCCAATCTCCAAGTACGCCTACAGTTTGAAGAGGATACCTGAGCTCAGAGCCCCTGGATAATGAGAAGCAGTGAAACTTTAAACTCTGACAGCTAATGCTTTTACCCCTCCTGTGTCTACAGGGGCACGGTAAACAAGCATCCCATTGCTGAGAGAGGGAGCAGCACTGGGATGACTGTTTTCGTGGATTTGACAAGGACAGGGATTAGCAGACTCTGCTAAATCTTCTCTAGAGTGTCTGTCAAGCTACTGCAAAAACTGCAAAAGCCAAACCCTTAGTATCGAGTGTGCAGTGTTCATTTTCCAAAATGCATCCATATACTCATCCATTCAGCTACTCTCTTCTTTCTGCCCACAACAACTCTAACTGCGCTTAGCAGCAAATAGCACAAAGAACCAAAAATAGCCCAGCGTTTTCCAGAGCAGAGCAGCTTTGCCTTAAGAAGAGAAAGCAATGCAACGTCAAGAAGCTATACGCAAAAACAAAAAAACAAAACAATGTTTCCAAGTCCATACACAACATCTATTCCTTTTGTCCTTTCACTACAGTCACTCCACCATTGCCAAACCCATGATTTTTGGGCTATTCCAATTAAGGATAAATTTGAGGATAATTTGATTATCAGTTTTGGGGACTGTATCTGACATATCAGAAGTGACCCAGAGGCATTTACCCCTTATCAATATGTTGTTGCGTATGAGTATGTGTTGGTGTCGAGTGCATCAGAACACACTCTTTGCAAAATTTATACCTTTAGGGGTACAACAGATTGTCACAAGGACAGTACCCTCAAAGGGACATCTTTGTACCTTATTTACCCCTCAATTGTTCATAGTAGTAACATTAGGGCAATGGCTGACAGACATCACAATGTTGAGCAATGGCGGATATTCAAATGGCGGACCTCGGTCTGCATCCGGGCCCCGGCATGTTTCCATCTGGACCGCGAGACAGAACGGTAGAACCATTTTACTGTTTCTAGTTGAAGTGAGCAGCGAGTCAAAACAGCGGTGTGGATCACACCACAAGCACTCGGGATCGTTTGTGGTAATGATATTTCAGTGCTATATCCTCTAGTAAGCCAAACGCGCTTCCGTGCACGTACTCTCTTTCTCCAGACGCGCGCCACATTAACAGTGCGTGTCCTGGAGTGGAGCAGAGCGAGCGTTTTTAATTCATTCCAATGGAAGTTGAGTTAACGTGAACGTCCATCGCAATGTTTCACTGTAGGCATCATCTGATGCCAATTTGTTAGATACAGCCCAACCCTAAGTAACATAATGGTAACATAAGTTGTCCCTTTAAGGGTACTGACCCAGTGATAAGGTACAATTTAGCACATTTATTTTGACAGTGAACAATAAAGAAACGTGACTCACTGTTACTGGATTTGAGGTCTCGATGGATGATTGGCACAAAAGTCTGGTTGTGCAAGTAGTCCATTCCAGTCGCAACCTGCACTGCCCAGTTCACCAGTACCCGAGGAGGCACCTTTTTCCCAGCAAGTGCCCGGTTAAGTGCTCCACCACGGGCATATTCCATAACCAGGCAAAGATTTGGCTCCCGCAGGCAAACACCTCGGAGAGCGATGATGTTGCGATGTCGGAGCATCCAGAAGAGTCTGGCCTCCTGCCTCACGTTCTCTGCTGTGGCACTAATGTCCTCATCTGGGTCCTGACGAGCCGCTTTAACAGCCACTTCCTCATCTCGCCACACACCCCTATACACCTTTCCAAAGCCGCCGGCACCGATCACTTCCTCCAAGCACAGCTCTGAGAAATCAATCTCTAGTGGTGACTCCCCACCGACCAGACCTCCCGGAGGCAACGCTGGATAGCTGGCGTCCCGTCGGGTCACATAATTACTAGGGAATATGCCCACCTTGTCCTGGATCTTTCCAGTCCACCAGCCCTCATCTCCAGACACTTTGGAGTCCTTGGAGAGCACCTCCAATAGGTCACCACGTCGCAAGGTCAGCTCCTCGTCCGCTGTAGCCTCATAATCAAAGACAGCTGTCCAGTATGTGTTAATGCCTTCATGATGATGGGGAAGATGGGAATCTGGGGAACCCACTGAGGATAGAAGAGTAGAGGAGTTCCGGCTGCTGCTGTTGTGTGTCAAGCAGGGTATTGAATTTGCACTTGTTGGGAGGACAGGGGGAACTGGGGGTCCACAGGAACCTCCAATGTTGGTGCAAGGTAGTGGGGCAGCACTGCCACCACCTCCAGCTCCTACTCCACTCAGTCTCGTATATGGGTCCATCACTGAGTGCACAGGTCAGCGATGAGGTCTCAAAAGCTGGAGGAGGCCCTCTGTCAACTTGCGCACAATATCCATGCAGAGCCCATCTACTGAGTGCAGGCCTTCTCAATGAGGGAAGAAATCAACGAGTAAAGCTTCTGCTGGGCTGCCCCTTCAATGTCCTCACCGGTTACTTGGATTGTCCACAGCACACTTTGCGTGTGTCTTAACATTTATAGAGCCATTGTAGTCAGTCAGTGTGTGCTTACAGCTCTAATATGACTAGGATGAAGATTCTGAATAAGAGCAATACAAGTTTTTCCTAGAGAAACATGAGATCCAAAGTCTTTGAGATTAGGTGAGAATACCCAGTCCATCAAGACGTGAGAATGTATTCTTTTTGGTTCCTTGATAGACAGCATTGGGCTTTTCCATTAGAAGAATCATTGAAGGCCTTGGAGACTCTCCTTGTAACAGCAGAATCCTTAACTAAAAGAATATTAGCTACTAAAGGATAAAACAATAACTAGATGGGTCTTCTGATAATTTGCCCTACATCACATATCATGATCTAGTAGGGGTTAAATTCCATCTAAATAGCTTGCACTGGAATGTTGTCCTAACCTCTAATCTATGTAAATCCGATCCATGTAAAACTCTCATCTTTGTAAATGTACATCGATGTTGCTCTTTGCAATGGATGTTAATGAATATTCATAGCCTTAAACACATGCATGCGCAGGCTTAAGGCATCTTCGGACATTCAGCTCTGATAGGCTCACAGGGATGCGCCAGCTCGCGATCTCAAAACATCCACAATTATTTGCACATTCGTAATATTCACTTCACGTTTCTCTTGTCTCGTGCAAATCCGGTACATCGCGAACGCTATAAGAGAGTTAAAATCTCTAAATAGCCTTTAAGGAAAGCGCGCGTCCATTTTAAGATGAGAATCACAACAGAGAGATGGCAGAGCCGTGCTTGTCATTAGCTTTAGTCGACATACATAATGTATTCTAGCCATTTAGCGTTTTGAATATTTGGAAATGCATATTAATATTTAACCAATAAACGTTGCTATAGCTACTACACGTCTACTGTTTGCAATTTAATCCAAGTCATAAACAAAAGCGACTGTCAGTTTGGGTTATTTCTATGAAGCGCATGTGCAAGTGCTTATTTCGATCATTTCGTCCTCATTTTCCATGATTGTCATTTTAACAGTAGATATTTTTATTGTCATCGAGCAGTTGATTCATGTCAGTTGCGTACATAAATTGAAATGTATGACAAGCTTAAGCAGAACTTCGGCTTGGTATTGGATTATTATTATGATACAGCGATAATTGAGATCATTCTATGAAGAATGAGAGTGATGCGGATGGCTTGCATAAAGATGACTTTTATCCAGGTCGTAGCGATTAGGCGACGAAATTCTCAAGAATGCGTTTATGTTGCCCAAATAAAAGCCAACACAAAATGCGTCCACCATCTTTACAATAATAATAATAACAACAATAATAATAGCCACCTAGTTCCTTTCTAGATTCTTCCACAATATTTCTTGTAATCCAGAGATCAGTGAGAAAGTATCCATGCGCCCTTCCAGCCCAAACAACCAGTTTTCTGAATTCAGATGTATGTTTGTGGTTGCTTGGATCGTTCACTGTACATCACAACATCCATACAGCTCGTCGCATGGGCGTATCATAATGCTGAAATATTCCCTACACATCATCGAATTCCACTGAAGGATGCTCTTTTAATCTTTCTCCCAGCTGGGTCAGATAGTCTGTCCGTCGTCCATCTCAATCGAATTGTTTCTACCACCGCTTCCTTTATCTGTGAGAAAGACGATCTATTCCATGGACCGGGCTGTCAGCTCCTGAGGCTGACTTTGTATCCAAATACACCGGCTGGACTGGGGGTGGAGGACAGTACGGCATTCTGGGAAATGGAGTTTATAGTGCATGCAAAGTGGACGTGGCCTATTAGGACTAGCTATATAATATAATATAATATAATATAATATAATAATATGTTAGCACTACAATTAGCCTATTTATAATTAACATTAATATAAAATATATTTTATATATAAAATGTGTGTGTGTGTGTGTGTGGTATTCTCTACATTATGGGGACCAAATATCCCCACAAGTAAAGTAATACCTGCAAATTTTGACCTTGTGGGGACATTTTTTAAATTTTATTTTATTTATTTATTTTGGTCCCCATGAGAAAACAAGCTTATAAATCATACAGAATGTTCTTTTTTTGAAAATCTAAAATAGCAGAAAGTTTTCTGTAATGGGTAGGTTTAGGGTTAGTGTAGGGGGAGAGAATATACAGTTTGTACAGTATAAAAACCATTACGTCTATGCAAGTGACAATAACCAATCATAGGCTACCCAAGATGGATCATACCTTAATAATAAATTAAAAAGGGCTATGACTTTCCCCCCTCAATTACGTATTTATATGATTGGCAACCTAATTGGAAGAGCTCTTTATTAGCCTGAAACATAAAACAACAATAATTTTTCATTATGCATATACTTTTATATAGGCATATAAGTGTCATGTTAATCAGGTAGATGGAAATGCAGTTCAGTTTAATAGCTGACCTGCACAACATGTACTAAAAGGAGAACAGCTTTGCTCCATTATGTCACACTGCCCCCTGGTGAGATTCTTGATCACATCAATGGCAGTTTTTCTTTCTGGCTTCTTGTAGTCATGCCATAAGGTCTTGTTCTCACATTCAGTCTACATAGCGGATGTTGTTTGAGTTGTCAGAATAGAGAGCAGAAAATGTGGTGCAGAAGGTCACTTTGGTCTCTAGTGACAATATGAATTAAATTCATACATGATTCTCAATAGCCTGCATTAAGCCAGGCAGTGATTTTAAAGAAAAAGCAAACAAAACAGGTTTTGCTCTGGAAAACTGCAACTTAATATAAACATTAACCATGGCCATTTTCTATTTCAATTTGAAAATTTGTGATCAGCTCTATTAAGAACCTCATCAGCCTGAAGTTAAGATTTTGATTTTTGTAATCAAATTAATCTAAAGACATTTAAAACATGTGTTATGTTAAAGAATAATGGCATTCCACATACACTCTAAAAATGCTGGGTTAAAAACAACCCAAGTTGGCTTGAAAATGGACAAACCCAGTGATTGGGTTGTTTTAACCCAGCGGTTGGGTTAAATGTTTGCCCAACGTGCTGGGCAGTTTTATTTAACTCAACTATTGTTTAAAAATGACTATATGGCTGGCTTAAAATGAACTCAAAATAGGTTGGAAATTAAAAATCAGAATCATAATTACTAGAGGCAACAATAATAATCAAAAGTGAACATTTATTAATAAGCAATTTAATAAATGTTCATTTATTAAACATATTAATAAATGTTATGTTGTTCATTCAAGCAAGCAATATAGTCATTTTTAATCAATAGTTGATTAAATTGCTGGGTTAAAACAACCCAATTGCTGGGTTTGTCCATTTTCAACCCAACTTCGGTGGTTTTTAACCCAGCATTTTTAAGTGTAGCTATTTTCATGCACATACAAATTCACTGAGCCGCTTTTAATGTTTTTGCTTATGGAAATTTAAACATCAGTTTGGTGAATTTTAAGGCTGCCTGGCACATTTAAAAGTGATTCTCCATTTGAAATCATTTTAAATCATTCACTATTTTGTGACAGACTCCACCAATGCCGTTTCAAAGCATTAGGGTACTTTTGTTGTGATAACCAATTAAAACGGTGAGCTATTATTAAACATAAAATTAACCTATAGCATAAAAAATAGTTAGTTTTAAAGCTGGCTGCACTTAATAACAAGCAGTTTAGCAACATTTCTAGCCATTATTCTTTGGTTAAAAAGATTCTGCATGAGAGTGAACATTGATAATATTCAAGAAATTATTAACAGAAGACGTGTGTCGTTTAGTCGCGTGTTATAACAATAGTGACCACAAGGGTGTGCTATATACTACTCGAAAAATGCCTCATCTGCCTGCTAAGTTGAACGTAGCTACTGTACATGGACGTGGTATCTAAATTTGTGTCATACTATGGAGCCCTCCAAAAAAAAAAAAAAAGGGATTGTCTTTACAACCGAAAATGGCCTCTCTTGCACGTAGGCATATCACATGTGCGCTGTTTGCAAAAATGCTTTGAAAAACCCGAAAAGATATGACACTGCAGTCTTACGTCATTCAATCGCTTCAAGGCACAATCGTTTCCAAGTGGAAATCCTCATTGTGCTGTTCATTACAACACAATCAAAGTGTCATTTACACATCTAAACTGCGTTGCCCTGCCGCAATCGTTAATATGTTGGTTTTCTCATTCAGTCACTGTGTGCAGTAGTATTAACTGTTTTAATGCCAGTGGCGTCTAAACGAATGTTAACCATGTGACACATAACGAACATGATAAATGGAAAGTTTACACTATTGATTTGTTTTAGGGAGATATTATATTAAAAAAATGCAAAGAGGAGGAGTTTAAACCCCAATTTCACTATTTTTTCACAGACAGTCCTTTTCAAAAACAAGCCAGAACCACTGATGTGTCGTTGTTATGAATGTGAAATGAAATAAAAGTGGTCTTTTTAGTTGTTTTATTTGTATTTAGACAATGTATTCGTGTTGTGTTTATTGTTTGTAATGGTTGTGGATTAAACCATATGCTACAACAGACCGCTGTTCACGTTATATTGCGGAATTCGCTCTCTTTCATATATTACTACAGACACTTGTGAATGCATCCCCGCGCATGCGCAGTGTCATGTATGTGTGTGCGCGAGTAGCAGCCGGGCGTCGTGGTTTCGGTTGGCTGGGAGGAAGAGGAATAACGAATGTAGGAGCCAAAGAAGAATTCCTCGTTGGCGAACGGCGCTGGGGCGAGAATATCCACAGGATTTCTGAAACGTTTTTACGGACTACACATGTCTCCTTAGGGGAATTTAGGGAAGTTTCCCCCTCACACGTTCCCGGATCGGATAAGGTAAGAGACGTTTACCGGGGATAATTAGTTTTTACGATCAGGTTTAAATCAACAATGCGAAGTGCCGAGTAAAACTCGGGAGCCTTTGGACAGCTTTCAGATTTTGTCATGTTTCTTTATTATTTACACGAGCATATAGTGGGCATTGGTGGTTTTTATGAGGCAAACACTGGTCATTATGCAGAATTTGTGATGACTGTATTGTATTTTCATTAAGTGAAAAACGTTAGCGAATATAAACGCTTTAGTCCTTCCTGATCAGTCATCGCGCATGCGTCAGCACTATGTAGTTTTCACTCACCTGGACTAAGGCCATGCAACAATAGTGAGACTACAGTTTTCACACAATGGTGCCCTTGTTCTAACAAAAGTTAATGTCTCTTGAAGCATCTTAAAATGAATGTTTGTCGTTGGTGAGGGCAGATTGTTGCTTACTCGTAAAGTTTCAGCACCCTTGGAGAACCCTTCAAGGCCACTATATCTCAGTGTACAAATGTTGTTTTGCACTTCGTTTAGGAATAAATTAGCTGTTTGGTGTGAGTTTTAAGTTTGGTATCTAACAAGATGTGTGTATTATTTGGGTAGATGTGTGTTTTGGTTGTGGCAGAAAACCATTTGGAATTTCTCTTCATAATCTTAATAACAACAACAACAGGTGGTTTGTGTGTCATTATTGGATTAGAGGAATAGTTCAGCCAGATTTAATATTCTATCATCGTTTACTCACTCTCATCTTGTTACAAACCTGTATGGCTGACTTTCTTTTGTGGAATACAAAACGTTGTAGAGTCGCTAAAGCCTGGCATATAAAATAATGGAATGTTTATTGAACCTTAAGACACAATCTAAAACAGTTTAGCATGTGAGTTTTATGTTTTGTATTATATTTGACACATCATGCTTTATATGGTTCATACAGTATGATATAGTGAGAATATGGAGCTCACACTTGAGGAGGAAAAACAGAATTGAAAACATTGTTGTTATTTATATGGCCAAAAAGTAGATGGTATAGCTTGTACTGTAAACCAGTGAGATTTTTATAACAGTATAGCAGACTATTTACATAAAATGCACAAGAATATTACTCTATATCCCCAAATACTGATGCATCATATTTGATACTTTTACGTGATTTTTTGAAAACATGATGTATAGGTAATCAAGTAAACCTAAATATCTTAAGTCCAGTAAGTAAATATTACTACCATTTTAAAAAAAGTGATTGGTCCTACTTTATATTAAGTGGCCTTAACTACTATGTACTTACATTTAAATTAATCATTTGATACAATGCACTTATTGTGTACTATCATGTTTTTACATTGTACTTATATTTTAAAAGCACCTGCATGTAATTACATCTGTAATTACATTTATAATTACACTGTTGACCCATCCCTTACACCTTACCCCTACCCTTAAAACTACCCATACCACCAAAGCTTTCCCTAACCTTACCCGTATCCCACCTCAATAGCAGCAAAAGTGTTTTGCAATTCAATACGAACCCAATAAGTCCATTGTACTTATTTTTTGATGTAAGTACATAGTAGTTAAGGCCACTTAATATAAAGTGGGACCAAGTTATTCTTATGTTTACTTTATAAAAACTGTAAAGATTTCACAGCAAAATGACACGTGCACCACAACCTGAAGGTGGACATTTTTGCTTGCAAAAAAGTATGAAGTATCATTCAGAGGGCGGAAGGCTTGTAGTAGATTGTGTACAATTGTTTTTTCAGCAAAGTTTTGATCATTTTGATAATCTAGAAACCGTAGAAATTCATGTATCAAAAGGCTTTATAGCAGGGATGGGCAAACGTCGGTCCTGGAGTGCTGCTGTCCTGCAGAGTTATCTCCAACCTTAATCAAACACACCTGAACAAGCTAATCAATGTCTTCAGGATTACTAAGGCTACAGACAGGTGAGTGTTTTATCAAGGTTGGAGCTAAATTCTAAAGAACAGCGGCACTCCAAAACCAACGTTGCCCATCCCTGCTTTATAGGGTTAATTCTGTATGCAAAAAAAAAGTCAGCCAGTCCCTATTCTCAGCCCTCAGGCCGTTGGCAGAACGTCTGATGCATAAGGCACACAAAATAGGAAAAACTTAGGGAGTTTCAAAGTTGTCATCTGATGGGTTGAATTCTCCAGGATTTCAAGGAGACAAATGTGTTGTGTTCTTTAACAGTCCACCTGGAAACAAAGCGTTGTGAAGCCAAACCCCCTTATGGAAGAAGAAAGCCGTCATGTTTACAACTGTGACAATGAGCGCTTATCTGGGGTCCGTTCTTCTTACCTTGCTTAATACATCTGAGATGATTTGACAGATGCTAGATCTTCTAATTGTGATGACTGAACTCTGGCTAATTTGGTTCTTCAAATTAATTTGTGGATTGGATTAAAATATCTGGATTAAGTTGTCTAAGATTACTGCGCGTTCTCGTGTTCCCTGAAAAGGGCAGATGTATCGATACTCGAAACCACGATCAGCAATGCAGCGATTGGCTGGAGTCAAGACGGCAACGTAATGACATCATATATTTAAAAAAGACACCTGACGAAAAACTTAACAAATTTTTAGACATTTATAAGGAAACAGCCCAGCGAATTAAATGACAGAAGAACGACATAAATGTTATAATAGATAAATGAAATGTGCGCTGTTTTTTTTTTTTTTCACATGATTACCCAATTATTTAGGCTATATTCACGATTTCTAGTATTTGTACAGGCACTTTTTATTTCAATGTTGTAATTAGCAACTAATTTAGCTTTAAAGCAGATTTGACAGCATTAATTAAAGTTCAAGATCAAGTTATCTGCATCTCCTGCACTTCATCAAGCCACTCGCATAATAGCTGCACGCACGGCAGATTCAAATTAATGCACGCACGGCTTAGACTATCTGTACATCATGTGTGTAAGACTCCAATAAAATTATTAGGTAGCCTATTCCCTCATGAATGAATCTCTCAATGAGTAAAACTGGCTGTGTCTATATTATGATATACTACACAACATTTAATATTATTTGCAAATTTATTTTTAAATCATTGTTATTGTCCCTGGTTTACATTAGGGTACTCTTGTGGGAAAGTAGCAGTGGCTGGGACAAACTTTGAGCATCACCTCCGCTTAAAAAGATGCAATCTAATCCTGTTTACATGAAATAAGTCTGCTCCCGAGCAGGTTTAAGCTTACGGACCTGTTGCTATGACAGCAAGTCCAGGTTGAGCGTTGAAGAACCGAACAATCCAAGATAATGCCAAATCGTCATCAATCAAATGCTAAATCGTCATCATCAAAAAAATGCATTAAACTTGTACAATGTTCTTAAAAGGTTAGTTCACCCAAAAATGAAAATTCTGTCATCATTTACTCACCCTCAGGTTGTTCCAAACCCATAAGACTTTTGTTCATCTTCGGGACACAAATAAAGATATTTTTGATGAAATCCGAGAGCTTTCAGTCCCTTCATTGGGAGCAATGCAATTTATACATTCAAGATCCAAAATTATAGGAAAGACATCATTAAAGTAATTCGATACCAAGTTGGTACCACATTAAAAAATGTGACGCTTTGAGCGCTGTTTGTGCGGATTCGTAAACACCTCTGATTGACCATTGTGTTCACGTGATCATCAGATATGCCCGTGATTGGCTACAATGATCAACGCTTCAAAAACATATTGTAATTAGACATCAATGACAGATAAATGACAGAATTTTCATTTTTGGGTGAACTAACCCTTAAAATGAATTGCACGCTGGTCAGCTATTGTTGGGACATCAACTTTACACTTTCACGCCACTAAGCATGACGCAGTGATTGGTTGCTTTTGGCCAGACATCCTCTTGGCCAATGAAAGCTGCGATGGAGTCCAGACCTTCTGCCGTCAGTCTGAAGATTTGGCTATGCGCATTCTGCTTAACAGCATTAAGCCATGCAGTTTTGTCTCGATATGTTGAGGGTAAAATAATAGCAGAATTAACATTTTTGGCTGAACTATCCCTTTAAATGCTTTGTGAATATTATTGACTCCACTGCAGGTCATGCACTGATGTGTAGCTGTATAACTAAAATCAGCATATGTTTCAAGGGGAAGTCAGATGGCTTCACCAGCGCACACACCATACCACCACATTAAACCACATGAAATTAGAGAACCAGACTGTGCCTGGAATTTAGAGGTTTTATTTTAGTAACTTCCTCTTTGAGGCTAATTCAATCACATGAATGCATCTGATAACAGTCATATTTGCCAAATTCAGTTCTCATGGTATGTGTAGCAGAGAACAGTGAGGGGCTTCTTTATGGACAAATGTGGATATCAGTCACTGCTGCTGTTTACCCAAAAATAGACTCAAACTTGGAGCTGATTCTTCAGGTAATAACTTAAGACAAAATGTGTTTTGTG
Source organism: Ctenopharyngodon idella (assembly GCF_019924925.1). Taxonomy (NCBI): domain Eukaryota; kingdom Metazoa; phylum Chordata; class Actinopteri; order Cypriniformes; family Xenocyprididae; genus Ctenopharyngodon; species Ctenopharyngodon idella. Next base: position 18,695,457 of record NC_067237.1, on the reverse strand, counting down.
AGGAGCTGAATGCCGTTGTAAATCTAAGTAACTGCATCCAGGTGTTAGGCTAAACTCCAGTATTCAGTAACGTGCACTGTAAAGTAGCAATATATCTGTGTGTGGAGAAATAGCTGGAGTTCTTGGGAATTCATACGTTCTTTTTCCATCCACTAACCAGAAAAGCTTCTTAAACTCGCATTCACTGCTTTTTGTAGTCTGCTGGTTAAAGTTATTGATAGGTCGAGGGTTTTGAATAGACAAACCCAGCTGAGAGTAGGCCTGGATTGTCTGAGGGATTTGCATTTTGTCATTTGAGGCCTTGTAGGTCTTTTTAAGGCGGTGGTGGCATTGTCTTCTGCAAACATGCCTGATTGGTTGTGAGTTCTGTTTGTTTACTCTTACATTTGCGTGTCATTGTTATCAGGTGGAGAGGAAAATGAACAACCCATGGGCCGAGAAACATGTCTTTTTAAGCTCTAAAGCCCAAAGTATACTTTGTTTTTGTTTTGTTTTTACATGTATGTTAGCGTATGGGTTGCACTTTATTTTAAAGTACGTGCACTTAGGTGTACTTACAGTGTAAGTACTGGGTAATATAAGGAAACTACATGGGTTAAGGCTAGGTTTAAGGGTAAGTTCAGGGTTAGTACCTAGTTATTATCCAGTTATTGCAATTACTATAATAAGTACATAGTATGTACATAAGTGTACAGTCGTAGCCTATTTTTCTCCAGAAGTTATGACCTATAAAAATGTATTTGTATTCTTTTAAACTAAAGTTGCGGGTATCTGTTAACCCCCTCACACAAGCGCTTGTCAGTGCGGGCATCTGTTGTTGTTGCAGTCTCCAGTATTTTGTTGTTGTCCCATCTCTTTAGTTTCATTTTCTAAACAACGGCTCAGGCCTATGGAAGCTTGTTTTCGCCACTAAATAAAAAAGGCAATTGTGAGATTTGCGAGATATAAAGTTGCAATTCAGACTTTGTTCTTTTTTAAAAGTTTTTATCACACAATTCTGACTTTTTTTCTCAGAATTGTGAGTTTAGGTCTGATATCTTGCAATTCTGACTTTATAACATACAATTGCATGTTATAAAGTCAGAATTGAGAAATAAACTCGCAACTCGCAATTCTGATAAAAAAAATTTTCCCTCGCAATTGGACATTATAACACGCAATTGCGAGTTTATAATTCTGAGAAAAAAGTCAGAATTGCGAGATTTAAACTCTCAATTACGAGTTATTGCGTGAAAAAAGTCAGAATTGCGTGTTAAGTCAGAATTGCAAGAAATAAACTCGCAATTCTGACTTTTTTCTCACAATTGCAAGTTTATATTACGCAATTCTGACTTAAAACGCAATTCTGACTTTATATCAAGCAATTCTGACTTTATAACTCGCAAGTATGACTTTATATAACGCAGTTATGACTTTATAACTCGCAATTGTGAGTTTATATCTAGCAATTCTGACTTTATAACTCGCAAATCTGACTTTATAACTCGCGATTCTGAATTTATATCTGCATTTCTGAGACGAAAAGTCAGAATTGTGAGATAAAAAGTCGTACCTTTTTTTTTTTTTTTTTTTTCCTCCATGGTGGAAACAAGCTTCCATACAGGCAAGTGTTTCCACCTTATGGAACAACTGTTTATTGCAGAACAAATTCAGTGCATGTGCAACTGGTTACAAAAATCGTGCGGCGCATGTACAGTACGTGTGTATTATTCTGGTGACGAAATTTGCTTCATGTGCACCGTACACAGACCTTCGCGTACCCGTAAAAACTGAAGTATACTTTGGGCTTAAGGATACAAAATTATGAAATATTTTTGAGCAACAGTCAGGTCAAGTAGTTTAAATCATAAGTAATTTGAACTTCATGTATGCCAAAAGTAAGTTATGAATAAAATATCTTACTAGTACACACCTTAATGGACAACAGTGTAGTTATACAGACAAAAAGGTTTAAAGATTTTCTAATTCATTTACTAATAATTTTTAATTTGACTATGCTTAATGACAACTTAATACCTGCATACTAGTGTCATCACAGACTTTAGTATTCTCTCTGAGATACATTCTCAGGTATGTTATTAGCGTGACATCACTTTATGACATCCATTAACTGGGCCAGAAATATCCCTAAAGCTGCTGAAGTTTCTTATTCTCTCTCTCTCTCTCATTCGCCCTGCTCTCTGCTCTCTCCTTCTGCCTGTTTGGCCAGAGTAAATATAGCCTGTTTGGTTTTTTGCTGGAGGATAAACACAGATGTCGAATCGGACTGTTTGCCACTGCGGACTCACCCCAACGGTTTCTCGTAGAGATATAGAAAATGACAGAAAAAGTACAATGATAACACTCAGAAAATGCTTAATGTAGCCATTAGGTCTGACTATATATTTATTGACCAATCCAATTTGCCAAGTCACAGTTAATAGAGATACTTTTAAGTGTATAATTACTGTAATAGCATGCAAGGTAGTTAAATATTGCATTAGTAATCGCACATTAACTAGAGAGCTATTTGCATCGTTAGGAGAAAACTGGTCTTTCCGCTTGTGTTGCTCACTTACATTGAACACTAAAACTGACAGCGTTGTAATGTGATATGGTACAGGGAAGCATGGGTTTTATTTGTCTGATTGCACAGCTACTCAACCGAAAGGCAACAAGTGGTTCTGTCAGCTTGGTGTCATGACTTATTGACATGTCTTTTCTTGAGAACGTGTCACTTGAGAGAATGACTTCCACAAACTGTCAGCCGAAGTCAGCAGGCTTCCATGCTGTTTTTACACCTGTTTCACTCCGGCCTCTCCACCTGCTCAGCTCCAGAACCAGAGAGACCTGATTGACGAGAGAGATCCCACAAAGTCCAGGGAGTTTGAGCGCAGAACAAAACATGTCTTTGATATGGCTTCTCAGTCACGTACATAACAGAATAACAGATATCTGAAACCTAAAACTGTCATGCATAGCGTAAGTGAAATTTAGGATAAAGTTTAACAATGAAGTAAAGTAGAAGAAAAAACATTGAGATACACATTGTAGGAATTTAGTCAGGGCTTTTGCATTAAAAGCATGACATTTTTCCATTGATATACTATCTTTATGATGTATGTATAACATCAGCCATACTTTCAATATCGGTGCATTTCCACATACAATAGAAAAGAAAAACCTTTACTTCTTGAGTTAGAAAAAATGTCATCTGCATATATAGTCACAGAGAAACCCTGCATCCCTAATAAAAATGCTTTTTTATGTGCTGCAACCATTAAAGAAAAGCTTTTAAATGTCTTATGTCTTCTGATTTCTTAAACATCTAGCCTGGAACCATTTGTGGATGTGGGAGTACTTGGGAGATTTGAGAGGGAAATTGACTTTACCAAAAAGTGTCTCAAAAGGGAAAAGGCTTTGTTTTATAGAGGATCTCCATTAAATTAATGACGCCAGATGTTTCAGACCCACACAGTTGTAGAAGTAGGCCATTCATTGTCCCAGGAGATCTCCTTGTTCACAACTTTCTGTTCTTAAGGAATTTCCTATTGATCTGGCCGAGCAATTTATTCTGCTCTCTCTGGAGAGACGGAGAGGAAGAGAGACATCGAGAGGAAACTGTCGGAGCGAGTAGGGGATCCTCGAGAGCATGTCAGCGGATACGCGGGAGGAAGTGTTGATGAATGGAAGCTGACTGTCTCGAATGTCTCCGGTACCATTTCAACACTTCCGGCAGTTTCTAGTCTTAAACCAGACACTCTTTCTGGAGTGTAGTTACATCACCTACGATTGAACTGAGAAATGGACTTGACAGAACCAATCAAGTGGGCAGTTTTGTTGCGTCTTCCTCCATCTGTCTCTTATTGGGGGAAGTGTGGTAGTGTCGTGCGTCACGCTGGTTCTTTATGTTGCACTGTTGGAGAGGTTGGTAACTCAGACAGGAAATGAGTGCTGGGACATGACAGGCCCATGAATCACCCCCTTTTTAGAGGAGATGGGTCACATCAAACACAAACGCAGTGCGTTAAAATACCTCATGTTGCCTAAGCGGACATCAGAAGAAACCCATTCACTCCCATGTCCTCTGACTCACTCATATATGCCAAGAATTTAGTCCACTTTAGGAATTTAGTGCTCTTTATGAAGTGAAACATGTAATTATTGGAGTACATTTTACAAGAAAATTCTATTTCCGTTTTTCTACTTCAAAATGTCACATTTAACTCAGTGTTGATTGCCAGTTCTTTGTAATTATTTGTCAACTTTACTAGCAATTTCTGAATGGAAATTGATTCAGAGTAAATCCTAAAACAAATTTATTTCAGTGTAAACCCCACATGAAATCACAGGGTTTTTCCTGCATTGAAAATATTTTGGCGCCAAAATGAATCTTTTTTTAGCCAAAGATTTATTTGATCATTTAAAGGATTAGTTCACTTCAGAATTAAAATTTCCTGATAATTTGCTCACCCCCATGTCATCCAAAATGTTTATGTCTCTCTTTCTTCAGTCGAAAAGAAATTGAGGTTTTTGAGGAAAACATTCCAGGATTTTTCTCCATATGAAGGTCCAAATCTTTTTGACTGAAGAAAGAAAGATAAACATCTTGGATGACATGGGGGTGAGTAAATTATCAGGAATAATTCTGAAGTGAAGTAATCCTTTAATGTGACGATATCTGCCGTTCTGCAGTACCAATACCTGCTGATGGCTGAGTGCTTTAAAATCCTCCTGTGAGTGTTTGTAAGTGCTCTGTGAAGAGCGTCAAAGGTTTCTATTTACAATGTGTTTTTGCAGTGTTGAGCTTTGTAGCCAATCACAGACATATCTGTTGAGCACATGAACGCAGTGACCAATCAGGTATTTTTAAGTTAGTCTGAACCCGCTCAACACTGCTGAGTTTGTTCAACATGAGTTCTGCACCTTGGGAATCCTTTCATTTTAACCAACAAAGAAGAGTGCAACTTTGTATACCTCACATTATAATTGACAGCTTCAGTGATTATAAGAGTCTTTGCTCACTTTCTGTATATAATATATATTTTTCATGCTGCAAACTACACATTGCAAAGTTGCAAACCATATTTAAATGTGCAATTGAATCTGGTTGACAGTGATAAACAGCAATGGATGAAGCAAAACAATCTGATACTGTATGTCAAATGATCTGTGCATTAAGTCTTGGAGTGTAATTGCAAAATGATAGACCTGACACTTTTTCTATGTAATGTTTTAATTTGTTTATTTTATTGCTAACTTTTCAAATAAGTCACTCAGTGACTTTAAAGACTTTAAAATAGTTCTAAGCATTTTGTTTTTTGCTCTGTCCTGACAGTGATTATTTTTTATGAGTAAATAGGATAAGTAAATATTACAAACTTTCTTTATTTATTGTCAGTACTGGGCTCACAGTTCACATGGGTAGGGTACTTTGTACTGTGTGTATGTGGATAACCGTGTTCATCCACCACCAACGAAGACCGTTTTTGACCCAGGAAAAACCCTGAACCACTGAAAGGCATTTTTTGCCGTATGGTTTGACGTGCGTAATGTACCACACAAGTGTCCAGGGTTTAGTTTCAAAATAGTGAGATGTTTTTGAGCTTCTCTAAACGCTTGTATTCTGAATATTTCTTTCTCAGAAAGCTCTCGCTTACCTCCTTCGAGAGCCCTGATGTGGTCAGAGCTTGAGGGCCGCACTTTTTCCGCTCGGTGTAGTCTGCACACGCCCACACGCATATGCCTACACTCGTTTAAGTAGCCTACACACATTCCTACATTCACTCCATCTTCGGTCTGCAATACCTTGCATTTTTTGACATCACTTTATAGTGGTCCTTATGGTATTATAGCCGTATCACTGATGTATTATTGGGTTACTTCTCTCTAATCGGTTAAGTCGTAGTAAGATATTCTAATGATCTCTTGATTAGTCCGTGCTGTATCATTATCCTCTGACTGAGCGTTTGGGCTCATGTCCAAAGAACTGATGACGACCTTGTCAAGGTTCAGTATTGAAGGATTGCTTTCTTCTGCCAACATTTCCACAGGCTATATTACAAATATGATGAATGTCTATCTATAGCAAAATATTTTTGTGTTAGAACTTTTTAATATGACATTTATTTTACACATTATAATATTCAATGTATGACTTAATATATACACTACCGTCTTATGCTCACCAAGGAATTTATTTGATAAATAGTACAGTAAATACAGTAATATTAAAAATATTATTACAATTTAAAAAGACTTTTTTCTATTTTAATAGATTAAAATGTAATTTATTCAAAGCTGAATTTCCAGCATCATTACTCCAGTCTTCAGTGTCACATGATCCTTTAGAAGTCATTCTAATATGATGATTTTTATAACATTTCTTCTTATTATCAATGTTGACTACAGTTGTGTTGCTTAATATCTTTGATGATTAGAAAGAAAAAAAAAGAGCATTTATTTGAAATAGATAGATATTGTAACATTATAATTGACTTTAGTGTCACTTTCGATCAATTTAATGCATCTTTGCTGAATAAAAGTATTAATTTCTAAAAAGAAAGGAATCTTACTGACCTTACAGTACAGTCAGTCTTACTGATATATGAATGCAAAAATAAGTAAACAATATTTCTGCTATTTCTGTCTTTTGTATGACTTAAATCATAACAGTTCAGTCAAGTCAGACTCACAGACATAGATAATATGATTATTAATGTTGTGCACTTGGTGTGTTTTATCCTTCAAATATTCAATTACACTTTGGGTCATACTTTGACAACTATGCAAAACCTGCTGTAATTCAGTTATAACTGCATGTAAACATACTTGTGTTGTAACCCATGGTGGAGAGATTTACCTCTTCATAAGTACCTTAAATTCAAATCTAGCTCCAAGTATTTCTGCCCACAGTGACCATATAAACTGAATTATGGCCTGTGGGTGAGCGTTTCTCAAATTTGACAAGGATAACTCATACTGAGCTATGAACAAAGCTGCTTCCAGGACCACTTCAAAGATGTGATGTTGGCGTACTGAACGGTACCTTGCCTCGTGCAACCCTTATAAATGACTGCTCATGAGCGAGGCGTTTCTGCAGTGCAGAGCTGCCCTCCTTCTGTCAGCACTCTGGTTGTGGCTCAGACAAAGCTGCAGATTGTCTCCAAAGTACAGGAGTGCCAGGCTTGGGGTTAATACTGACGCTTGTGCCAAAAGCACCAAGGGCCTCACTTTCTTGCCACTGTTACCGCCTGGAATTTCTTGAGAGGAAGTCGTGTATGTGTGTTCACGTGTGCTCGTGTGATTGTGTGCATGTTTGTAACTCCCCATAGCTGAAGTCCAACAACTGTAGAGTCATTGTTTTAATTTTAATTGAGTTCAGCATGGAGTCAATCCCAGAATGCCATTTAGTTAGTTTTCATTGCATGCCTTTATCCATTACAAAATCAGATTTGGTGAAAGGGCAGAGAGTTTCATGTTTTGGTACAGTTGCAAAATTCAATTGCGTGCAGACTGTGGCGTAGATCAACTATAAGTAGATCCACAAGGAATGCCTGCAGATTTCCACACAATTTGAGTGCCTGAAATTCAAGTTCTGCTCTCAGTTAGTTACTTTTGCTTTCGATTATCTGGTTATTATGGAAGGTGATTATTTGTAAAGCATTGTTTGCGTTAAACCAACTACTCCCACAGTCTGTACACATTCACCCACCTGTTACGCCGCTATTATAAGAGATGTACAGATGTTTTGTACAATATTTGTTTTTAAAAAAACAATGACAAGACGTTGGAATTATTTTCAGTTGTAACTGTATCTTTGGAATATATAACACTAGGTGTGACATGCAAGTCAAAGCTGTGTAATGTTTAATTAGGGCTGGGCGATATGGCAAAAAAAATAAAATCTTGATTTTTTTTTTTTTTTTTTTCAAAACGATTTACCAATTCATGATTTCGATTTTTATTTTTTTTTTACTGTTTAACTAGTCAACTTAAAAACTACAATATGATTTAAGTAACATTCTCTTTATTAACAATCTGGTTAAAAAAGTGCACCACACATGAAGTGATCAACATGGTGTAAATGTAAAACAATTTGTTAAATATCTTTGCAGAAATATGAAGGCAAATGTTGTACAAACGTATCTTAAACACACCTTATATACTCAGAAATAATATAAAAAGAAAAATGCAGAAAATGCAAAATATTTCTTAGCCAAAAAGTAATAGCAATAAATAACACCAGTAATAGGCTATTATTAACAGCAAATGCTTTGTAAAAACAGAAAACAACAGCAGCTTTCAGCCTGTCACCATCATGCAAACATGAAATATCAAACAGGTTTACAGGTTTTTGCATTCCATTGCGCTATTTGTCCTATTGTTTTTATGTTTGGCGGACATGTTTAGGTGTTGCACTTGTGTCTCACGTCTTTTGCTGCATCTCACCCATGAAACGGCATTCTAAAAACACGGCGGTCAAGTTAAAAAAAAAAAAAAGCTCAACTCGCATTTAATAACTCTGCCTTTTTTCCTCATTCCACTGCCTGCGTCTCATTTTTATAACGCAATAACGCATTTTTAAATGAACAGCCACTTAAGAATAGTGACGTGTTCTACGTTCATAGAGCGTCACATGAGAGCGGTTAATCGGGCGCCGGCGCCATTGTGAGGTCGGATCATTTTCTTCTCCTAATACGGTTATCATTGCTGTATTGTCAACATGTCCAATTGTAACGCTTGCTAACATTTTTACTCAAAATCGCGATTTCTCGATTTAAAAAATAATAAAATCGAGGCAAAACATTAAATTCGAATTAATCGAAAAAATCGGAAAAATCATCCAGCCTTATGTTTAATATACACTTAAAGGGATACTTCACCCAAAAATTCTGTCATTAATTACTCACCCTCATGTCGTTCCAAACCCATAAGACTTTCGTTCATCTTTGGAGCACAAATGAAGATCTTTTTAATGGAATCTGAGAGTTTTTTTGTCCCTCTATAGACAGCTATGCAACTGACACTTTGACGCTTCAAAAAGTTCATAAGAGATCGTAAAACTTGTTTGCTTGACATGCGAGTACTAGTGAGGTTCATTCTTGTGTGTTACACAGCACATTTGAGCTTCTGCAAGAACCAATGAGGTTTGTTCTCGCATGTCAAGCAGTTGAGCTTCTGTTTATGTTTGCAGATCAATGTTTATATGTGAATAAAAGCCTAAATTAAATCTGTTCATCTTATAAAGGGATCGAGTCTCTTCAGAAAATTTGGGCTAAACCACTCAATTCTATGGATTAGTTTTTACGATCTCTTTATGAACTTTTTGAAGCGTCAAAATGGTAGTTGCGTAGCTGTCTATGGAGGGACGGAAAGCTCTCAGATATCATCAAAAGATCTTCATTTGTGTTCCGAAGATGAATGAAAGTCTTACAGATTTGGATCGACATGAGGGTGAGTAATTAATGACAGAATTTTCATTTTTGGGTGAACTATCCCTTTAAGACGGCTTTCCACAGTATGACACTGTTGATTTTCGCCCCTAGTGGTGCTCATTGTCTGTCAAACATATTTTATTGGACTGTAATATTTTTACTTCTGAGAAAATTGTTTTATTCTGTTGCTACACTTGAAATGTTTTTTTGAGTCTTAATTATTCTATTTAGTATCTATTTAAAATTTTTAATAACTCAAATATGGTTTTCACCATAGCTAAAAAAGCTGGCATGATGTTAAAAAAACAAACACACAAACAATTGGACATAATTATTCATAACCGCCCATTTTACAGAAATTGTGTGTAAAGAATAACGTTTTAGAGTAAAAATATTGGTAATTCTCACCTCAACTTTCCGGTACACATCCGGTCTGACGGTCATATCTGTCTAGCTGCACAAGTTCAAATATTATAATGCACCTGATGCTTAAATCGGATCCAAAAAATCTACATACGCAAATGTTTGGAGCTCAGCAGCTCCTGTACTACTCTCCATTAGATATGAATGTCTTTCCAAAATGAAAGGCAGCTTTAGTCTATGTGGAGCGGGATTTTGTTTCAGCGCGAATTCACTGTGGATGCCACATGATTAAAAAGCAATCCACAGACAAAATGTCCTGTTGCTCGCTGCTTGATGCTATATTGTATTGCATGCAATTACAAAAATTATGTGACTTGTATTATCTCCAAATATTTAAGTCAATGTGAGCAGATTTTAAATGCTGGTGGCTTTGTGTGTTTTTTACCCACGTATTTGTTTATCCCACAGTGAGTTTGTGTCTCATGCTGTACAGAGCAGTGTCTGTAGGGACACCACACACACACACACACACACACACACACTGATGCTCACTGTGAAAATGAAGAGTAATGACAGTAGGGTGTTGACTGTTGTGTTCCTGGATCTCAGGAGAGTTGCACTACACACCACTGGAGAGAGAGAGAGGGAAATGGCCTGTTTTCTCTGAAGAACAGTGGAGCTCTTATCATCGTGGGAGAGGGAGAGATTGACCGATTAGGGATGAGAGATGGCCAGACCCACAGAGAGTGAGAAAGAGAAATAAGGGAGGGAAGATCCAAAAGCATGTGGATGAAAGGGTTAGGTGCACCTCTGTTTGGTTTTTGTGCATCCTGATTCTGGTTCATGCAGCAATCATGTCATACCTTTCAGACGACCATTACCTCAGCTAGTCTGTTTCTCTTTCAGTATATCTCTTTCTCTTCCTTTGTTGATTTTATCAGTCAGACATGGTTACACGTTTTGGTCACGCTAACAAAAAAAAAATTCCCCCGAGAGCCTCGATTGTCTCGTAACGATTCAAAGGACTTTGTGGGCTGTGTGAGAGAGTGAGAGATTGATAGGGGTTTTCTAAAACAGAACAGCCTCTTTCTCATGAACGAGGTCGGGGTTATAAATTAGCCTGCGTGAGAGAGAGCTAGGCTTTGGCTGTGTTTCATTCTCCAACATTCAACGAGGATGAGCCATCGTCACTTCTCCTCCCCTGTCCGCACGCTTTGAACGATGACGGGAATGTAAAGTGGGCTGAACTATGCGTGGAGCCTTATGAATTCCTGCACAGATCAGCAGTATAAACATACACACGGTCACGCTCATGTAGGGGTGCGCCTTTCAACCCGTTCCCACGTTTCAATCTTGCAGGAATGTTCCTAGCCCTATGGGGAGTATTTAGACGCGTCTTTCCGCACTCCCTTTTTTCCTCCTGAATCCATTCGCACCATCTGGTGTATCTTTACGGAATAAAGTATGGAATCAAAGCACTTCTTTACGGTCACCCAGTGAGGAGATCTGTTGGACATGACACTACACTTGCACAGATGTGATCTTTGAGCGCACACACTTCGAAAATGTGCATTAGAGTAACAATATAATTTCAAATGGGGATTTTATAACTGAAACTCCTGGCAAGAAACTTTATGACTTCATCGTCTTCAATTCAAGAGACACTATTAGTAGTGTAATGGTATCTACCTTATGGCAGCTATTGTCAAAACACCGTTGTTCCCTGTCAAGCATTGAGGCTGTTATCAGTTCCAGACTGCTGACTGGACTTGAGTTGCGATAAACTATTTTGCACATGACTTTGGCACAAGAACAAGTTTCAGTTGCATTTTACAATATGGTGATCAGACATTTGACATTGCATGCACCAGTGTTATTTTAGTATTATTTATATACTATTATAGTATTTATTAAAGGATAGTTCACTCGAAAATGAAAATCCTGTCATCATTTACTCACCCTCATGTCCTTCCAAACCCCAAACTTTCGTTCATCTTCTGAACACAAATGAAGATATTTTTAATGAAATCTGAGAGATTTGTGTCCCTCCATTGACAGCTACGCAACTACCATTTTGACACTTCAAAAAGTTCATAAAGAGATTGTAAACGCCTCTGATTGGCCTTTGTGGTCACGCGCTCATCAGATATGTCTGTGATTGGCTACACTGATCAACGCATGGGAGCGTTTGAAAGCACACGGAAGTGTTTGAATTTGAAAGCGTTTTGAAAACGGAAGCAGGAGCGTTTAAAAGCAGGCGTTTATCAGCGGACCGGTTCACTGATAGACGCCTGCTTTCAAACGCTCCCGTGTGTATCTGTGTAAGCGCTCGGTGAAGAGTGTCATTGATGTCTATTTACAACATGTTTTTGAAGCGTTGATCATTGTAGCCAATCACAGACAGATCTAATGAGCGTGTGAATACAAAGGCCAATCAGAGGTGTTTATGAATCCGCTGAACAGCACTCAAAGCGTCACATTTTTAAAATTTCAGCACCGACTTGGTATCGCGGTCAGTACTTTTGACAACACTAGTTTAGTCCAAAATTTCTGAAGAGACTCGATCACTTTATTTGATGAACAGATTGAATTTAGACTTTTATTCACATATAAACATTCATCAGCAAACATAAACAAAAGCTCAAACGTGCTGCTTAACATGAGAATGAACCTCATTGGTTCTCGCACGTCAAGCAAACATGCTTGAGCTTCCATTTACCACAACTGATGTGTGAGTTGATCAAAGTTTATATGTGAATAAAAGCCTAAATTAAATCTGTTCATCATAAAAGTCTCTTCAGAAAATTTGGGCTAAACCACTCAATTCATATAGATTAGTTTTACGATCTCTTTATGAACGTTTTGAAGCATCAAAATGGTAGTTGCATAGCCGTCAATGGAGGGACAGAAAGCTCTCAGATTTCATTTGTGTTCCAAAGATGAACGAAAGTCTTACGGGATTGGAACGACATGAGGATGAGTAAATGATGACAGAATTTTCATTTTTTGGTGAACTAACCCTTAAATATTTTGAATTAATTTATTTTCTTTAAGATTTAGTAATTTTGTTATGTTCTTTTGTCATTTTTATTGGTTTTTAACATCTCTATTTAGCTTTAATTTATCTTTTTAGTTTAGTACTTCACCTAAAATTTATTTCAGGTAGTTGTTTTCATCTTTATTTTTTTTTAATGTAATAGTTGCAGTTTGAGTTTACAATAACAGCCTTGGCATGCACTTAGAATGCAGTATTAAAGGTTTAGTTCACACAAAATGCACAAAATGCAAATGTGATCATACATTTGCCATTTTACTCTGTTGTTGTAAAGCTATTTAGCAGTAAGTCTTACATCTCATTTAAATATGGCACAGTAAACATCAGTGACGAGACGCACATGAACCAGTGTTGTTTGACGTGATGACGTCAAACCTGGCATGCCATGTCTTGATTTTTCATTTTTAAATTGAATGTGAGAAACAAATTAAATTTAAGAGTTATGACAGAGAAGATTTCAGCAGAAAAAGGTTTAAATTTGGTCTTGTTCCTCACAGACCACATGAAATCACTTGAACTACGTTTTATGATGATTTATAGTGCTTACTTTCGCAGCTTGACAGCCCCAGTTCCTATTTATTTTTTATTGTATTGGAAAATCTATTTTCTTTTGTGTTCTATAGAAGAAAGAAGTACCGCTTTGTGACACACCCTCCTCTAGATGCTTTACTAAATTTGCAGTACCGTTCAAAAAAGTTTGATTTTGAAGTCAGCATGATTTTTTTTTTTTAAATGAAATAAATGTTTATTTAGCAAGGACACATTCAGTTAATCAAAAGTGACAGTGAAGAAAAAATTTCAAATAATTTTTCAAATAAATGTTCTTTTGAACTTTATATTCATCAAAGAATCCTGGAAAAATCTATTACAGTTTCCACACAAAAATATTAAGTAGCACAACTGTTTTCAACATTGATAATAATATTATATCAAACTAAGTTTTCAAAATTGATTGGAGGGTAATTAGAAAACAGAAAAAAGAGGAACCGTAATAGGAAGTAAGGGAGACAAGGAACAAGGTGTGTGTGTGTGTGTGTCGCTCTCGCTCTCTCTCGCTCCCAGGTGGCTCCTAAAGTCACAAAGCTCTATTCTAGAGGGTAAATGGGAAGACAGTAACTCAAAACGAACAGCCTTTAAGAGACACAAATGGCCTCTCCGACTGAGCTTCCTCCATATGTTTTCAATACTCTACAGCACACACTGATGGCCGTGTTTAGTCTTCAAATGTTCACTGTCAAGGGTCTCCAGTTGTCATAAAACTCTCTGCCTGTATGCATCTTTCTTCCTGAGAATATAAACCTCATCAGCTTCACCTAAATTTTAGTACTGCTTATTTCAAGCCTATGCCTTTGCAAACACTACCATTCAAACATTTGGGGCTGGTAAGATTTTTTTTTTTTTTTTTTATCAATTTATGCATACTTGCATTTGAACAGTAGTGTACTTGTAGGCCTATATAAATATTTTGAAGAGGACCTATTATGCCCCTTTTCACAAGATGTAATATAAGTCTCTGGTGTCCCCAGAATGTGTCTGTGAAGTTTCAGCTCAAAATACCCCACAGATCATTTATTATAGCTTGACAAATTTGCCCCTATTTGGGTGTGAGAAAAAACATGCCGTTTTTGTGTGTTTTGTGTGCCCTTTAAATGCAAATGAGCTGCTGCTCCCGGCCCCCTTTCCAGAAGAGGGCAGAGCTTTAACAACTTGTGGCTTGGTTGCTCAACAACAACAAAGCTGGAGAATCTCACGCAGCCAAAATGAGGATTGTCAGTAACGGTGTTCAGCCTTACATTGTTCAAACTGGAGTCGACACTGATGGAGAGACTCAGGAAGAAGTTACAACTTTTAGAATGAAACTAGACGTTTCTGAATGGTTAGTGGATAAATTTATGTAATTGCTGTGGAGTTGATTCAACTCATCGACTAGCATGTGCCGTCAAGTTAATCTTTTGTGCAAATCCAGTGTTGAATTGACCCTCTTTTGTGAAGCAGTCTGCCGTAAAATGACGGCATGGTAACAACTCTACTACAACAACTCTTCCTCTTCTCTAAAGCAGCCCAACATGGCCTCACCCCCTTTGTTGGGTGTTCTCGGGGGCAGGGTTTATGTAAATTTTAGGGTTAGTGATGTCACTAACCCAGGAAGAAGCTTGTTGTAGTCCATAACAGCTGTTTGTTGTAGTCTTTAAAAAGTGATTTCTGTAAAAGAAAATGTCTCCCTTTGCATTGAACTTTGAGTGTCGTAACTTTGCAGATGTTGTTTATGCTCAAACAGCAACATTACACACTAACTAAAGTTAAAAAAGTGAAATCATAATCAACCACCCCTTTAATTGTGCTGCGAGGTACTTCAAAGAATAGCATGGTATATGTCCTAAAACTATAGTATTACCATGATACTTTTTGTTAGCTCTCTTTCTTTTCTTTTGTCCTATTTCAAAACAAACTCTCTGGCTGCTTTTGTGTGTTTTCCTCCCCTTTTCTCTCTCTCACACAGATATGCAGCCACACCTTGTTCCTTTATATCTATCAGTCAGTGCTGCTTTTGTTGGGAAGGCTGAACACGCCAGAGTCCATTCACGTCTTTTACAAAACACCTGTTACGTCACGCTGGGTCCGGGGGAAAGGAACAACTTACCAGGGTCTTTTCTTTTAGCCATTTCAGGTCGAACAGCCACACTATTCAGTCAGTTTCAGGTGCAGTGCTGCTTCAGACATAATCAGTCTTCAGTTTTCCTCGCTGTCGCACTACCTGCCCCGCTCTGACTGTTTTTAATGTGTGCCCTTTCAGCTGACAATATAACACTGTCCTCATGTTACTGCTGTGCAGCGTGAGAAAGGGATGTTATGAGAAGTGTATGCTGTAGACTGCAGCCAGAAGCAATTAAACTGTTTATGAAGCATTAGCTGAAGTATTTGTGTTAGCCTTGCTATTTATTTTGTGACACACATACTAATGTGCAGTGTTGATTGTGTCCACTCAGACTCTCAAATACTCTTGAAAAGCGTATAGACTTATGAGTAAGGATCAAACACAGGAAGTTGAGCTCACTCTCTGGACTGGCCCTTGCGCCTCAGTAGAGTCGTCTGTAGCTGGCTTCACACTGTGTACTAACTAGGTGCGACAGCAAAGTGTCAAGTATCACATCTCCTCCATGTTAATGTGAGTTTTTGTACTAATTGCTACTGTTGGGATAGATCAGGATGTGCTTGAGGGTGAACTTGACCTTCAGTCTTCATGTCCTGGTCAGTAAGCATTTAGGTCTAGCTCTTTTCTTGGTGAGGAAGGCAGCTCACTTTTCATGAGCTATTTAATTTATATAAACTGTGTGTGTGTATATATATCTCATTAGTTAACATTAGTTAATGCATTCACTAACATAAACTAACAACAACCAATATATTTTTACAGCATTTATTAAAGGGTTAGTGCACCCAAAAATGAAAATTTTGTCATTAATTACTCACCCTCATGTCGTTCCACACCCGTAAGACCTTCGTTCATCTTCTGAACACAAATTAAGATATTTTTTGGTAAAATCCAATGGCTCAGTGAGGTCTCCATTGCCAGCAAGATAATTAACACTTTCAAATGCTTAGAAAGCTACTAAAGACATATTTAAAACAGTTCATGTGACTACAGTGGTTCAACCTTAATGTTATGAAGCGACGAGAATACTTTTTGTGCGCCAAAAAAACTAAATAACGACTTTATTCAATAATATCTAGTGATGCGCGATTTCAAAACACTGCTTCATGAAGCTTTGAAGCTTTATGAATCTTTTGTTTTGAATCAGTGGTTTGGAGCGTGTATCAAACTGCCAAAGTTACTCCCCCCAGTGCTGAACCATTGAAATTTCGAAACACTTATGATGTAACGAAGCCTCTTTTACTGAAATTTGAACTGAAATCGAACTTTGGCAGTTTGATACGCGCTCTGAACCACTGATTCGAAACAAAAGATTGGTAAAGCTTCGAAGCTTCATGAAGCAGTGTTTTGAAATCGCCCATCACTAGATTGTTGAATAAAGTCGTTATTTGTTTTTTTTGGTGCACATAAAGTATTCACATCACTTCATTTAAAAATGTAACTTATTCTTGTGAGGGCGAAGATTTCAGCATCATTACTCCAGTCTTCAATGTCACATGATTCTTCAGAAATCATTCTAATATGCTGATTTGCTGCTCAAGAAACATTATTATTATTATCAGTGTTGAAAACATGATATATTTGTGGAAACTGTGACACTTTTTTCAGGATTCTTTGATGAATAGAAAGTTCAAAAGAACAGCGTTTATTTGAAATGGAAATCTTTTGTAACATTATGAATGTCTTTACTGTCTCTTTTGATCAGTTTAATGTGTCCTGCCAATAAAAGTATTCATTTTGTTAAAAACAAACTTACTGACCCCAAACTTTTAAATGGTAATGTACATCAATAGTAAAATATGTGGCGAATGCCATGTCACGTTGACTTCAGCATCTTCTGATTGGCTGTGAGGTACTTTCAGTTAGATTATAAAATGACTTGATGCTTAAATTATACTTTTTCTGTCAATACAATACCTGGGTTGCTGAAATTGCAACTGTAAAAATACTCTAGGCATTGTTCAGATAGACAGCAAAATTGTATTTTTGCATGTCTGACTGAAATCTATTGAGTTGAAAAGCAAAAAAGTGCTTGCTGAAGGATGTGCATAAATGTGTGATATAAAGGAATGCCACAGATGATATCTCATGCCCCTCATGAGTTCAGCACCTCACTGTGTCATGATCATGTCACAATACACAAATGCATCATTTCCAGTTTTCCATCATCTCTTTCCACAATAACAGCTACTCTGCTGTAAGTCTCCTTGGCATCACGCTGACACTTAAACACTACTATGGCAACTGAAATGCTGGTAAACTTAAAAAAAAAAAATTATACCTACTGGTACGTTTGACAACCCCAGTACAGTAAGTCCTTAAAAACTGTATGCAGTATAAAGGAAGTCATTTTTTAATCTTCACCTCGTTAATATTTAACGTTTTAATTATAAACTAGTTCTTGTCGTTGTTGATTATAGATTCTTGTTTAGGCAGAGACTGAGAGAAAACAAAAGAGAGGGGAAGAGGAACTGTTTCAGCTGCCTAGTAAAAACCACAACACCTGGGATCAAGGAAGTGAGCGAGAATGTGTGGGTTTGTGTGTGGTTCCCATACGCCGTGATGTTTCTGACCCCAGCCGCCTTATAAAAGGGCCCTTTGATGCAGAGGCAGGCCTGCTTTAGCATGGCAGAGCTTTAGGTGTGTGTGTGAGATTAGGAGGTAGAGGGTGTACTTTAACCCATTTAGTACTGGGTGCTTGCCAGATTTAGTAGCTTAGTCGACTAATCTTCTTCCGCCTGCCTTTTTCTTACCAACAAGTGTCTCTACTTGTGTCTTTGTGTGTGTGTGTTTGTGTACTTGTGTTTTTGTGAGCTTCTGTGAAAGCAAAAGAGGGGATGAGAGAGAGAATTGGGAACTGTGTTCACCTCCATTGATTGTTTCCTGGCTGTAAAACATGTTGATGGTTTCTCTGATGGGATTTGAAACAGACCTGTAAGTTTAACCTGATAGCAGCTGACTCAGCTCTCATTCTGTAATGTTTCCTATATTCTCTCTTTCTGTTTCTATTTTCCCCCCATCGCTTGCTCATGACTGGAGTTTTGGATCTACTGAGGATCTACTGACTTCCATGATATTGTCCTAGCCACAGTAATAAAGTGTTTGTGTGGGCTAGGTTATACACGTGTGTGTGTATATATATAAAAATGCTAATTTATAAATAAAAACAGCTATAGTAGTTTTGGTGGGTCGAACCCAAAAAGGTCCCTTTTGATTTTAATAATCTTATAATTTAATTACCTAAATGTAAAAAAGGGCAAATGCATATTTAAATATCCAATATTAACAGATATGATAAAATTGATTATGGTATTGATATATTGTGCATCTCTATCCATATTTTTTGTTCAAAAATCTTTATGTCCAATAGTACTGTATTTTGGCACAATTCATAATCACTTGGTAATGTGGATAATAATAATACACTACCGTTCAAAAGTTTGGGGTCAGTAAGATTTTTCTTTTTTGAAAGAAAATAATACTTTTATTCTGCTAGATGCATTGAGACAGTAAAATTATAATGTTACACAAGTTTTCTGTTTTAAACAAATGCTTTCTATTCATCAAGATTTCATTCAAGAATTCAGAAAAAAATACATCACGGTTTTTATTAAACATCATACTGCTTTCATTGACAACATTTAATAATTAGAAGAAATGTTTGTAGAGAAATGTTTCTAGTAAAAATCACAGGACAAATTACATTTTATATAGCTGATTTAGCTGATTTATAAAATAAATATAAATAGAAAACTGTTATTTTCAATTTTAATAATATTTCACAATATCACAATTGTATTTTTGATCAGCCTTGGTGAGCACAAAAGATTTCATTTTAAAACATTAAAGAATTAGTTCACTTTAAAATGAAAATTACCCCATGATTTACTCCCCCTCAAGCCATCCTAGGTGTATATGACTTTCTTCTTTCTGATGAACACAATCGGAGTTATATTAATAAATATATTGATGCGTCCAAGCTTTATAATGGCAGTGAACGGGACCAACGAGTTTGAATCTCAAGAAAGTGCATCTATCCATCATAAACGTACTCCACACGGCTCCAGGAGGTTAACAAAGGCCTTTCTGAAGCAAAGCGATGCATTTGTGTAAGAAAAATATTCATATTTAACAAGATATAAAGTAAAATATCTAGCTCCCGACAGACCGCTTTCCGTATTGAACTTACGAAGAAAGTGAAATGCCTCTCACAGTTCAAAACGTTTACGCTACGGCTTCCGTATTCAACTTACAAAAAAGCTTAACTGACATAGCGCAAGTTAAGATTTTTTCGTAAGTTAAATACGGAAGGTGGTCTGGCGGTAGCTGGATATTTTATAACTTTTTAAATATGGATATTTTTCTTACACAAACGCATCACTTTGCTTCAGAAGGCCTTTATTAACCCCCCAGAGCCGTGTGGAGTATGCTTATGATGGATGGATGCACGCACTGCCGTTATAAAGCTTGGACACATCAGGATATTTATTAATGTAACTCCGATTGTTTTCATCAGAAAGAAAGTCATATACACCTAGGATGGCTTGAGGGGGAGTAAATCTTGCATTAGTTTTCTTTTTATAGTGAACTAATCCTTTAAAAAAATCTTACCAACCTAAAACTTTTGAACAGTAGTAGTAATACACATTTTGTCATAATGTTTGCATACCTGCATTACAGTGATTTTTCCATTTACTCAGAGTAATGTAGCCCACTTTGCTGACATTTTCTTGCGTTAAATCACCCTGCAAGAAAGTCCATATTTTATGCTAGTGATGCCCACCATGCACCATTCTTCATAGTACTGCATGCTAGACTATACTTTAACCGTGATTAAGAGAGCTAATGTAGTGTTGTGTTTTTTAATCTCATTCCATCTGAGCTGTAATGGCAGTGCTGCATTTGAAGTGGTCTGGCATGTTTGTGAGTGCATATGTTTCAGTCTTGCTTGGCTCGCCGAAGGCTGGGTACTTTATGTCTGAGCCGAGTCTCTGTCACGTTGCCTTACGGCTCAGCGCTATAGAAACCGGGTCAAACAACTCGTTCTGCAGCTCTCCCTCACCCTCCTCCCCATCCTTCCTCTTTCTCCTCTACCACCAGGGCAAAATGTCTGTGAATAATCTGCAGAGATTTATAATTAACCACAGATGAATTTAGCAAAAAAACTCAGAAGGAAAAGCCTCCATTTTTCTCCCTATTACGTGAAGAAATTAAACATATTAAAGGAATCGTTTACCCAGAAATTAAAATTATAATTATCTTCATCCTTATGAGTCCTTATGATATCCTCCCACATTTTGAAGAGCGTTTAATTTGCATGTTTTTTTTTTCTCTATGCAATTGCGACGAACAAGGACTAAATCTCAGAAGAATATTAATGTAAATGTTGGTCTCTTTCTCACACGAAGCTTCATGTGACTTTAGAAGACTACTTTTATAATATTTTAATGGTACTTTTTGATGCGTAAAGCTTCGGTCATCTTTCATTGTAACTGCATGGAAAAGAACAAACAGAAAAATATTAAAAATGTCTCCTTTTGTGATCCACAGAATGTTAATTTTTTTTTTGCTGATCTATACCTTTAAACTGAACTGTAAATGCATTTTAAATTGTGTCTAGTTACGGCTGACGCTTAGTTTGTTGTGGCTGCTTGTGATATCACTATTGTGTGCATGAGAGAGTTGTCAGATATGTAACAATCAATAGAGCGGCGGCCCTGTCAAACACTGAACATGATGATTGAGCTTCACATGACTGTAATAACCATATCTAACATCATCACAGGCGTTTATAAACAGCGCTGTCAAAGTCTCTGTACATCTTTAACAAGATATGGACATTTGGATTTTGCAGAAGCAGTGTTATTTTACTATTATTTATATACTGTTATAGCATATATATATATATATATATATATATATATATATATATTAGTAATTTTATTACTCAAACTAAAACTTATTTAATTTCAGTTAGTTGCAAGTCAGTAAGAAGGAAACAACTGCACACTCACTGACGCATATAGACTTTTAATTCAATTTTAATTTTAATTTACCAATGTTTTGCTAGTAGCCATTGTCAAGGTATAGTTTTGACAAGTCAACATTTTAGTTGCAAGTCAACATTTCTTCATCTGCTATTTATATTTTATTTTAGCCTTTTAATCAACAATTAAAAAAAATATATATATTTTTAGTCAATAATACAAAACTGTGCAGCACTAAATAACCCAATAGTCTTTTTTCCGAACGTCACATGAACAAACAGGAAAACCGGTTTCATCGTATCCGCTTGTCAGAGAAAGTGTTAACACCAGTATGAACTGACAGCGAAATCTATGGACTTTGAAGGTAATAAGTAGGGCTGGGACAATACATCGATTATTGATTCACAATACAATTATTCTGTATCGATTCTGATATTTTCTAAATGTATCGCGAATCGATTCTGAGCTTAGTTTTTAACAGCAGATGGCACTATGTGCTTTAGAAACAGCCGTACTATGCCTACTTCCAGTTCCTTTACACACACCACTTAAACCTAAAATAATCATTTATAAAGTTCGAAAAGGTTGAAGCGAATTACAATAGTCTTCGCAGTGGGCTGTGTTTACATTAATCTCGTGTCATAAAAGCATTCTGAGCTGAGGTGCAAGTATATTTAACCGCTTACATGACTCAGCCGAATGCACGAGCTCTTTCCAGCACTCTTCTTCGTGAGCATTTGAGTGTGCGGTTAAAAGCTAGCCTAGTGCGCCATCTGCTGTTAAAAGGGAGAGAATCGCAATAAGTTTGGAAAATATCAGAATCGATCCAGAGTAATTGTATCGAGAACTGATGTATTGTCCCAGCCCTAGTAATAAGCTAACCTAGCTAGTTCTTTTTATTGATGCCATTTTAAATGTTAGTGAGAAGAAGAAAACTGGAAAACTTTTAGATATCAATCTGCATATGCGATGGACATCAGTTATGCTCGTCTTTGCTTGCTCCTTTGAAGGTATCTTGAGAAAAATGGCTCAATGTTTAAAGAAGCACATACAAAAGACCTGGATCGGAAGAGATGTGACCTGTTTTACAGAATATGGAAGTTTGTTGCACGACCCCCATGGTGTGTGCTGCAAGGCTCTTGGCTCCCTCAAGCTTGTGCCGAGGGCCGCACCCTGCAGCCCGTCTGTGCCCGTTTCTGTAGGTGTACACAGCAGCTGGCATGGTGCTGGACAGCACGGTAAGGGCAGGCCTGGGCAGACCGGTTGCCATCTGGGCTCATTGCTGCACATGAGCCTCTATCCTCCAAGCCTCAAAGAGAGCCACAAGAAACATGGTCCAGAGGTCACAAGAGGACAGGGAGATGATGTAGCTGAACTTCACAGACCTGAAGCTCAATAATGCACCCTAGATTAACACAACAAAGCACTACCGTAAAAGCTCTTACCGTCTCACACTTAGGCCGGAAATGCTGAAAACAGCACAGTGGTGAGGGCGGGGGTCTGCGTTCGCATTTTAGCGTTTCTTTGGCGTTAAAAGCTCAGATGCACAGCCGGGACAACCGTCACAGCCGGGATTCTGCCTGTTTGCATTCATTGTTTGTTTTTGTGTGTCTGGCTTCAAACAATAAATGCACCCAAGAATCTGGAGCATGTGCCGACAGATGAGGGACTGAGAAAGCACAGTTGTTTCTACTTTTTTTGTTGACATTTTGTGTCCTCCTGACCAAGGTTGAGTAGAACTGCTTTTATTCACACTGGATTATGACTCTTGCTCGTTTGCAGAGTAGGGTTGTCAAAAGTACCAGTACTTTGGTATCAAGTCGGTACTGAAATTTAAAAAATGTGACAATACCAGCATTTCTGCAGTACCGAGTATCATTAAAAAAAATACATTTGAAAACAGAAAACTGCTGTATATTTACAGACATTCTCAAAAAGATACAGCATGTTTCTGTTTTATGAAAATGCAGTATAAAGGCCCGTTCTCACCAAGAATGATAATTATAAAGATAACGATAAAGATGTAGCTCTAAAAATCGTTCTAAACATAAAAGAATAGCACTGTCCACACCACAGCTATAACGATATAGAGAAATGATATTGTTGGGATCACTTTCAGAACAATATTTTCCAGCTGTTTAATGATAAAACACTGACAGCCAATCAGAATCAATTCTAATTTAAGGGCTCGCACATTTAAAATGGCAGATGACATTGCGGAGAAGTTAATCACTGAGGTCCAGAAAAAGCCACCACTATTTGACAAGTCAAACTCCCTTTTCAAGGATACTTTAAAGAAAATGGATATATAGAAAACAATCGGTCATATCCTCAAAAAAAAAAAAAAAAAAAAAAATTGGTGAGAAGTATTAACAATGAGATCATTATGCAAGGCTAGCAAACAGTGTAACATAAAATTACCTCAGATATCCAGCGCTAGTTTCGACACTTCCTTTGAAGTTGCAGTGAAAAAGGCGTTGTTTTTATTCCACTATATTGACTTCATCAGCTAAATTTACTGTTAGATTCAAACGATTACACTAGCTATGCTGAGGACATCTGCCGGTTAAAGCCGTATAAATGCAGTAAAAACATGTTGTAAACACTTTAAAACCGCACCTCGTGAGCTTAGAATAAACAGACCGTTATCATTTGTTGATGTGGACGCAAATATATAGTTATCGTTATAGTTATCGTTCATGGTCTGAACGAGCCTTAATACTGTTAGAAATAACCTGTAAATTTACAGTAAAGTTTTACAGTGTAATTCTGGATTCAGAAAGGCACGGAAAATGGATAACAACAGAACCCCTAAAGGGACATGGTTAGGCTTGCTGCGGTAGTCAGTTATTGCAGTACATCAGATTTCACTTATCACGTGACGAGAGTAAGGAGAGATGACTGACAGGTAGGATTTGGTGTGCAACAGATCCTGAGCATTATTGACAAATATCTTATTTAGTAAAATGTGCGATTGGTACCGCCACTCCCTATACACAGAGTATGAGTCATCGTAAATTTGAAAGCGAAAGTAAAAAGCGAGTGCTCATTTAAAAGCGATTTCAATGCCCCACATATTAATAGCGGCTCCTTGATGCCCGCAAATTATATACAATATAATAACCCAACTATATAATTGCAAAAGAACGCAAAAGCATTGAAATATATTTTTTCGGTGCTAACATTTGTCTTTATTTTTAAACCCTTCAAAAAACTTCTGGTTATAGTACATCATCCAGACACGTTTAGCATTCTGTTTTCAACACACTATGATGGGACGCTTGGATTCCTGCACACTATTTTGGACAGATTGTATGTAAATTGGTACATTTATATGTGTAGATTTGATTTTTAATTTGACACAAATAAAAACAAGACTGTGAGGGATACTTGAAAGATTGTGTACCTTGATGTAGTTCATTCAGCTGGTTAAATAATGAAAAAAAGTAAATTTGTCAGCTCAGCTTTGTTTTCCTTTGTCAGCTCAGCTGGATGATTGACATCCAGGTGCACAACAGTATGACAATACACAGCATCTAATGCTCTAACTAAAGCCTATTGCTTTATGCTTTCTCAGAATAAAAACTTGCTTAGGGTGCTTTCAAAATTAACAGGCTGGAAATTAGTGGGATATTTGTAAACTCAGTAGCATTGGCTGGCTTGCCAGGGCAGCAGACAGTTGGTTCTGGTTTCCAGTACCTCTCCCTTCGGCTTTAATTGTTTGCAGGAGCTGCAGTTCATTACAGTGCTAACTGCAAACCAGCAAACTGCTAACAGCTTTAGCCAAGGCCACCCAGTGGGCTTACAGCTCCCCTTTTTCCTGCTCTGTCCATCTGGCTCAGAGAAGCAAGAGAGATTGAGGGGGAGTTAGATTACAACATACTGTATCTCAAAGGGATGCGGAGCTCCGTAAATGCACGCTGTTGAGGTTAACTGCTGACTGAGTCTGCTCAATGATAAACGCCTCACGCTCACATTTGCCCCTGTGGATGTGCACTTAATGCTGAGGAATGACTAAAATATTGGTCCACTGTGATTTATGTTCATTTCGTTTATAAATTCATCTAATTTTCCCCCCATGACTTAAACACTAACTGTGCCTATATCAACATGCAATATAGTTGACAAAAAAGATAAGACTAAAATGTAGTTTAAAAAATAAAAATGTTACCAAAATCTCTCTATATTTTCTTCAACAAATCTCAGCCATATTGCTTGCAATTGTGGTTGCGGAATAAATGCCCTTGCGCAACCTACGTGTGACAATATAAAGTCTTTTTTGCTGTTGTTTTAATAGAAAAACATTAAAGGTACAATATGTAAATTTTCACCACTAGAGGTCTCTTATTCAAAGGCGTAGCTTGATGAATCCTTGATTTTGCGGAATCCGACGGGACTCGGGCAGCGCTGTTTTATTATATTAGATACATTTGTTTGTTGAATGTTGTTATAATGTTATAATGCTAGCTTTCGCTTGGTGGCTGCTATGAGACACTTGTTGCACACTGCAGTAAGTTAGATTGATATTAGGCATGGTAAAACATGGTACTCGCGGTAAATCAAGAAAATGAGATTTAAACAATAAGAGTTATTGTGTTGAGCTATATAACATGATTAGTTTTCTGTCGATGATTGTATCCAAACAGTTGCTCACCTGTCTAATAAAACACATAATATATATAAAAGAGTCATGGTGTTTCCATGGTTTCTACAAAATAAAACCAGAAACCGAGGGTAACACGGGTATGATGTCATTGATAGGCGATGCACGGACACAGTCCGTGTCCTGGTTAAAATTGCTTATTTCTCTGGACTTAAACATTCTTGGAAACATTTGGGATAATGTAAGTACACAAATTAACAAAATATATAACATTGTTTTAGTGGTTTTTGATATTTGAATCCAAAAATCTTACATATTGTGCCTTAAATATAATTTGAAATTACTATTTCGAATTTTACTGTTTTAGCTTTTGAGAAAAGCTTTTGCGTTTTACCTGTTTTAATAATGTAGAGGGTGTTAATTTATAGGATAATATTATATATCAGGAAACTAGATGAATAAATGAGTAAAATAAAGTTAAAATTGTTTTGATTTGTGCTTATTGGTGAAAGTGCATTAATTCTGATGAAATGTAAAAAAAAAAAAATCTCAAATGACAACAATCAACATCTACATCAACATTACAATTTTGAATTTAAAATGAATTTTTGTCTTTCACTTCCTGTACACAGACATGTTGAGACTTGTATGGGTTTGAGGGTGGAGTGTAACATTTTGCTCGACATCACCTCAGACCACATCATTCACTTACCAGACAAATGTCTCTTTTTAAGAATGTGTGTTTAGGCTGGGGAAATATGTGCATGCTGGTATTTTATTGTGAGGGCAAACGTTACACATCCAGAAACAGGCGTGAGGAATGTGGCGTACGGGAGAGTGGGATACACTCAGGAGTCGTGGGAGGATTGGTAGTCTTTGGATTACAACACAAACACACACAGGCCGGGAGGAGCCCCGCGCATGAATAATTCAGCCACTGTCGGTGGTTATAGCGGCCCACTGCTGTTTCTGCCGTTCAGCTGTGTTACTGATCGCCATGCAGCGCCACGCCTGTGCGGTCACCCCGCATGAATACTGCAAGACGTTTGGTTATTATACCATATGAATACCAGAACACTATATGCTTGTTATACATTATGAAAGGAAGAAATGCTTCAGGGTCATGTATCAATTTTGCTTCCTGTAAGCGTGTTGACTTTAGTGAGATTTTGGGGTGAGTGAGACTGATAAAATGGCTAAAAGAGCAGTTATATTTGGTTGGTTTTGTGCCTGTGTGTTTCCAGTGAATGGAAAGAAGATGAAGATTAAGGGTTCATTAAAAACTGGGAGATTTGAACCAGGCAAAAGTATAAGTAGTATGAACTATTTTAGTGCTTTGTATTAACTATTTCTAAAATAGATTTTAATATATTTGTTATATATTCTTGATCCTTTTCAGCAGTAGCCTAATGTCAGCAGGATACTGCCTTCAATAGTGCACTATCGTTCAAAACTTTGAGGTCTCTTATGCTGTTCACCGGGGCTGCATTTATTGGAGCTTGTTTTCGCCAAGAAATAAAAAATAAAAAAGGTAATTGCGACTTTTTATCTCACAATTCTGACTTTTTTTTTTCAGAATTATGAGATATAATGTCAGAATTGCGAGATATAATGTCAGAATTGCGAGATATAATGTCAGAATTGTGAGATAGGAGCCAAAGTGCAATTGTGTGGGGAAAAAAACTAACTCTCAATCGAGAAAAAAGTCAGAATTGCGTCATCATAACTCAATTGCGAGAAAAAGTCAGAATTGCGAGATATAACGTCAGAATTGCAAGATATAAAGTCAGAATTGCGTGATATATAAAGTCAAAATTGCAAGATATAAAGTCGCAATTCTGACTTTATAATTTGCAATTCTGACTTTATATCACGCAATTCTGACTTTATAACTCGCAATTCTGATTTTATATCACAATTGCGAGAAAAAAAATCTGTGAAAATTGTGAAATAAAAAGTCACAATTACCTTTTTTATTTTTTTTTATTTAGTGGCGGAAACAAGCTTCCATAGTAGTGTTTGTAGATTTATGCAACAATGTTTTAAAAAGTAGTATGCCACATTAATGTCCTCACTGTGTCACATGACCTCATCACATTGGCTTGCTTATCATCTTGGAAATAAAAAATAATTATTTTGCATTTTTAATCCAATTTTATGTAAAAATGGCTTAAGTACTGGCTGTCTGGTCAAGGGTGATGTTGACAGTCATGACTTCCGGTTCATTCGTCACACTGGAAATGTGAAGTGCATTGCATTGTGGGATTCTATATTCCATGCAGTGTGCTCTGTTGTATGCTGCACATTTTTGGAAAATATGGGTCATGTGGGTATTCCGGTTGAAACTTTGCATGCTGTGCACAGTATTCATACTCCAGTAATAGTGTGACAAGTAAGATGATATTCTGAACAGAGCCACATATTGTAGTCTCTTATTCTGTGCTTCAGATGTTGGCCTTCTTAGCTACAGGCAAACATCCTCCTAAAACAGATTTTTTTTTTAAAAATGAAGAAAATAAACTTGTACATTTTTGAGTGAGTTACAAACACATTCTCTTTCCACAAAAATATTCCCAAACACATTCTTACTTGTTTTCTTCTCTCTTATTTGTTGTCTTTTTCCTCTTCGTGGTGGAAGGAGTCTGAACACAAGCTGATCCTAAAAGCCACAAACTCACTATAGAGTTTTTCTGATTTGTTTGTGTAAGTGGAGAGATTCTTATTACTCACTTAATACTGATTTCCTTCAACACGTTTTATGTTTCTCCAGCTGTATCTTCAGAGTTCAAATAATAAATGTTTACCCTCAAAAGGTTATCTTGATTCCTTATTCATCGAAGCATGACTGACCTTTGTCTGCTGGCGCTGTTTTTTTTCTAGTTATGGATTTCTTGCAGATTTTTTTTTTTTTTAGCAAACTGATGTAATTGCTTTCTTTTGAACTTTTGGGTTATGAATGTTGGAGAAAAACAATGTTAGAGCTGAATGTATGCTAGGAAACAATCACAAACAAGACACAGACTCCCCTGGGCCCCGAACAGGGAACCGAGTAAAATTCCCTCTTCTAGTTAACATGGATCACAAAACCCTCTCTCTCTCTCTCTTTTTTTTTCTTCTTTCTCTCTCTCTCCACCCTCTCATCTCATTGTTAGTGGGTGTAACTCAGAGAAAGGCGTCGTTTCATTAGAACTAGAGTAGCAGCATTATCTCTATCACTGGGCTCCATCATCCTCAGCACTGGCTTCTGCTTTATCTGGTTCTCATGACAGCTCTGAAAAGCCCTTTTCCACAAAGAGCCACTCAGATCTTTACAACGAAGGGAAAGCGATCTAGGGCATCTTTGGAGGCTGATCTGCTAGAGAAAGCACAAGAGCTCTGCAGACTCATTCAGAAATCTGCACACATGCAGTAATACATGCAAAGCCAGGCATTTTCAGACATGCAGATGCGTTTGCATTCTCTCGCATTTTCTAAATTCACGCATGCAAGTTCTTTGTTTGAAAAAGAGGGAGAGGAGCAGACAGAAGAGAAACTGTGTCAGAGACTCTTTTGTTCGACTACAGTAACCCTCCTCCCCCTTTCTAATGCCTCATGACCCATGCTATTGTGTTGGTTAGTTGGTTGGGGTTAGAGAGGGTTCAGTTCTGTTAGATGAGTTTGGACCACATGCTAGCTTTGTCTGACCTGTATCAGAAGTGGCGCTTATTTTAAAGACACGCAGCATAGACACTTTCAGCAAGTTTTGTTTTTTGAAAAATGTGGGTGTCCAGATACTCTGTAGACTCATGGGAAAAGAACTTTTGTGCTCATGTAAATGAGTTATTGTTCCATTAACCCTCTTGCATTCCGTCCGATCATAGCAGCCTAATTCATACTGAGTTATTAGATTAAGCTATTAATCTCAGTTTATCTGAAAGCATGTCCCCTGAGGGTTAGTGTACATCTGTGTAGGTTTAAAAGAGCGAGAACCGCAGTTAAGCTCCAGAAACAAACATATGAATCATGTAGCAGCTTTAATAGCCAAAAAGGAAAAAAAAATCTGATTGGATGATCAGTGTTTGAAAACATTGTTTCATTATATGGGTACTTATGTGAGTGCACACCATTCTCACTTCTGTGTTACTTGGCATTCATAAACAGCCTATAATTTTGTCATATTTAGGCCATCTTAATTGCTTGGTGTAACAATATATTACTTGGAGTAACACTATTGCTTATAAATGACATTCTAAAAAATACTGGGTTAAAAACAACCCAAGTTGGGTTGAAAATGGGCAAACCCAGCGGTTGGGTTAAATGTTTGCCCAGCGTGCTGGGCAGTTTTATTTAACTCAACTATTGTTTAAAAATTACTGTATGGCTGACTTAAAATGAACCCAAAATAGGTTGGAAAATAAAAATCAGACACATAATTACTAGAGGCAACAATAATAATCAAAAGGTGAACATTTATTAATAAGCTATTTAATAAATGATTATTGTTTAATTATTATTCATTAAACTTATAAATAAATGTTCATTTATTAAACATATTAATAAATATTAATTTCCAACATACTTTGGGTTCATTTTAAGCAAGCAGTACAGTAATTTTTAAACAATAGTTGAGTTAAATAAAACTACCCAGCATGTTGGGTCAAACATTTAACCCAACTGCTGGGTTAAAACAACCCAGTCACTGGGTTTGTCCATTTTCAACCCAACTTGAGTTGTTTTTAACCAAGCATTTTTTAGGGTGTAGGATTATTAATAATTCTAATAATTATTTTTTTATTATTACTTTAGTATTGGTAGTAGTAGTATTAATATGAATAAGAATATGAATATAATGGAAATAAACAATTCTGTCTCATTTAGGTCAAACATTGAATATTGTTCATAAACTGCATGAATGTTGTCTGTTTATTAGTGTTATTAATATTAATAGTTATTATTACAATAATTGTTTTTATTATTATTATTAATAATAATAATAGGAATCAACAGTTCTTCTGCAGTGTTAGTTGCCCTAAATGAGCCAAAAATGTAGGCTGTTTATTAATGTTGTTAACATTATTAATAATTATTAATTACAATATTTTTGGAGGCAAGGCCATGTCATCTTGCTTGACACTTCTAATGTTGTGTTTCAGTTGTTGTTGTTGCAGTTGTTATTTTCGTAGCTGTCTGGGATGAAGTTTTAATTAAGACGTTTTAATCTATGATTGACCCAATGTTAATCCAAAGTGAGTGTCTATCCTGGGGGAGATTTTTTTTTTAAAGCATAAACTAGAAGAAAGGGAGCTTTAGCATTCCCCAATGAAGATTCACTCTAGCTTGGCCTGCAAAGCCTCATCTGTCCCCCACCGGATGCTGTTTGTCCTCATCACTAGGGCCATCAGTTCTTGTTAAGCTGTCTGCAGTGTACTACAGTTACCGGGTGTGTCTTCGGCCCCTCATGGCACAGCTCTCATCATATACATTCATTATGTGATGACACTCAATCACAGGACAGCATGAGTTGTGCCCCCAAATGGGCCTCCCTGGACTCCATGCTGTGTCTCCCCTAGCTAAATGTTAGTCACAGCATTTCCCCTCAGGGATCAGATAAGTATCGTTGTATCCATCAGTATATCATAACATTAATTAGACTGGGTTAAACTAGACGCATGCCTGGACATGGTTATGAAAATACACAATGAACCAAAGATGCTTGCATGCTAATTTAATTCCCCGTCTCTTAAAGTCTCTCAGTGTCAGCACTGATTCAGTCATACATCACACCAGTGTTTCCTGCACTGCGCTTCTGTGAATCTACATCACAGTCGGTAAAGAAATTATATTTTACCTGAGTTTTGAGTTTGCAGTCTGAGTTGATAAATAACACAAGAATTATTGCAACAGATCTTTCATTATCATTACTGACAGATTGTTCGTGTGACTGTGTAGTTAAAGATACACAAGAGTTTTAATACATTTTTTCAGTTTAATTAAAAACATTTAATTAAAGGTGCAGTAAGAGATTTCCGAAAAACGCTGCTGAAATTGGATCGGACTGAGCAGCACAACACACTTGTAGCCAATCAGCAGCAGGGGGCGTGTCCGCTCATGATGGGGGAAGAAAGAGAGACTGTAGAAAGAGAGATGGCTGCGAGACATTACCAAAAGAGAAAAGCTCAAAGGAATATCACTGGAAAAAGAAGGGTTATGATCAGGCAAGAGCTTTAGGACACGGTTTAATATTAGAAAAGCTTTCCAGCCCTGGAAAGACCTAAGCGGGGAAAAAAAGGACGTTGCGTTGCGTTGTATTTGCTCCATAAGTGAGTAACATTGGTTTTGTGTGTGTGCTGCTGGCGACTAACAACCAACTCTTGTGTGCTGTATGTTCGTTTTTTTTGTTCATCCTTGTCCTTCGTTCGTCATCTTCACTTTATTTTTCACGAAGCTTTATTTTGCTTAGCTTCTATGATAGCTATGATAAAGAGACATCCACTCTTGCATTGCGTGTTCGTGCATTTTGAGGGCGGAGCAATGAAGGGAGGGGTGTGTTTGTTTGGGTTGATTTCAAATATCAACAGTGTTCAACAATGTTTTTCAGGCCCCATTTACACTAGTGCATTTTCGTTTTAAAACGGCGTTTTAAAATGAAAACGATCCTCGTCCACAATGGCGTTTCCACCGCATTTCAGAAACGATCTCCGTCTACACCACATGACCGAAAACGCATGTCACATGACCGTTCATGCACAGTAGGCATGCGCGTACAAGTGTAAACCGTTGCCTCTTGCACATGTAGGCAGCTTCAGTATTAAAAAATTCCAGTGTGCACAATGGCTGCTAAAAATTACAACAAAGCCAGCAAAGATTGCAGTTCAATCTCCATGTTATTGTTTACACGGTTGTCAAGGATACGCAGAGCGAACATGGGCAGCCACGCCGTCGTTTTCAAAAGTTTTTGTTTTGGTCCGTTTACACTGAAAAGCAGCCCAAACTCAAATGGGGTCTGCAGCATTTTCGAAAGTCTTCGTTTTCGAGGGTCTAAAACGCCGGAGTAGTGTAAACGACAGGCATAACTGTAACAAAAGTTATGCGCTTTAAAACGAAAATGCACTAGTGTAAACGGGGCCTCAGAAATCGCTTACTGCACCTTTAAATCTTAAAAAAAAAAATTCTATTGTTTTTATCATTTATGATTTTAATTTATTATTTGAAGTTTAGATAAATTAAGAAGGGTTTTGTGCATGGGGTGGACAGCATTCAAAAACATTATTACTGCATAGTTCCTACTGTTGACAGCTCAATAATTGGAAACAAGTGAACATATCCAGCACTTCCTATGACCCCTTTTTTACACAGTAGTCATGTGTGCCAGCTAGAGTGCAGTCGTGTGTGTGTGTGTGTGTGTGTGTGTGTGTGTGTGTGTGTGTGTGTGTGTGTGTGTGCTCGTGCAAACGTGTACATTCGCTCTCTCTCGAGAGGGATGTAGCTCTAGCAGCTGTGGGGATGTAATTCAGTCCTGTAGGCTGTCATCATTATCAGGACCCCTGCGGATGTTGGCATAGTCTCAGAAGTTTTCCAACAGAGAGAATTAGAGAGAGGGGACACAGTTTTGTTTACAGAAGAGAATATATATACATATATTATTAATAAAAAAAGAAAAAAAGAAAAGTAAAATAATAGAGATTAAGGGAATCAAAAAAAACAAGAGAAAGTAAGAAATCGAGTGGAGGACATGTAGAATTAAGGAGGAGATAAGTGTTGTTCTCTGGCTGAAGAGTTGGAGGCAGACAGCTGGAGGAAATGGCCTGAATCCCTGCATTCCTGCTCTGGGTCAAACATGAGTCTGAGAGACCCTGCCAGATCCCCAGTTCCTGGAGGATCTCTTTAAACAAAAGAACTGTGTTTCTGCAAGGATGTAATATATTGCTTTTTAAAACACTGTGGGGTGGATGCAGATCATACTTGGATCATTCAAAGAATGTCAATGTGTGCAAATCAAAACTCTTGATATACTCTCATTTGATATTGTTATAGTATAGTGGCCTCACTTAATTGATGTAGACATATACACTAGGTGTGGGACAAAATATCGTTAGGGCGATATATCGTCGTCCTTCTCTGTGCGATATGTGAAACGATACACTGGCACCAAATATCGATATTTTAATGAATAAAATAAGGTGCTCTAATAGATTTCCCTGCTCCCAGCATCACTACTTCAAGGCGGCGCTCAACACATGAATGAGGGAAACGTGAACATAAGTTAACTAGCCAAAGAAAAAGAGGTTTTTAACAGGATGGCGGACAGCAGTGTGAGTAAAATAATAGATGCCCCAGCCATGTTTAAGTTCAAAGTCTGGACGCACTTAGGTTTTCCTATCATTGATGTGACAAACGTAGACATCTTTGATGTTCTTCACCGACATTGCATCCATCCAAAGCAAAACGTAATCCACACGGCATGGCGGAAGCTAGATATTTTACTTTATAACTTGTTAAATATGGATATTTTTCTTACACAAACGCATCGCTTCGTTTCAGAAGGCCTTTATTAACCCCCTGGAGCCGTGTGGATTATGATTTGCTTTGGATGGATGCACTTTCTTGAGCTTTATACTCGTTTGTTCCGTTCACTGCCATTATAAAGCTTAGATGCATCAGGATATTTATTAATATAACTCCGATTGTGTTCATCAGAAAGAAGAAAGTCATATACACCTAGGATGGCTTGAGGGTGAGTCTCCCTTTGCATTGAACTTTGAGCATCATAACTTTGCAGATGTTGTTTATGCTCATACAGCAACATTACACACTAACTAAAGTTAAAAAGTGAAATCCTAATCAACCACCCCTTTAAGCTACCAAGAATTAAACCTTTTATCTCTTATATTGTCATGTAGAAGCCATTTTAACGGCTTGGACTGTGACCCCTGTTGAGCAGAAGTCTGAAGGAAAAGCGAAACTGCGAGGGTTTATTATTAGTATCTCTTCACTTAGACTGAGTTGACGTTTCCTCCTGTTGCATAATTTCTAGCACTTCTTGGAACTGAAGGAGAGTAATTAGTCATCAGGCGTAATAGATGGAAATTGCCTCTTTGGCAGCTCTCCCACTGATTGTCATTGAGAGATCTTTTTAAAGCAGTCGAGATGTTTATAATGGCTGTTCTGTGCTCTAAGAGTTTGTCTTATGTAATCTCAGGTTTCTCAGGGGCTTTTTGACTGCTTTGTGTTTTAAAAAGTACCATCAACACGTGAATCATAAAGCTGTTTACCCCAACATGAGAATGTGGTGGCGATACTTTTGATATCAGACGGCGAGAATGAATGTGCATCCCAACATCAGATGAGGCCTCACATGATTGCCGTAATGGAGACACAATTGTGTGCATTTCTGTGTGTATGTACGATATGAATCCAGCAGAGGTGTGGGCTTTATCATGGATCTGCGAACTTAGACTTGGACTTAGAAG
The DNA here is from genome assembly GCF_019924925.1 of Ctenopharyngodon idella. NCBI lineage: Eukaryota > Metazoa > Chordata > Actinopteri > Cypriniformes > Xenocyprididae > Ctenopharyngodon > Ctenopharyngodon idella. The sequence goes on along the minus strand of NC_067237.1, from coordinate 18,659,931 downwards.
AGCGGAGGCTGGCTTGGGGTGTAAGAGATGAGATAACGCTGAGAGATTGATTCTCGCGAAACCATGAATAGCTCTTTGTTCTCTGAGTTTGAGGTGAAGTTTTCTGTATGTGCTTTTATTCTCAGGTTGTATATAAAATGATATCTTGGCTCGGCGGCATGTAAAGGCTGTTGTTATGTGTGTGTTGTTGTTGCAGTTGCAGCCATACTGAGACTATGCCTGAGGCAAAGCTCTTCCATATCAATGCAGAGGTCAAACTCAGAGCCCCTCTGCTGCCCCTCTTCTCTTTCAACAGTCACTTATTTGATACATTTTGTCTAGTGATGTGCTGAAATTTCAGTAACAGAAAATATTGGGCTGAAACAGCAAAAAAATAATTTTCTGTTTTGGTCAAAATTGTTTTGGAGAACTGAAACTATTGACTGAAGCAATGAAGGTCCCTAAATACTCACCACAATAGGTCTCTTCGTTCGGGGCTAAAAATAAGTTTGAAATACCTGAGCTTCAGCTTTGTTTAGGTGAGGATGTAAATTAGTGTTGTCAAAAGCACTGACTTCAATACCAAGTCTGTACTGAAATTTTAAAAATGTGACGCTTTGAGCGCTGTTGAGTGGATTCGCAAACACCTCTGATTGGCCATTAGGGGCTTTTGCACCGAATGGTTCTAAGAAACTTAGTTCTAGGAACTAGCCACTAGGATAGTTCCCCGGGAACTAATTTCTCCCCTGGGACATGTTCCTGGTTGCATTCGGACCGGGAATAGGAACTGTGAAGTGGCCGACATTGGTGTCTTTAAGTGCAGCACTTTCAAAACCAGTGGATGGAAGACGCTGTGATTGTAGTTGTGTTTGTTGTGTGTTGTGGGTTTCGTAATAATGGAGATGGAATGTAAACGCATAATTTACATGACTGAAAGAGCAAAAAGTGGGGCTAAGAGATGAAATCTCCAATGACAACTTTCAGTATTACATATTGAGGCGGAGAAAAGAAAACAACAACAGGTAAATGCTGTTATTACTGTTTTCCATGTTTGTGAAGTAAATATGTTACACAGCTTTTTAAAAATGCCGGGTGCCGGTGTTTGAAATGCGTTTGACCAATCAACTTATACTTACGTCACTGATAGTTCCTATAATGCTGGTTTAGACCCTACTCTGAAGTATGAGCTAGTTTAGTTCCCCCAAAAGGAGTTCCTAGAACTAAAATCGTTCCTGGTTCCTGCGGTGGGAACACTGCAAAATCTGGGTACTTCAGCCAATAGTTCTAGGAACTATGAAAATGTTCCTCAAGTGCGAAAGCCCCTATTGAGTTCACATGCTCATCAGATATGTCTGTGATTGGCTACAATGATCAACGCTTCAAAAACATGTTGTAAATAGACATCAATGACGCTCTTCACCAAGCGCTTACACAGATACACACGGGAGCGTTTGAAAGCAGGCGTCTATCAGCATACCGGTCCTGCTTTCAAACGCTCCCGCTTTCAAAATCAAACACTTCCGTGTGCTTTCAAATGCTCCTGTGCGTTGATCATTGTAGCCAATCACAGACATATCTGATGAGCATGTGAACACAATGGCCAATCAGAGGTGTTTACGAATCCGCTCAACAAAGCGTCACATTTTTAAAGTTTCAGTATCGACTTGGTATCAAACTCTGTACTTTTGACAACACTAATGTAAATATGTGCTGCACAATTTCCTCTCTGTAACAAAATACAGAACGAAAATGACAGCAGTTACGAAAGCATCTTAGTATAGTCACACTTGTTTATATAGCACTTTATACAGCACTTTACTGGATTAAATGTGTAAAAACTGTCAGTGTCGCTTTCAATTAGAATTACAACTTTAGTTTCTATAAAGCAGCTCTCCAGTGTGAGCATGTTTTACTCACATCTGACCTCGACGGAGTGAACAGAAGAAATGACCTAGAGAAGGTTCGCACATCAAAGAAGGATCAGAGCACACCTACCTATTATGTAATGTGCACGGACCAATGGTAGTACCAGCTGGAACTTTTCCAGAAAGTTCGCTCTGATGAGCAGTTTCGAAGTCCAGAAACTAATTCCAAATGAACTTCATTTTGGCCTAATTTCTTTCAAAATGACAGCACACCCACTCATACTGACTCAAATTGAATTACCCAAACATTTTTGGTTTCAGTTTTTGGCTAAATTAAAACTTTAATTTCGGTTTCGGTAAATTCATCTTGATGCATCACTAATTTTGTTCCTTTGCTCAGGATTCTTTGCCCTGCCCCTCATTATGTTGCATGGAGAAAGGCTCAGCCCTCTGCAAACTTCCAGCAGTGCATTTCAAATTTTAATTTATCAGCAAATCACCATGGTTTTACTGTAAACTCACTGCTATTTGGACTGCTTGTCTAAATTCACACAAATATCTGTCTGTCCGTAACACGCATCCCTCTGCCTCAGACTCTGTGCCAGCGAAGGTTGTCAGCGAGCCCTCGGTTCTGCCATGGTTGCGTCTCAGTATCAGGATGTTGTGTTTCCACTGTCACCCTTCCAACCTTTGTAATTCTCAGCTGTCAGGACAGTTACAAGATGCTGAATTTGAAGTAAGAGTGGGAAATTGTCCACAAGAGCTTCCCAGGGAGCTTTTAATGTATTTGGGCCAGCAACCCTGAAGTAGAACAGTTGAGCTGAGGAGACTCTTGTACTGTCAAAGCAGCACAAAGACATTTCATTATGCCGATACTTTCAGCAGCTAACTCTCAGAGGATGTGCTGTACGTGTATTTAGAGTCTCACTCGTTTACCTGAAAACTTCGGAAGTCAGAGAGACTGAAATAGTCACACTAATAGCAACTTTTTACAATATTCATGCGGCTCAGATTGAATAATCCTCCTAATGTGTGGCTCTCCATTGCAAATGTGACTGAATGTCACAGTGCAGCTCCCATTTCAAACTCTGATGTTTCTTGCTGCGTCAGCGCCTGCAGTGTCTTCCAAGGCACTGTCCCACTAATGATATATGTAAAACAGGAATTTTTAATCTCTTTTGAGGTGATTTTTTTTTTCTAACTAGTGGTAGACTGATATGCAGTTTTTTAGTTGCCAATATTGATAATTAAAGCTGAACGGTCTGATATAAGGATATGATATATAGGCTAACCTAATTAATGAATGATGCAGTTAAGATATATGTTAAAATGTTAAATTCAGCAAACATATTTAACTCAATGTTTACTTGATACACTGTATTGAAAGAACAGATATTGTGAGATTATATAGATACACTAAACTTTTCAAAAGTTTGGGGTTGTGAAAAATTATTACAGTTTGAAATAACTTTTCTATTTTAATATATTTTAACATTTTTATTCCTGTGATGGAAAGCTGAATTTTCAGCATCATTACTCCAGTCTTTAGTGTCACATGATCCTTCAGAAATCATTCTAATATGCTGATTTGCTGCTCAAGAAACATTTATTATCATTGTTAATAAAAGTTTTTTTTCAGTATTCTTTGATGAATTGAGAGTTTAAAAGAACATATATTTTAAATGAAAATCTTTTGTAACGTTTTAAGTGTCTTAGCTGTCACTTTTGATCAATGTAATGCATCCTTGCTGAATACAAAAAAACAACTTTTGAACGGTATTGTATAACAGATTGTACAACCTAATTTAATGCATGATGCAGTTGTGATGTATACCTATATGCTGAAATTCAGCAAATGTTTTTTTAACAGTTTATATTAAAAATATTTGAAGGCAGAAATCGTGCATTATCCATTCGATGCCAAATATCTGCTATTTTGAGATTATGTAAATATATTGGCCATTTATAGAAGTATAGATATCTAGATTTTTCTTCTTATTTTCTTTTCATTTTATTTTTAGTGACATTGCATCTATCACACTCTAATGAAGTCTTATGTAAAGGCATTCATACCTGTCTGACCAGTGTCCTGTCGGTGAACCTGAACCCATCCTTATTATACAGGCCTTTCTTAAGTCCAGTTAGTTGACCATTCATTCAGGGAAGCCACCAACTAATTGATTTTGAAAGCATGTATTTTTTTCCCATCCCTACATGCCATAAGCAGGCATGCATGTTGCTCCTTTAGGCCTCTTCACAGAACACTGTCTGTGTGCGTAACCTCAAAATACCCTTTCTCTGCCCACCGTCTTGGTGTGCTGTATTTTGAGTCTTGGCAGGCCTAATTGGATGAAGTGGAGCATGCTGTAATGTGTTGTCATGGTGAAACAGCGCTGGGCTGTAATGTGATTTGCTGTAGTGGCAGTCAGAGCGGTAAATTCTCACTGATGAAATCAGGAGTGTGTCAGACGCCCAGTGTGAACTAAACGTAGGTGTGTACCTCCCGAGGTCCGCGATCCAGCGTTGGTGCACACCGTTACCAGCCGATCTCCACTGTCATACACATATTCAAACACTTTACCTTCACACAAACAGTCGGGAGGGGAAATAGAGCTGAATTGATCAGTATTGATGGCCGGGAGTCTGTCAGGCCATAACGTTTGACACCACAGGGAATGTTTGTGTGCCGGAGCGTGTCTCCTCTTGTCCCTTCAGTATGAGAGTGTGTGTGTATAGAAGGTCAGGAACACACACACTTTTATCTTTCCCTCTAAAACAGCCCGTGTCTACGCAGGCGGCGTCTGTGTGAGATAGATAAACCCGAAATTCATGAGCTATGAATCAGGCTTAGGCTGCCTTTGATGTCCTATACTACGAGCAGACATTCCAAAGCCTTCTGTATTTGTATGTGTGTGAGAGAAGAGCGAACCGTATTAGCGGTACGAAGGCAAGAGCAGCAGCTGTCAGCTTGTACCCATCAGCTTTGCTTTGACTCTATTGTCTGAGGAGACAGTGGGTAGATGCCTGCGGGCTGGCACTGCCACACACACATGCCACATCTACTGTTATTTCACACATGGATGTTTTATCGCACCTTGTGCGCTGTAATTCATAATATCAGGCTTATTATTTTGACATGTGCCATGTCATTTTCTCTCAGTTGTGTTTCTCTTCCGATTCTCAAAAACACTCGGCGACACACACACACAACATGTAATGATAGCTTGTACTGTTGTTCTGGTGAGCCTCTGTTTCTATAGCAGCAGGTAGTAATGCTAACATCTCTCTCTGGTCTCTCTGACAGATCACTCCGTCTTCTGACAGCTTGGTGACGCCCACAAAAGGAACTTACTGACCCATAACTCATGGCTTTCTTAGTACTGGGACTTCACTCACACATGACCTAGAACTGGGAATTCACCGTGTTGCATTATACTGTAAGTTCCCTTATCTTGATGGATTTGTCTTAAAGGGTTAGTTCACCCAAAACTGAAAGTTCTGTCATTATTTACTCACCCTCATGTTATTCCAAACCCGTAAGACTTTTGTTCATCTTTGGATCACAAACTAAGATATTTTTGATGAAATCTGAGAGCTTTCTGTCCCTCCATTGACAGTCTACGCAACTACCACTTTTACACTTCAGAAAAATTCATAAAGAGATCATAAACTAAATGGTTTAATCCAAATTTTCTGAAGAGACAGGATCACTTTATATGATGAACAGATTTAATTTAGGCTTTTATTCACATATAAACATTGATCAACACACACATCATTTGTGGTAAACGGAAGCTCAAGCATGTTTGCTTGACTCGTGCGAGAACCAATGAGGTTTCTCACACGTGAAGCAGTTTCAGTTGAGCTTTTGTTTAAGTTTATATGTGAATAAAAGGCTAAATTAAATCGGTTCATCATATAAAGCGATTGAGTCTCTTCAGAAAATTTCGACTAAACCGCTCAATTCATATGGATTAGTTTTACGATCACTTTATGAACGTTTTGAAATGTCAAAATGGTAGTCGGGTTCTCTCAGGTTTCATCAAAAATATCTTAATTTTTGTTTCGAAGGTGAACGAAAGTCTTATGAGTTTGAAACATGAGGGTGAGTAAATAATGACAGAATTTTCATTTTTTTGGGTGAACTAACCCTTTAATCTAGTGAGATCATTGCTTGGATACCATTGTTAAACATCTTCAGGTTTGACTTGCCCGATTAATCTTATTTGGTTTCACAAAATCCAGTGAGCTCATTACCTAGATGACATGTTTAAGCTTCATGGATATGTTGAAACATTTTATTTCACTTGTTTGACTTATTTTATTAAATACCAATATTTTAGATACCAATTAGTTTTCACAACTCTTGATTCCACAACAAAATTTAATAGCCTAACTAATCATACATTTAATTAAACAGTTAGTAATGACAAATGAACAAATTGTAATAGCACACATAAAGACGAGAATCAGTGCTTTAAGTTTTTCAGGTATAGTAATAGTTATTGGTTTTCAGGTACAGAAATTAAATAATCAAACGTAAAATAACACTGCATAGTCCTCACTGTATACATTAAGTTTAGATTAATACAGAAGTTATTCAGTCAAGAACAGTGAGTGATTATCTCTTTTTCTTTGATTAACATTAATGACTACAGCAGGGATATTAGGCTGCTGTCACTTTAAGACCTGATGCACGGATCTGACACATCATAGACATCATTTTGAACATCATAGATTTGTTGTAATATTTAAATTGACATGTTCAGTATCAGTTTCAAAACCTAGTAACCTTACTCTAGTAAGCCTACTGCTTAGACAGCATTTTTGAGCATCATTTGCATGTTGGAACGTTCAGTTTGACATGATTGATTTAATATTTTCTTAGTGAGGTCACTACATAATTTTTCAACATCATTGGTGTTGCAGTTTAGTACATGTTTGATTTTGACACATTCAATTAGATTTTGAAATGTTCAGTTTGAAATGTTTGATTCAGTATGTTTTGTTTGACATTTAAATCCTAGTGAGCTGACTATCTAGATGGCATGTTCAGTATCGTAAGCATGTTGAAACATTTGATTTGACGTGTTTGATTCAACCCTTAAAACAGAATTTTTATTATTGGCATGTTGGATTAAACATTCATTTTGATTTTGGCATGTTTAAGCATCATAGACATTTTGGAAAGTTTGATTTGACACTTATGATTCAACACTGCTGATTACCTATCTATAGGCAACATTTCTGAACACCGTAGACATGTTGTAACGTTCAAACTGACATTCGGTTTTTGGCTCAACTTTTCTTCCTGGACGGCATTTTTGTATATTTTTGGTATGTCGGAATGTTCAGTTTGGCCTATCTGATTCAACATGTTCAGTTCAACATGTTTGATTCAACACATTTGTTTTAATTTTGGAATGTTCAGTTTGAAATGTAATACATTTTGGAACTATTCAGATCTTTGAGCCAACATATGTGTTCAAAACCTACTAAGTTCACCCCCTAGATGTCATTTTCGACGCTCAAGCTGCCCAGTGCCCACCTAGATAACACTTTTAGGCATCATAGGTGCTTAAGACTGTTAAATTTGAATGTTCATCTCGATTGTTTGAACATGCGTTGGGTAAAAATGTCAAGGTAGGCAGCTCTCTAGGTCCTGAAAGACAGCTAGTGGGATACCGTTCCAAGCTTTTCGTTCAGTTGCACAATAAGAGATGTTTGTTGGCGGTATAAGAGCACTGTTGAAGAGATAAACAGATAGAAGGACACTCCTTGACGCCCCACCTGGGAGATTTTCGGCCTGCAGCCTCATCTGTTTGTTTCAATTCTTGATTTGTTTGTCTGCTGTGTGGGCTGACCTGTTTTTCCTCTGCTGTGTTGTGTGTTTGCGTGGTGTGATAATGGCTCATCTATCAATGATCTGAACACAACGTGTCTATGTGTGTGTTTGCAATGCTGTGTTAAGGAGCCCCAAGGACAAACTGGTGTTTCGAGTTTTGTTGCCCTTAGGCAGAATTCACTTCCTCCTCCTCTAGTTTTGCTGCTCAGCTTCTGGATTCTTCCAAAACGAGATTTTGGTTTGCAGTTTCAATCCAGCTTCAAAGGGCTCTACACGATCCCAGATGAGGAATAAGGGTCTTATCTAGCGAAACGATCGGTCATTTTCTAAAAAAAATAAAAATGTATATACTTTTTAACCACAAATGCTCATCTTGCACTGCTCTGCGATGCGCCACACATTACGTAATCATGTTGGAAAGGTCACGCGTGACGTAGATGGAAGTACCGCAGAAGGGCGAAAAACTCCATCTCATTTCCTCCTCCAACTTCCAAATCATCCAACATCATTGTTTTACCTTTTTTTGTAAAGGTCGTTTGGCTTAGTCTTAGTACTGGATCAGTACTTCCGCCTATGTCACTCATGACCTTTCCAACGTGATTACGTAATGCGTGGTGCATCGTGGAGCACTGCAAGACGATCCAATCAAGTGTGAATTCTGCCATGTTGTTTTAGCAAACATGGTGTTTATATGGCTTATAAGGTCGTGTGTTTGTTGCTTATATGGTTGAATAAATTGGTCAGTATTCAATTTTAGTGCCATCAGGTACAATCTGGATATTTTTTTACTGAAAAAAATGACTATTACTAAAAAAAAAAATACTAATCCTGTTCCTTTTTAGCCATTTGCTTACACACTCAGACTACATGTGTACTATAGCTCTCACTGTCACATTCACAAACCCAAACACCTGTGCACTGTTTGATCACATGCCAGCCAGATGGCACACATGGGCATTTCCTAGTAACCCGCTGGCCTCCTGAGATCATTATTTTCTGGCGTGAGTGTGACAGAAGTGGCTACAATTACAGATGGATCATCCAACAACCAACTAGTCAGTTAGTGATGTGTTTTTTCATTCTTTTTTGTTTGTTTTTATATTAGATGATGTTAGGGTGAATTTAAAAACAACTATTTAGAGGGTTTTAACTCTTGTAACACTCTTAACACTGTGGTTTAGAATGCTAACAGTAACTAGTAGCAAGGTTTCCATTACAGATTTGCGCAAAAATTATGCAATATTTTCTTAATGTCGATAAAAATCTATTACGAAAGGGTTTACCAATAACTGGTGTTATGCGACTAAAACGTAATTTTTTCCTCTCGCGAGAAGTCATTCCAAAAATCATGGCAACAGATGTTAGAGGGTTTAAGTATATCACAGCCACTGCACTAGCCATTATTTTTAATCGAAGGAAACGTGTTTTTTAATCGAAAGCCCCTTATGCTTAGGAGTGATCACGTATGAGGTGTTTCTGGGTGTTTCTTCCAGCTTTCTGCTTTGAGGTCTTGATAAATTGTAGCATTTTTCTGTTGTTTAGAATCCAGTATTTTTTAATTTTGTCTTTTAATAGTTTAATAAAGAACTCTGTCTCATCTTCTGTCCAAACATACCGCGCCATCTTTAAAGAATGATCGACTTTAACGTTCACCAGGTGACCAGTAAATGCGAAAAAACTGTTTCCATGGCAGTTTTGTGAAATATTCCTTTTTCGAATTGCCTGAAAAACCACCTCATGTGAGCGTAAAAACTTTTTTGCATTATATGGGAGTTTTTGCAAAATTGACGCGTTTCCATTGGGCGTATTTTCAATTCGCAACTTCAATTTGCGCAATTTGAAGGGTAATGGAAACGCAGCTACTGTCAGCATTGTACAGCCCTCTCTAAAAAGTTATTTCTAAATTATATTCTCTTGAAGTTCCCAACGCTAAAGTCATCAAATCTGACTTTGTAACAAATTCACAACATTCATCAGCAATAAATTTACATTAGAATTACTGTTTTCTGCTGTGAGCAATGTTTCCATTTTTATTCAGAAGGTGTCAGTGTTTTGTGGCACTTTTAATGAAAATATAACAACTAAACAACTTACCTTTTTTGGCTGACATCACTAATCATTTTTCATATACATATCATATCATATACATACTAATCATTCAGATAACCACGACTAGTCGATTTTGTGAACATGCAGAATGTGTATCCGTGTGCTTTGCTAACTCCCACTGTGTGGCACGTGCATACACAATCTCCCTCTAATCTATAATTCATATTTGCATGTGTTTTCACTGCTTTATTGATTAGCCTTCACTCACACAATGGATTTTATGCACCTTTGACCTTCATCGCTTATCTTAGTGAATTAAAGGATTAAGACTACCCCCCTGCTTGCACACATGAAGCAAATGTGAGTCCAAAACGCAGTCTCATGAAACAGTAACGACCTTCCTCTCTTCACCATGACCCTCACCTTTCATTTCCAGCGTCATAAGCTTTCCTCTGTCCTTCACACGCATTCAAGTAAACCCTATAGGGCAGATCAAACGCACAGCCCCTACCCTCCACTGCACATCATTCCATTTTAAACACATACTGGCCAGCTGCTACCACCAAGGGGGTTCATGTCTGACACCCCAAAAACAAAGTGACAGAAACTCGTCAGAGGGAACGAGATGTGTTGTGATTGACAGATCCTGTCCTGGCAGTCTGTAGCAGGTATAAGCTGAGTCACTTGCTGTAGGCTGCAATTGTATTTGCGAGAAGAATTAGTGTGATTTAATGCTCCAGGGCTCACAAACCGATGTCTGATGGAGGGATCATGAGACCCAAGTTAGTTCAGGAGTTATGGTGTCTTCACATTGCCCTAGATTATGGTGTCTTCACATCGAACCTCATTAAGATTCTAGAATTAAAATCACTACTAGTTAGTGGTTACATGCAGTTGTCTTTTGTGTGTGTGTGTTTGTGTGGTCTCAGTTTGAGCTAGCAGAATGTGAGCTAATTACTATGTGAACAATTAAAAACAGTTTGAAGTCTTTCAGATCTGGCACTTGGTGTCGGCTTGCTTCCCAGGAGTGTGTTAGTTTAAAGTGTCTGCATACTCGCACATTTACACAGTTCATACTTGCTTTTCCCAGTTCACTCAGACGGAATAAAAACAAGGAATTTACAGGCTGAGGGAAAACAAAACATTAAATTTGAAAGTAACGCCTTATTTCCTCCTTATATCTGCTGTTGTGAATTTGCCCTGTGAGTGTTGGGATGTGGCATCTGCCAAACGTTGGGGGTGAAACTTTTACACGCTCACCTTAAAGTGCTTGTACATTCACAGAAACAAAAAGCCAGCTTCAGTGCAGCTCTATGGCAGTGCTCCACACAGTGCATTTAAACTCAGTGACTGTTGCCAATGGCATAGCTGAGAGCAAACACTGTGAACAACAACATGACTGTTTTGAGTTCTGACTGGATTGTATTGAAGTTGTGTCTTTGGATACGTTTCATGAATTAGCAATGCATCATTGTAATTTATTATCCAGCAGATAAACTTGATGTACACTACAAACCAGTAATTATTTCATAACTTGTGTACTACTATAAATTGTGGTCAGAAAAGGAACTACAGGAACCGTTATAGATTTTAAAGGATTAGTTCACTTCAGAATTACAGTTTCATGATAATTTACTCACCCCCATGTCATCCAAGATGTTTATGTCTTTCTTTCTTCAGTTGAAAAGAGATTAAGGTTTTTGAGGAAACCATATAGTGGACTTCACTGGGGTACAACAGGTTGAAGGTCCAAATTGCAGTTTCAATGCTGCTTCAAAGGGCTCTACATGATCCCAGATGAGGAATTAGCGTCTTATCTAGCAAAACGATCAGTCATTTTCTAAAAAAATATAAAAATTTATATACTTTTTAACCACAAATGATCGTTTTGCACTGCTCTGCGAAGCGCCACGCATTACGTAATCACGTTGGAAAGGTCACGGGTGACGTAGGTCGAAGTACCGATCCAGTGTCTACAAAGCGAACGTGCAAAGACTAAGCCAAACGGCCTTTACAAAAAAAGGTAAAACAATGATGTTGGACTATTTGGAAGTTGGAGGAGGAAATGAGATGGAGTTTTTCGCCCTTACGCGGTACTTCCACCTACGTCACCCGTGACCTTTCCAACGTGATTACGTAATGTGTGGTGCATCGCAGAGCAGTGCAAAACGAGCATTTGTGGTTAAAAAGTATATACATTTTTTTTTTTTTTTGAAAATGACCAATCGTTTCGCTAGATAAAACTCTTATTCCTCGTCTGGGATCTGGGATTTTTTTTATTAGACAGTGAGAGATTGCAAAATTTATGTCTTAAGCTGAGACTGACCTTGAAATGAATTATTGAAAATGAAATGAGTATGGAAGAACCTTTGTCTCAAGGGATAGATTTTGGGGAGAGATTGAGCCTAAATCTCACCTCAGAGTCATGATATATGAGAAACGACTTATAGATGGCATTAATCTTGGAGGGAAGAGTATAGTGTGCTGTTCTTTAACCAGTACTCAGATCTTTAAACAATAACAATAACCCTGTTGAAAAATGGACAGTTGTCTCATACAGTGCTATTACTGTAACCTCATCACAAACAGAGAGACAAGCTGTGGATGCTTAATCTAATATTTGGATGGATGTAGTGCAACGGAAGAGATAGAGATGGTGAGAGACAATGAAAAGGGAGATAATGTGAAGTTACACAGAGGAACAGGCGATGCTGAGTGGCTTTTCATAGTCACTGAGCTGCAGTGAAGCCTGATTCAAGCTGACTTTCATATTAAAGCGAGTCACTGGGATTCAGATTCCCTCTTGCTCTCCTCCCTGGATTTCTTCACCACAAACCCTGTCAGATTTCCTCTCTTCCAGCTCCTCTGTTTGCTCTGCTTCTGCCTCTCCCTAGTATCCTGTCTTTTTGTGTTTGTCTTGTTCTTTGACTTTCTGTCAGTTTCATTTAGTCATTTGTTCACAGTGAGGGATGAAGCATGTGGATAGACTCTGAGACTCAAGGGGCCTTTCTCTCTGTCACAAAGTTTGAGCATCTCATTCCAGATCTAGAGTGTATCACAATCCTATGCTTATGCATTCTTGGTTAAGTCTGTAAAACAGTCCATCTCATTATACACTCAGCAGTTCCCATCAGTAATCCAGCACAGAGTCCTTGTTATGTAACCCTTTTTGTATGCAGCTGAATGTGGGCAGAATCCTAATCTTACTTTCAGCTATCTCTCAGGTAATTGGACGCTTCACCCTGCTGACCCAACGACTCCATCTGTCATAGCTGTCATGTGACCAGGGTGATGGTTTTCATGGCTGATAAATCTATCAGCACCTGTCGGAGTATCAGGGGTGTGGTCATACAGTAGTAGGCATTGCATTTTGCCGTAACTGTAAACACCTATATCTGACTTTCACATTTTCGGACTTTGGGTTCGCTCCTTTATGTCCAAAATCAATATTACACTGAGTAACCTAGGTGCCCTTCAGGTCAAAGGTTATTTGTTCTATTACTTTTGTTAGTTGGTGTATCTACTACAATTTTCGCCAGCTGCTAAGTTAGCATGTACAACTAGTTGCTTGCTCAGAGATTTAGGTAAATGCTTTTCTTGACTGTATATTTAAATACAAAGTGATATTTGTGGCTTTAATACAGAATATCTGCCAGGAAGGGGAATAGAGATTAGCCTCAAAAGAGTATGAGAAATCCACATCTGAAATCCGCTCACCTCACTTCCTCTCTCTCATACCAACCTATTTCTCTTCTTGTCTCTTTTTCATCCTACTCCCTTTTTCTTATTTTAGTTTCAGTCAGCTTTTCTCTGCATATTTCTCTCAAACCTGCTATCCCCTTGAGCAAAATAACATTGCAATATTAGGAAAAATGTTTGGGAGAAGAAGGGGCTCCAAAGTGCTTAGAGTAAGTGGTATGTAAGGAAAGGGAAAAAGATCCCAAACCCAAATATCACAATTGAATGTTTTCATTTGTTGTACATAAGTATCCAGATGATATGAATCATACTAATTTCTTTTTGTTTCTTGCCTTTTTGCAGGTCTGTGATTTGAGTGGTCTTTGAGCTTCCCGATTGGTCTAGAAGGATTAGGGAAGGTGAGTCCTTTCCTACCAAAGAAATGAGTGTGGGAAGAGGAAGCAAATGCAGTGTGGAGCTTGTCCATCTCTTCTCCCTCTAACTGAACACCAGCAGTCTCGATTCAGGATGCTCTCTTTTCCACAACCGCTGCCCTCATCTTTGGCCCTGAGACTACAGTGGGCTCCATGAACATGTACAGAGATACAGGGGTGTGTGCCACCCCTCTCTCTCAACCTCTTCCTCCACCCCATCTCCGTCTACCCCTCCATAATGGCCACTCTTCCATGGGCGATCCAACCCCATCCCGTGTCTCCGTGCCCAAAATGGGGGTTCGAGCTCGGATTGCTGAGTGGCCTCCTCGCAGGGCACTGTCACGAGAATCGCTGCTTGAGAATGGCCAGGGCAGTCATCCGGATGACCTCAACAGTGAGGATGGGATTACACATGGAGGTGTGACCAGGTTTCCACAGCGAGTTACCAGAGATGCTGACTTCCTTGAGTCAGGTCCGAGGCCTCCAGGCACACCACCAAGGTTTCGGACTTCTGGATTCGCTCCCCTCCGACAACGCTCCAACAGCGAGATTACATTGAGTGAGCAAGATGAAACCGAGGTGGAAGGTCGTTTGTTCCGGGAATATGGCAGTACCTCTTCCATCAACGTACAGGCAGTGTCTGAGCAAAGCTTTTTTGACATGCTCAGCCAGTTTCAACAGGAGCGACCAGACCAGCGTAGCACAGCCCCTGCCAAGCTTGGAGAGCTGATTGGTGCTTCTTTAGAGGGACCCTCTTCACATGCCTTCTTGTCAACGCCACAGCCCGATGACCGCCCGGAGAATCGTGTACGCAAAAAGAGTGGGGGCACAGAGTCATCCCTTGGCACCTCCTCCTTATTTCGCAAACTCCGTAGCTCCAGTCGCGGTGAAACAGAGACTCCACGTGGTGACGTGGATGACACACGGCCCCCCGAGACATTGTCTTCCAAACCCTGGCTATGTGTGCGGAGTTTTGCCCACTATGACTCTCAGAGCGTTCTGTTTGACTTGCACGAGGCAGCAGCCCGCCGTAGCTACGCCGCCCAGCGGCGAAACACAGCCACCGGAGCCTCGGCTGCTTCTTCAGCTGCCGTTTCTTTGGCAGTTTCCAGAGCTATTGCTCTGGGGGGAGTGGAGCCCAACTTTTCTAGCACTGATGACCTCAGTGTCAGAGACCTTTCAGAAGGATCAACCCCAGGACTGGAACATTTGGAGCAGGGTGGTCCAGCTAGCGTTAACCCCAACTCTCAGCACCAGTTGTTGCTGAGCTGCCCGCACTTTCTCAATGAGACCGGAAGCTATGGGGAACGTAACGTCAGCTTCTTGAGCTCGTGGGCGGAGAGAGGAGAGTCTGGTGTGGTGGAGGCTCGGCTTCATCTTCGCTGCAGTAATGCCAGTGTGTCCATACTGGAGGCACTGCCAGAAGTTCGGGCCACCAGGTTAGAGAGACTGCAGCAGCACTGCATCGAGCATGTTGACCTGGGTGCCAAATACTACCATGAGCACTTTTATGGGAAAGGTAGGACATTTATGGTTTCTATTTAGATAAACGAAACTGCTATATCAGGAGACTACTGTCCTGTTTGTCCGTAATTGATTTTAGGCTGGGTCAACAAGAACCTCCAACTACGTAATGATACATTTATCAGAATATATGATGTATCCAAATATCATAATTGGATTGCATTTGAAACCCAATGTGTTTGGAGGATGAGCTTCAATCTCTCTTTTATGGTTTGGTTTACATCATTTATGTTCAATGTAGCGCCTCATTGAGGTGCTCTGACCTCCAATTGTATTTGTACAGCCCTAGCCTCAATTGCACCCCTAAATTTAACGGTTTTCCCAAGTTCCACCTACAGTTCTTCCTTTGGAAGAGATTATCAAAGCATGCCACAATTATCAATGCTTCTCACTATTAGCCAATAGAAGCACAAACTGGAGCTGAAGCTACACTCCTGCCACACATCTGCCTCCCAAATGTTAATCTCCCTAAAGGTCTTGCTTTCTAAAATGCCAATGTTGTAAAAACAACCCACAATGTCTAAAAATAGAATGCTTGTCACCTCGTAGCCACATTAGATAAATCCTTGCAGATTCGAGTTATCTGAATTCTCTAATTAGTTGTCTGTTTTTATGAAGAGTAGAGCTGGTGAGATAAAGGTTACCGTTTCAGAAGTAATCTCTGTCATCCAGATTTTTGGAAGTTTGTTTTCGATGACCATGCCAGAAAGGGCATTCATACTGGTTTTATATTTTTAAGTTAAGCAGCACAAAATACAACCGTCTTAACATGGGTTTATCGATACAATGACAAATGTCCTGTAAAAAATATTTGAAGGTGAAGTGTGTAATTTCTGCACCACTAGTGCAAAACTAATTTTTATACATTTTCTGAACATTTCCTCCTATCTGAAATTGGTTGGATGAAAAGATAATCCAGCTCCAAACTCATGCTATTTGTTGAGCTTACGTTGCTCTGTCGGGCTGGTTGCTCAGATGTTAATTGTGATGTTTTAATAGCTCCACAGGCTTTACCTTTTGGGAGAACCAGCCTATGATTGGCTTAGGTATAGTTGTCTCTGCATTGTAAGCTGGGAAAGAGAATGTTTTTTGTTTTTCTCATTTAAGTGTTAAATGTTTAACTTGATGAGTAAGGATTCCAAGCCACCAAGGTATTTTACCTTGTGGTGCTAATTACTTCTCATTACCCGTTTACTTATTTTCCAGTGCAGAAAAACTTTGTTTGAGATACTTCTGCTTTGTCAGTGAGTCAATAAAGTAGTGCATGTGGATTTGTGTTGGAGTGCCAGCCATATAGCAGTACTGACTTGGCATTCCTCAGTCAGGAAGGGCAACATTTTGTGTAGTATCAAAATCTTTGCTGCGTTATTAAAAAGCTCATATCTGCATGCTCCTGAGACTTATAATTCTCTCAAGTTTCCTGAGCTTTCAGTACCCTCAACAAAACAACTAAACTCATATCCTGTGATGAGAAATACCGGATGACAGATTAAAAAAAACATTAGTCCAATTGCCAACAAGAAATTAAGACTGGAAAATTTAAGGATATCATATTCGCACACTTTATATGTAGTGTTTTTGAATCCTGGATGTAGTAAATCATGGAGTTTAGCAGTGTTTGATGCACAATGGCCTTTTTCATGCTTTTTTTCATGCAGAAACAAACGTACTGCGGAACATGCAGTCCATTTCATGAACAAATCACATGATTGGTATGGTCCTTTTTGAACCAGTAGGTGAATCAGACCAAAAGTTTATTATCAGTATAGTTTGTTGTATTCTGTGGAGAGTCGTACAGAGCATTTCACTACAGGTCGTACTGTGTATGATTGTGTATGTGACCACTGAAACTTGAACTTAAAATGACCACAGGAGTCATCCATCTGAATCATAGATTTGAATCACTTCCTCACTGAATCACCGATTACTCTTTCACAGAAAAACCACATTGCAGCTTTAAAAGAATGTTTATCTTTTGAATGCAATGATAAAAATCCAAACCCAAAAAATATGGAAACATAAAACATGTAAAATTAAATGTTATATTGCCATTAAAAACAAAATAATAGGTTATAAAAAATAGTGTTGTTATTGTTTAGCAAGTTAGGCCCGATTGCAGATTTTTGAGGTCTCTATCCTCCTCTGCAAAAAGCTGTAGGAAACGCAGGAGAATAATGACTTCCTTCATTCTCAAAAGCATGTGTAGTATTGTATTAGTGGCTTTGTCCATGATTTTTTTTATTAGATTTGAATGCTCACAGTACCTACAGGAAGTTCTATAGCCACCATGACCTAGATTTGCAGGTTTTCTTTATAAATCCCTTCTTTGTCCCCTGTGTCCTTCCTTCCATCTCTCATCCTTCATATCAACTTCCACTTTTCTCCTCTCCATTGTCTTCACCTCATTAATTATTTTCTTCTCTTCTGTATTGTCTCTTTTTCTGTATTAATGGTATTAATCTGTCTTTATGGCCTCTATTTTCTTTCATCTCTCTCTCTCTCTGTCCACAGAGCACTGGAACTACTTTGGTACTGATGAGAAGCTGGGGCCCGTGGCTCTGAGCATCCGGCGAGAGAAACTGGAAGATACCAAAGATTTAAAGGACCAGTACCAGTACCGCATCATCTTTCGCACTAGTGAGGTGTGTATAACAGAAAAAAATGTGCAAATTAAATTAATTAAACCTGGATCATGCTCAAATCAGGACCATGACAGGATGATTCATTCTCCTACAAACACCCACAGACTCCATGGGCTTCTCCAGCCACTTTTATTCACTTCTTTGAGCCTGAAACTGAAGCTTATTGTTGTCTGTTCTAACTACGATCTGATTAAATCTGCTAAAACTGCTTGACAATAAGACTTGAGAGGTTTGGGCCATTTGATGGAACCCTTGACCTTTTGGGCCAATGCTGCATTTATAGGCACAGTAGGGAACAATGTAGAGATCCTGGGACTATTTTTAACTTGTTTTGCTGGTTTAAAAACACAATGCTCATAATGCATGACTGTAATTTTTGAGTACTTTGGGCTTCTTCATGCGCCTATGCCATTTTTATAAACATAAGGGGCTTTCGCACCAGGTAGTTTTAGTAACTTGGTCCTAGGAACTAACCACCAGGGTGGTTCTCCAAGAACTAATAGTTCCCCTCGGGCCATTTTCCTGGTTGCATTCGCACCGCCAGGAGGAACTCTGAAGTGACACAAGCCGCGCTTATTGTTGTGACTTTTATTTTGACAGCGCTGAGAATTCCAGAGCCTGAGCACACAGCGCTCACATTCTCCGCTTTCATTAGTTTACAATTTGTTTAACAGCCTGTCTAATATGTTATTAGATAAAACTGTTATACAAAGAAAGAAGACAGTTTATGAAAAAGTATCAGCATTTGCCGTGTGGTTGATGTCCAATGTCACTAGCTGAGCAGAAATACATAATCATGTTTCGCTCGGTCCCCTCAAAGTTGTGTTGGATTTTCTCCTTAACTCGAGAGGTCCATCTATCATTGTTTTCCATATTTGTAAAGTTAATTTGTGGAGTAAATATATAGGCTATAAACTGTGTGTTAATACAGCTTTTTTAAAAATGGCGGGTGCCGGTGTTTCGCATGCGTTTGGCCAATCAATGTACACTTACATCACTGGTAGTTCCTATAGTGATGGTTTAGACCCTACACTGATTTAGTTCCCCCAAAAGAAGTTCCTGGAACTAAAATCGTTCCTAGTTCCTGCGGTGCGAACACGGGTACTTCAGCCAATAGTTCTAGGAACTATGAAAAGGTTCCTCCGGTACGAAAGCCCCGATAAAGGAGCGTGACACTGGTTCATGTCATGCGTTTATAAATATGTCCATCATGTGTCCTGTATGAAGTTGCATTAAGCAAAAATAAATCCTGAGTGTGTTTGGTGCCTTGCGTGTTTGCGATAAAGGCCATGAGGTTCTTTTTGCTTAATAATGGCGTGTTTGAAAAGTGCTGAGCTGTACTGGTATGACTGCTGCTCTGCTGGGTTTAGTCAGATTACATGGCTGCCTGGACACATCAAACTCACCCACACTGAACAATGCAGCATCTTCAGGTCATTCACACTCACGCAATCATTATTCCCACTAAAGATGTGCTCAACTCCTTTCGAAATGGCCTTTAACATGTGCACACTAGTTCAAGAGTGTTATTTTAGTCAGAGGTTCGAGTTGAATGATTGAAGAGGTGGCTGTCCATATGACCCAGTCATATGAGGTCTTCAGATGTGACTAATGTCTCGAGAAATCAGAAACACTAGCCTGAAAACAAACTATTATAAGTATTCCAGTGTTTCCACCTGTTTGTACTAATTTTACAGTAGCTAAAGGTTTTAGCATCAGCATTTGTGAGGTTAACAGATGCTGCAAACAGTGAATCTGAGAGAAGTGGGGAAAGGATGCCACACAGTGGACACTTCTATACACCATTTTTTAGCCATTCATAATCATTCTCATGCTCTGTCACATGCTCTCAGAGGATATTTGGTCAGTCTTATGATGGTTTTTGATGATGTGCTTCTCCTCACATGGTTTCCTGTGTCTGCTGCAGCTGGTCACATTGCGAGGAGCGATCCTGGAGGACGCGGTTCTGTCCACAGCGAAGCACGGAACGGTTCGTGGTCTGCCTCTAAAAGAAGTTCTGGAGTATGTGCTGCCAGAGCTCAGCGTATCCTGTCTGCGATTGGCTCTCAGCACGCCAAAGGTCACCGAGCAGCTTCTTAAACTGGACGAGCAGGGGGTGAGTAAAGGATGACCAGTCGGACACTACTTCCTGACTAAAGAAAGTCAAGTGTCAAAACTCCTTAAAATGAATAGTTCCCAAAAAATATAAAAGGTTGTGTTCCACGTATTTGTGTGTATGACACTGGATCCGCAACTGTGTGTTCTCTACAGCTCAGTCAGAAACACAAAGTGGGCATCCTGCTGTGTCGAGGGGGGCAGAGCACGGAGGAGGAGATGTACAACAATGAAGAGGCTACGCCAGCCTTTAATGCCTTCCTCGAGCTGCTGGGTGAAACTGTGTGTCTGAGGGGTTTCAACAAATATGCTGCCCAGCTAGACACCAAAAGTGAGCATGGCTTTCTGTCTCTCTTACACGTGTCCTAAAAAGGCTCAACACAATAAAGTGTCAAGTGATAAATCACATCTCTTCCATGTTAACCTGAGTTATTGTCCTAATCCACAAACATGGTGTGAAAATACATTTTGATGGTCTTCACTGTGAATTTTCATTTGCCCAAAATCTTGCTCCGGACTAGTGTTGTCACGATACTGGAATTTCTAACTTCGATTCAGTACCTTGAAAAGTATCGATATTCAATACCATTTTCGATACCACGGGGGAAAACGCTGCATATACAGATATTTTTAATATTATTTCTTTTTTTGTTCATCTATTGAAAGTCTAGGCAATCTTTTAATCTTTTTTTATATATAAATGTTGATCAATTATCATAACAATTATCTCACAAATATTTGCGAGATAAAATAGACAAGTAAACAGTAATAAAATAAGAACAAATAAACAAATTACTAACATTAGCACAAATAAATACAATAGAATAAAGATACAAGACTGCTTTATTTTTTCAGGTAGGTCTAACAGTAGTATTCAAGTAAGAAACTGAAGTAACAGTAATTAATAGAAACAAAGTAATTAAATTTAATATAACTGGATAATCATCATTGTAAAAATTAAATACAGATGAATCAATTAAAGTTACACAAGTCAGTCAGTCAAGAGCAGTAAGTGATTTTCTCTGTCTTTTGTTGTTCACACGGGGCGTCGGCATTAACGCTTCTCATTTACTTTGAATGGGTGATGTCACGCGTCGCTTCAAATTTCTCAACTTCTCAAGCACCAACGCAGGCATCAGCCAATCAGATCGCCTTATGCAAATACCCAAGAGCAGTCGCTAGCCAATTGCGTTCATGCAACACCGGAAAGTAACGTGATTGGCTGTTGTCACTATAATGGTCGCGTCAACACCAAGCTCCAGACACGCCCTCTGTCAAGCGTTGACGCTGATGCCCCGTCACATGTGAATGCAGCGTAAAAACATAAAAAGCGGCATATTTATTAGGCTGCTGTCCGTTTAAGACCTGACGGCACACACGGATCCAAAATACTGTTACTGTTACACATTCTTCCTGAACTGTTTACGACTGTGTTTACTTTAATACTCGCCAAGATGGGCATTATGACATTATTTTTGACCATTAATAAGCTGCAAAAAATTGGCACTTGTATGTCAGAGGCGGCTTTATTATATGTGTGTGCTTCGGATGTGAGCGCAAAATCTGCGGGAATGAGTAGAATTATGTGCAAATGTTGATATTTTTGACAACACTACTCGGGGCCGAATTAAAACGGATTGTAATTCCATTTGGTGGTGCAGAAATTATACACTGCACTGAATAAGTTACATCTTTGTAAACATTTTGAATGCTCATATCACACACATGTTGGGTTTTTGTGTTTTATGAGGACTCTTTATAGACATAATGATTTTTATACTGTACACTTGTTCTGTCCCCTAAACCGAACCCTTACAGAAAACATTGTTTTTACATTTTTTTACACCTTTTTTTTGTGTCAGATTTAGCTTAGATAATAATTTGTGCCCAAAATATGATTAAGAATGTACCCACACATTCCTCTGAATGATTGTGACAGGTTACTGAATAAATGACTGCAGACATTTATCTCTGAGAGTGTAATTGCAACTGGAATAGATAACAGCCCTGCTAATGTTTACACATACTCCATATTCAAAATCATGTACAAACATCTTGATAGACACTATATCAGAGCTTTTATTCAATATTCTCAATGTGGTCTCAGTGTTTTGGACTTCACTACATTGTCCTCATAACCATTAATATGCATGTGTATGTTTAACAGCGGACTCAACTGGAACACACTCCCTGTATACCACCTATCAGGACTACGAGATCATGTTTCATGTGTCCACCATGCTTCCATACATGCCCAATAATCCTCAACAGGTAAGAAATGCACACATGCTCACCAATACATCTAAGATGCTGTATAGCACAGACATGACCCAACTTATCCTGACACCACCCCCCTCTCTCTCCCACCTGGACAGACTCCCAGATTGCCTTGCACATTGTTCAGATGCTGTTCATTTTCTTTGCTCTTATTCACCAGTGTGTTTGTGGTGGGTGCTGCATATGGTAGACCCAGTTTGCAAAGAAACATCTGGAATGGTAGTAAAGTTTATTAAGTGGCAGCAGTAAATCCAGTGGATGTTCCACAGCTCTTTTTTCATTCAAAAGGAGTGGCCACAACTTATGGACGTCCACTCTCTGAGTCTATATTTTTTGTTACATGTGGTTATGAAGAAATAGTTCTCGCTCTTTCTCTTTTGGTTCGTTATTGTCAAGTTCTCCCACTGTTTTTATATGCACTGGTGTATGAATCAGAGCAGGGTGTGGTTGTCTAGTGATCTCCATGCTGTCGATTAAAATCCAGTAATGTGGCATCTTTGGCCCTCAGGAAGTTTCATGTGCATGCATATGAGTCAGCAGCTTTGCCCTAAAAACATTCATTGACAACATGATGATATTTGCATACTTAACTTTCATAGTGTGATGTGTTTTTGTGTGAAATAGACTATTAAATGGGAAATAATGTTGTTACTGATATTTATGTATCATGTATTATTTAGCTTGGTTTAAGACTAAGAGTATAAGATGGGTGCATTACACAAACAGTTATTATTATTATTATTATTAATTATATGTTGGTATTTGATTGCACTTTGGGTTCAATGTGCATTGGGATAAAACATGTTATTTTTTTTATATTTTTAATACGAATTTTTTTTCATGCCTGTTTTGGTTATATCAACAGCAACACGAATTTGTTTTGAAAAAACATTGGGGTTTTTTGCCATAAAACATGAACTAATAAAATGTATGCAGTAAATCCAGGTAGATTAATATAATAATATAATGTAATGTAATATAATATAATTAGGGCTGCCGAACGATTAATCGCGATTAATTGCATCCAAAATAAAAGTTTGTTTTTACATAATATATGTGTGTACTTTGTATAATTATGTACATTTAAATACACACACATACATGTGTATATTTGAAAAAAAATTGCATTTATATACTGTATATATTTATATAATTTATATTATATATAAATATAAATATTTGATAACACATTTTTCTTAAATATATACATGTATGTGTGTGTATTTAAAAATACATAATAATTATACACAATATAATATAATATAATATAATATAATACATAAATAGGATATTTTAAAAAAACAATTTTGTAACATTGTGCATATTTGGTTGTGCAGAACTTTAAGTAAATTCATGTGAACTTCATAATATAATTTAATATAATATAATTTTAAAACGTAGTTTTGTAACATTGGTTGTGCAGATCTTAATAAACTTAGTAAATTCATGTGAACTGCAGAGGGCAGTGTTTATCTTTCAGATAGTTCTTTTTTTAAAGCACACACAAACAGCCACTCACATGGGAGTGTGTTGTAGTGATTTAAGGAGAGGTACAATAGGATGTCAGGCTGTAGAATAATCTCAGGGTACAGGAGTGTCCCCCCTCTGGACTCATTATAGGGGATGGGAGGTCTATGTCAGCATTCAGGAAAGAGCAGTGTTTCCATGGTTTTTCCTTTGTGTGTGCTTGAAATGTAAGATAGATTATATAATTGATGCCCTCACACTATTGTGAACGGGTGGGCAGCCTCTATTGCTCTGACTCAGATTGGTGGCCAGTCTCTTTAACACATAGTGATGCTCTTAATTTCATGGTCTATTTATAAATGTCAATTAACTGCAGTTTTAAACATCGGTTCTCAGAATCTCTGCTGTCAGCTCTCCTAGTACTTTAGAACGAGTTCAAATGAGTCATGTAACTCTCAGAATACACAGCCCTGATCACAGCTTAGAATAGACAAATCAATTCCATACATAACAGCAGAGAATGGCATTCCTGGCTGTTTTCAGATGGCTTTTAGCATCGCTCGCACGCCAGGCAGCACTGTAATGACATTCCTCAAACATTCTGATTAGGGTTCGTATTATCAATGCTGAACAGTTGTGTTGCTTAAAATTTTTGTGTAAAGTATGATACAATTTTTAGGTTTCTTTGATCAAAAGTAGGGATGCACTGATACCATTTTTTTCAGAACCGATCTGATACCAAAAATTCGGAGTATCTGTCGATACTGATCCGATACCAGTGCAGGTTTTTTTTTTTTTTTTTTTTTTTTAAATCAATGTAGAATTTCTATACCTTTGTGTGTTGAACTGATAATCACTCTTTTTTGTGTTAAACACAATCTAATAAATACAGACAACTTCATTATAAAGAAAAACTAGTGTGTGTACTTTTTATATATATGATTTATATATAAATACACATACATATATTATTTAAGCAATATTTACATGTATATTTATATATTTATGTTATATTATAAATCTAAATATTTTATATATAATATATATTTTTTAAATAAAATATATATAATAAATATACACAGCACACACACTTATATTATGTAAACAAACTTTTATTTTGGATGTGATTAATCATTTGACAGCACTAAAAACAACAAATTAAAAAAATATATAATCATAATTTATGACAAAAATACTATTATAAACTAGGTTAGGTTATAAAATCTAAACATTCAGTGAAAAAACAAATAAGAGTGAATTAAGTGTAGCACTAAATTTGGTAAAATGTTACACATTGCTCTATGTATTGTTGTAAAATACATTCATGAAAAACAAATATTTTTATATATAAATATATACTATAAAATTGAAAGGCATTTCTTTAAAATTTATAGCATTGCTTTTTAATGAGGCAACAACATATGACAGAACAAGAAAGGCTAATAATAATCTTTCATTGTGCAAAAGTATTATAATATGATAGGCTTCAATACAGAGCGGCACAAAGCGTTTATGCGCATTTTCATGCGTTGAAAAGTTCAAAGCACAAAGGGAAGCGATCTTGATGCATAGTGTATTATATCTATGCAATAGTTAATGAGCCTTTTCTTTTACACAGAATAGTATACGCACAATATTGGATTTAGATCAGTCCCATCTGACCGATCCGGCAAAAAATGGCAGTTTCGGAGCCGATTCTGATATCGGATCAGTGCGTCCCTAATCAATAGAAAGTTCAAAAGAACAGCATTTATTTGAAATCATTTTTTGTGACATTTTAAATTTTTTGTGACACTTTAATGCATCCAAGTTGAATAAAATATTAAATATTCTTTGAGAGGAAAAAAAAAACCATACTGACCCCAAACTTTTGAGCGGTAGTGTATAATTCCTCACATGAAGGACTCAACTCACTCAACTGTTTCCAGTAGAGTTCTGAAAGAGCCATCTTGGATTTATGTTTTCACTGAGCTTGTTGCGATGCATTCTGGGATACATGTAATGGTACCATGAATTTGGCCAAAATGAGGTATCTTAGCATGCAGAATAAATATGTCTTTGTGTCGGAAGCAATGCCTTACAATTCTGTCCTTAGAGAGCAAATATGTTGAATCTGAGTGTTGTGACAGTGGCAAAGAGGCTCAGATATCATCATATCATTTACCAATAACCAAAGCCCAAAACCTTAAGATAAACAACTATACCTGTCTTGCACACACCGGTATTTCCTTCAGGAAATATAATCCTGAGTACAACTTGATCTTTTTACAACATAAGTACATTTTATTGCTTGTGTTTTAGTGGCTGTCTCACAGATTTGTGCTGCAGTGCTGTTAACAGGCTTTTTCACACCTCTGTGTCTCTCACCAGAGGAATCATTGTGCATCTATGAAGATATTTCTGCCAGTTCCCACTTCTTTTTTTCTGTGTCCTTCAACAGAACACTCTATCCTTTCTCTCTCTCTCTCCTACTCTTCCACTCTTGCAGTCTCTCTTTCATATCTGTTTTTTACAGGTACATTGTGTGCATTAAACTATAAAATAAGTCTTGTGTTGAAGGACAGACCTGAGCCATATCTACACACACATATAACCATCATGGTAACAAATAAATAAACAATATTTTAATGTAGTAACACAAGATGTAACATATAACTCATAACTGATGTAAATAACTGATAACAAAAAATTAAGATGCCACATAAAAATATTCTGGGGTTGTCAATTTACATTTTTTCACTGTAATCTATAAGATTACTTGTTTTTTTTATGTAAAAAACTTTTGTCAGCAGTTCATTTGTTTCCAGTTTCCAGATTAAAAAACCCTGTGTGTCCTCGCTCCCAGCATGAAGTCAGCCAATCAGAGAAAAGCTTGCCAGTGTTGTGTGCAATATGCATCAGACGGTCAGTGAATATGGCTGGTCTGAGGCAAGAAACTACCTAGCAACCGCATAGCAACACCCTGGCAAACATCTACACCACCCTAGCACTGTGGCAGCATTTTCTTAGCAAAAATCTAGTTGAGTTTGTATTGCATTGAATTTCTCCTTTTCATTTCTTTCACAGCTCCTGAGGAAGAGGCACATAGGAAATGATATAGTCACAATTATATTCCAGGAGCCGGGAGCCCTTCCGTTCACTCCACAGAATATTCGCTCTCACTTCCAGCACGTGTTCGTCATTGTCCGTGTGCACAGCCCTTGCTCTGACAACACCTGCTACAGGTTGGCCTTGTTTCCATAGCAACCCCTTGCTAAGCACAGTATTGCATGTTTTGCCTGTAGCTGATTACTGAGATACGTCATGGAAGATATAATTCAGTGAGTGAAAGCTCTGCTGGGATTGGATGAAATAAGCCAATTTGTGTTTTTTCTTATAGTGTGGCAGTGACCCGCATGAAGGACGTCCCTCCTTTTGGACCGCCGATACCTTCAAATGGCATGACGTTCCGTGACCCTGCTGCCTTCCGCGCTTTTCTGCTGGCCAAGATCATTAACGCAGAGAATGCTGCGCACAAATCGGAGAAGTTTCACGCCATGGCAACCCGCACGCGCCAAGGATACCTGCGGGACCTGGCGGAGAACTGCGTTTCCACTACGCCGCTCGATACTGCTGGCAAGCTGAACAATCTCATCTCTCTGGCCTCCAAACGCAAGGAACGCGTCCGGGCTCGCGAAGCAGCGGAAATGGGCGCCGCAGGAGCGCTCGTTTGGCGCGTGCTTGCGCAGGACTACAGCGGCGGAGGCGCCGAGCTTCCTTGTGCTCTTGCCATCTCTAATGAGTATGTAGTGCTGGCGGACTGCTCCACCAAAGAGGTGGTGTTTAACTGTTTCTGTGCTGATGTGATTGGCTGGACAGCAGAAAGACTTGCGCTGAAGATTTTCTATGGCAGAGGAGACCATGTGGCTATACGGGTACCTGAGGGCTGTGCACAAGATATCAGAGAGGTGGTGCAGAGACTTAAGGTACTGATACAACAACCCTCCACAAACATTAAATCTTCAATCTGGGCGACTAAATAATGTCTATCATTAACCACTGGCCAATAATTTCTTAGATTTTACTCGCCAGTGTGTGTGTGTTAGAGGCGAAGTATAAGTTTAGCATAGATATACTTTCACTCGCTGAACACTGGCTGAGCGCTTGAGTTTTGCCGTCCATCAAGCGATCTGTACAATTTCAATTCGGCTCAATGGATGGGCAGTGTACCTATATCTGATGTACCGCAAACTCTAGTGTGAAGGTGCACGACTCACCGTCGCTTTGCTGAGAGTGCTGTGTTTCTCAAACACACACAAAGAGAGAGAGAGAGAGAGCGTGAGTCTTACATACCATGTAGAATCGCCGTGCTACACTGTAAGCCTGAATAAGTTGGCAAAACTCAAAAAATTTAAGGCAATCAATTTTTAAGTTAAGAAATTCAAAGTTTAAGTAAGCAGAACTGGCAGATTTTTATTTTTTACTTATAAATTTTAATTCTTCTTCGTGTAACCTCAATGTGAACATTTTTATTAGTGTAAACTTAGCTAGCTATAACAAGCTTATTCAGAAAATGCTAACATGCTAATTTGCTAACATGTTAAAAATAGCATGGTATAGCACTTGATAAATGAGTGCAGAAATATAAAGCATTTAACACACTTGCTCTCACTTGTCACCTTGATGGTAACTCTCAAAAAACCCACATTAACAGAAACTCTTCTAAATTAGCATAACAAAACATTATTCACTACTAAATCTCCCACTTAACCTTAATCTTGCACAAAAAAACATTATATAACACTTAATTTGAACATTTACTCTCCCTTTCAAGTGTAATGGGCAAAGCATACTGGGAAATAGAAATCCCAGCCCAGTTTCAGTTCAACTTAAATTTGTCTAAATGAAAAGAAATGAGTTTCTAAAACTCAAAACAATGAAACAGTTCAATTTACTTAAAATATATCAGTTCTGTGAAGTTGAAAGAAAAAGAAAGTGCTAAATACTAGAGTTAATTTTACTGAACTAATTTGTTTAAGTTACTACTCAATCCAATTTATTATTTTGAGCATTACAGTTTACAGTGTACATGTAAACAATATTCTTTGTTGTATTTTCCTGTCAAGCTCATTTGGAATTATTTAGCTTTTAAGAACAAGCAAAAGTGATACTGGTTTCTCCAGTAGTGGGCGGAGCTAATGCGCAAACAGCAATTTCATTGGCTGGCGCTCATCTATTACCGTCCCTGTTTTAATTTCAGCAAATCAGTTCGAGCGAACACTGACAACATGATTAATATTCATGAACCCAGCAGCTCATCAATCCTTAGTGCATTGTACAGTGTTATTAGTAGTAGAATTAATAGTAATATTATTATCTTTTAATAATAATTACTATTATCTATTACTATTATCTATTTTTTTTTGACCAACAATATCTTAAGCACCACCACCAGTCCTAAGTTCAAATAAAATAACAAATATGCATTCATACATGGTTACCAAGTTTTAGTTCTAATTACTAAAATTCTATCATTAAATACTGCTTGATTATCATAATATCATAATATAAAGCTTGATTGACTGATGTTAAGAGTGTACGTTCAGATATTTAAAAAGCTGTGCCATTTTACAAAGATAAGCTGATCTGGTGGAATCATATATATTTATATATATAAAATAGTAGTCTGCAAAAAAATTTACTAGCCAATGGTGATTCTATTGCCAAGGTGTGCTTAGAGGGTTGACAACATACGTGGATGGCTAAATAATTGGCTTGCATTATGGGATGTGCCTTTTATAGTCTCTGAACTCTCTCTTTTTTTTCCTTTGCAGGCATTGACTGTAGGTTGCGAGACAGTTGATATGACATTGCGACGTAATGGTTTAGGCCAGCTTGGTTTCCATGTGCGTTTGGACGGAACGGTGTCCGAAGTGGAGGAATACGGTTTCGCTTGGCAGGCGGGACTCCGGCAGGGTAGCCGATTGGTAGAAATCTGCAAGGTTGCAGCAGTGACACTCTCCCATGAGCAGATGATCGACTTGCTGCGGACGTCGGTCACTGTAAAAGTGGTCATTATTCCACCTTATGAAGAGGGTGGGGCCCGCAGGTGAGCCTTTACGAATATGCACTTATTTTGCACTTACATTGAGTTTGAAAGTGTAGCAGGCTGCTGTTTAAGAAATCTGTTGGGTGTCAGTCAACTACCTCACAACACAGTAAACATCAGATATGCGTTATGATTTACTAGGTCACATCTGAAGCGGCATGTATGATATACACACACTTTTTAATGAATGACAGTTGCAGTGAACAGTACATTACACATTCACAGTGTTGGTTCTTCTCCATTGTTTTTCTGGTATACATATACAGTGTATATCACAAGTTATCTCTGGTTCACTCTGTACAATTTTAGCCACGATTTGGCCATCTGAGACAAATTTTGTAAATCCTAAAAGATTCCTCGGATCCTAGGCCAAAATCTAAAGTCTTTGATCATTAGTTTGACATGTTCACCGACAGCCGATTAATGAATATAGTGATCAAATTTGACCTTCAATGACATTCTGGCAGTGTCAAGATTTGACGCACTGGAATTCTGGTGTCGCATTTTCACATTTTAAAGATTTTAAATTAATAAAGCTGCTGTCTTAATTCAGTAATTATTGATATTTATATTTATATTCATTTCTTTTCATATCATATTCATATTTATTTCATATATTTTTTTGTACCGTGTTCCTGTACATACCCTGACAAACTATTTTAATTGGTGCATTTTTAAAAATCAGATGAGCAAGCCATAATACCATATAATTGCTCTTCCATTAATTTGGGTTATTTCATTTCATACTACAATTTCACTCCTGAATCAGTTTAAAATGTAAAAAATGTAAAAGTTGGACCTCTTGGAACTTTAATTGAATATCCCTGCAGTGGATGGAAAAGAGCCATTAGCCCAACATTTTCATCAGAATGTTAGATAGCTCTTGTAACTCCATTAAATTCATTCTCCTTTGATAAATCATTAACGGAGAACACCATAAAAGACTGTCGGACTCCAGCCTGTCTCATAGTCTAGAGCCAAGAGCGTCGGCTGCTTCCTTCATTCAGTGGACTGTTGCCTGTGATGTTCCAGAGATCTAGAGAGAGAATCAAATCCCTTCATTATTTCTGTTTGTGTGGATGTTTTAAAGAATGCCGGATATACAATTACAGTGCAGCACAGCTGAAATCCTGTAAAATCAGTTAATCGCATCAAACATAAAAGTTTGTGTTTACATAATATATATATCGCATATCTGAGACCTAAACAACTACATTCTTGCCTAAAAAACTTGGTTCTGAAGTCACGGTTCGGTACGGGTTCGGTACAGCAGGGGGGAGAAAACTAAACATAAAATTGCTTTTTTTATTATTAAACTGTGGTTTTTGAACAAATGTGTTTTTTTGTTTAAATAAATTCAATTATAATTTCAATTTTCTTAAGGATAAAAAAATCTATCTCAGCTAATGCTGTAAACTATATACAGGGAGCCTTTACTTACACATTACTATAATATTAAAGGTTGCAATTAACAACAGAGCCCAAACTATTTAAATCAGTTGCTATTTATTTTTAGATTAAACAGTCAACACTCAAATAAAAAACATGTAATTTGCACATAAGGCAGGTTTTGCATTAACTTATAAATCTAATTATAAAGTTATTTTTCTACTCCAATTCATTTGAAATATAGTCATTTACACAGTTACTGTCATAACTTGCTTTCATGACAAATTTATTTAAACATACATTAAATAATCAAGACATTACTAACAGGTTAAGTAAATATAATGAATATAGTGCATATACATGCTGTGGACACTAAATGACTTGCCTGAGGTTAATACAATGCTCCGTGAGATATTATTCTTAAGCTGTTTTATTGATGTCTTTCTACAGTTGAAACACTGGTTGAGAGATTACAGGTAAACATATCGATCAATCGTCTCTTTTTCTGTGCTTTTTACTGGTAGCAAACAGCGTTGCATTACCACACGCGCCCCCTTCTGGTTTGGAGTGTGTATCGCCTGTGACCGACTGTATTCGTCGTCTGACTGTATGCACCATGTTCAGTTTGGGACGAATACATGTACCGTTACACCCCTAATATATAAATAAAATATATATATATATATACACACACACACACACACACACACACACACATATATATTATGCAACACAAACTTTTATGTTAGATGTGGTTAATCGCGATTAATCGATTTTACAGCCCTAAATCCTGGAATCCTTTTCTTTGAATAACACAATCATAAAATATAAATGCAGTCAGTTCTCAGTTCTGACAGATGAAGGCATGAACCTCAATTCAGCAAGAGTCATTCTGTACTGAAAACAGCAACTTTAAGCTTAAAATCTGGGAAGCAGCACATTTCAGATCTGACAGGGCTGCTGTTATTGGTTTTTTGCACTTTGCACCCCTCTGGAGACACATTCTCGTTTTGGAAAGATTAATGACGAGCCTCATGGCAGAATTAATGCTGCTTGTTGCAGATGCCCGCCGGCTGGAACCCCTCTGACATAATTCAAAGATTCAGTTTCACTGTTTTTATAGGTGGTACAAAAAAAACCTTGCATGTATCTTCAAACGAGAGGGAAAAAGCTTTTGTTTCTCTCGCTCGTACCTCCTCTTTGTCTGGTGCACAAACACGCTCGCGCACAAATATACACACAGGCACTCGCCAGATTTTGAGAACGTTGGCAGACGCCTCAGTTCTCAGGGGAACAGTGAGTGGGAGTGTTAGAGAGAGAGAGAGAGGGACAGAGAGAAAGAGAGTGTTAGAAGAGGAGAGGAGCGAGGGATGGAACAGTTTACAAATGAAAACAGTGATTATGTGAAGCCTCAGTTTTGCTGCGTCAAAAAGGTGCGTATGCAGACTCTGTATTTTGGTCCTAAAAACCTGAAGTAAAATGTTTTGCATTTTTAAAATGCACATTGTGTTTCATATTGCATAGTTTAGCGTCACATGTCTCTGAACTTTCTGCTGAGTGGCTCCTGTTAGGGACTAATTACTCAGCAGCGTGTTTGATTGCATGCTAGAGGGACATGTGTTCGCCGTTGTGGTTAATTACACAAGTAAACTCTATTTGAAATATTCTCTCTCGCACACACATGCATCCCAACACCCCCACCCACACTGTGCAGTGGAACGAAAGAGCGTGTTAATTGCATGCTTCAACATGCTTGTCTTTTTGTCATTCTATCTCTTTCGTTTCCCTCCTCTGTTTGTGTCTTTTTCCCTCTCAGTGGTCCAGTCTCTGTTTGTCAAGGAGTGCCAGGGGAGCAGATTGCATGAGACTAAAGCCTGGAATCTGTGAAAAAGGGCTAAAAATTAAATAAATAAAGGGGTTTTAATTAAGAAATGCATCCGGCGTGAGACTGAAAGGGAATGGAGCGCATGTTTTGCATGCAGGGAGAGGATATAAAGACCGTAGATGCTGAGGCATGTCTGAGCGCCTCCTCGCTGGGAAGCAAAGTGGGAGGGTGTTACATACAGAGGAAAGAAACACCCCTCCTCCTCTTTCTCCCTCCATTTCTCTCTCCCTCTCTCTCTTTCCTCTTGTTATCATAGTGAAAGAGAGGATTGGAGGGGTGGTGAGAGCAGAAGTCTGTGTGTGTGATTGTGTGTGTGTCCGGTTGTCAGGGCTCGTTTGTACTTCAGCTGTCAGTCAGAGCCTCATGGCGCTGCCGCGGACATCCGATACAGCAATCTGGTCTACACACAGAGGTTAGTGATGGGCTTGGAGAGAAAGAGAGGATGGACGTGAAATGCTGGAACTGCTGTTATATTACAGCAGTGAATGACAAAGGGATGAAAATACTTGGATGGGTAGATGGATGGATGGCAGTAAAAGAGGAGTGTTGGAGCTGACAGCACTCTTTCAGTGATGAAGAGGAAGATCTCCAGTGTAGCAACACGAGGCTGTGCTTATGTATTTCACGCTCAGGGTTTTTCTAGTCTTTGTCCAGCCGTGGCTTCAGTCTCTTTGATTAGGAAGCATTTATGTGTGCTTAGGAATTATTGTCTAATTATGTCTTTAACGAGAAACTGCATGTGCTGATCATTGTCTGAGAATTTGTAATTTTCTCTAAGTTAAGGGTCCAAAAGTCTGAGAGCACATTGAAAATGTTTTTTTTTTTTTTTTTTTTTTTTTTAAAGATGGCAGTCTAAATTCTGAACAAAGAAACGTTATGATGTAAAATAAGAAAGATTGGTAACACTGTACAATAGTGTCCAATTAGGTAATGTAAGTAAATGCATTAATTAATATTAATTCATTATATTTGTTACAGTATTTATTCATTTTTGTTAGTGTTAGTTAATAAAAATATCTGTTCATTGTTAGTTCATGTTAGCTCAGGTCCATTAAATAATATTAACAGATACAACTTTTGATTTTAATAATGTATTAGTAAATGTTGAAATTAACGTTAACTAAGATTAATAACTGCTTAAGAAGTATTTTTTTCATCGTTAGTTCATGTTAACTACTGCAATGTAAAGTTATAATAATGTGTAAACCAAATCTTAAATATTTTGGCAACACTGTAATTAAAGGTTAAAAATGAAACTTTATTGTAAAGTGCTACCATATGGTAACACTTTACACTTTATTTGGTGTCATTGTTACATGTGTTACATGTAGTTACTATATTAATAACTATAAATGATGCATAATTACATGCAACTAAACCAAACCAAACCCTATAGTAAGTACATGTAGTTAATTAATATTACTCAGCACTTAAATGTATAATTACAGTGTAACAAAGACACCTTAAAATAAAGTAACCCTTTATTTTTCGGTGACCTTGTCACAGTGTAATTAATACATTCAAGTATTATGTAATATTAATTAACTACATGTACTTACTATAGGGTTTGTAGGGTTAGTAATTATGCATAATTTCTGTTACTACTATACTAAGTACATGTAACATGTAACACGGTCACTGTAAAATAAAATGTTACCAATATTTGCTTTAATATTTGTACTATTTTAAGATTTGCACTATTTTGAGGTTATGTAGCCCCAAAGATGACATGCGGCAGAAAAAAATAGATAAAAGTGGCCACATTTATTAGTTCGTATCCTTGTTTTAGTTAAATCATGGACTTTTAAGCCAATTTTCCTCCGTTGGGCCAAACCTTTCTCGTTGCTTAACTGTTCCACTACTCTTGATCCGGCCTAGCCAGTACGGATATGGTTTTATTTTGCACTGTGGCGCTGATAATGGAGCTCTTTGAATGTAGTACAAATGAGTCAGTCGTTGCCTTAATAACACAGGAGTTTACAAGACGGTATGAGATAAATAGCGACCGTGTTATGAAGGATGATTAGATATTTCTTTTAATTTTATTAAGGCAACAGACAAGTGACCAATCCTGAGGGGCAACATCACTACTCTCATTATACCAGCACGGTTATATGGTTAGACAATCGTGCTGAGATTTCCAGAACGAGAACGGTTTGCAATCGTTCTGTGCCGAACCAAGCTTAAGTGGAAATGTAACTGGAACCGTTCCTTACCATTCTTAAAACCTTTCAGTCCAACGGTGGAAACGGTCTCCAATCATTTACTCCACTTAAACCCCTGCCTCTTTCTTACAATTGACCGCAAGCTCGCATTCAGATCTGCCTCCATCCATTCAGCAACCGATGGATAGAACCGATTTCATCATGACTTTAAATCGTGGCCATGATTTAACTACAAAGAGGGAGTGAATTAAGTCATGGGAATTAATTTGTGGCCACAATATCTTGTTTTTTTTCCCCCTCGCATGTCATGTGTGTGGCTCCATATTAGGCCAACTAAGTAAATTTTGTGACATCGATCATGTGACTCTTTGTACAGAATGTCAGATGATGTTCTTCCATTGAATGCTCTTTGGATCATCTCAAATCATGCAGAACATCATCATCATCAGCTTTTACACAAACAGCTGCTGTCATTAAAACAAAAGGGGGCAAAGCAAATACTAAGAAATTCTTAAATTCATTTTCAATTTAATGTACATTTTCACTCATTTCACTATGTTCATAATATATATATTTTTAAATGAAAAATGTTGTGTTAAATTATAACACAAAAGAAATGTTAAACGAAAGTATTTTCATTAGCTCTCAGACTTTTGGACCTTTATGTAGGTGGCAGCCAGGTTTATATAAACATGAGTTTTACCAATACAGTTAGTATTCAGTTTACATCCTCTATATATCCATCTGCTCTCCATACGTGTCTGTAGTCAGTCAGGGCTAGTTTATATGCCCTTGTGGTCTTCAAAAGAGAGTTTTTTTGGCGTATTAGACAGAAGCTCTGTGGGGCCTGTGGTGCTTTCCACTCTCCCCCTCCTTCTCCCGCTCTCCTCCTCGCTTTCTTTTGTCTCATTTTGGCTTTCTGACTCTCGGTTTGTCTGTCTATTTCTCCCTCCCTGTGGATGGAGGATAATAATAGGTAGCAGCATACAAAAAAGATGAAGTATGAAATATAGATGTCAGGGAGCAGAAGGTGCTACTAGACTAAGGGCTGGAATATCAGGTGAATTGTGGGGCTTTGATAATGTTTTGCTAGTGGCTGGACAGGTAGGATTTTCAGGATATATCAGTGCGCTTCCCAGGCTTGGGACATACACTAACAGGGTCAGTAAGATTTTTTTTTTTATATGTTTATAAAAGAAGTCTCTTATGTATATCAAGGCTGATCAAAAATACTATAAAAGCAATAATATTGTGAAATATTATGTTATCTGTTTTCTATTTTAATATATTTTAAAATATGTGATGCCAATGCTGAATTTTCAGCATCATTACTCCAGTCTTCAGTGTCACATGATCCTTAAAGAGTTAGTTCACCCAAAAATGAAATTTCTGTCATTAATTACATATCCTCATGTTGTTCCAAACCCGTAAGACCTTCATTCATCTTCAGAACACAAATTAAGATATTTTGATGAAATCTGAGAGGTTTTTTATCCCCTATAGAAAGCAATGTAATTACCACATTCAAGGTCAAGAGAAGTAGTAAAAACATCATTAAAATAGTCAACGTGACTACAATGGTTCAACCTTAATGTTATGAAGAGACGAGAATACTTTTTGTGCGCAAAAACAAAACAAAAATAATGACTTTATTCAACAATTTCTTCTCTCCCCTGTCAGTCTCCTACACTGTTTACATTCAGCGCTTCCAGGTTCTACATCATTTTAAATATCTTTACTGTCACTTTTTATCAATTTAATGCGTCCTTGATGAATAAAAGTATTCATTTCTTTAAAAAAATCTTACTGACCCCAAACATTTGAAATAGTAGTGTAAGTTTTTAATGATTTTGTCAGGAAAAGGTACTGTGACAATTTAAATGAGGTTAGATGAGAGTGAAAAAAGCTCAAAGGACAGTTACCTTGACTTGAGTCCTTGTGTGAAAGTGCTGACAGTGTGAGGGGTTCAGAGTGGGTTTCAGTTTCTCATCATCATCAGAAAGCAGAGAGACCCAGAGGGATTCTGGCGCTGATGAGAGCGTTTCATCCTCATGCTGTTTGGCATTCAGTAGGGGTTAGTGTACTGGTCAACAGGGATTTGGGACTAATCTGCCAGTGAACCAGACCCGCACACACTCAAATTACTACAGAGCCATTCGCTCAAACCGTCCCTTAAAATCTGTAACCTTTAACACGGGATGAAGAGTTTACATCTGGCATGAAGGCTTTAAAACGTTCATGATCACCCTAGTCTCGCGTAGCCAGACTCTTGACTTGAAACAAGACATCTGATCCTCAATGTAGCTTATTCTGACCAAGAACAACTCATTTAGACATGAAGAGACTGACATGCTATAAGTCCAACTGCAGTTTTTGTATTGCTTAAGGGTTATATTAATATATAAATATGATGAGCGGATGACAGTTTTAGACTACTGAAGGTATTTACATATTTAAATTTGAATGACTTATGTAATGTTTGTGTGTTTGTAGGGGCTGTACGGAGGAGTACGAGATGAAGATGATGGAGCAGAAGGGAGAAGCGGAGCCAGTGGCTGCAGGGTATCGTGGGGGGCAACGAACCCCAGTATGGCGCTGGGACAGCCCCCCTGGTACACATAGCTCTGCCCAGCGCTGGACCCCCAGCGGACCCCCTCCAGTCCCCAGCCGTACACACAAAGCTCTGGTCCCTGTTCCATACAGAGAGCCCCAACACATCTCTGCTAAAAGGTGAAACTTTTTCGGCATATGGTTAAAATCTCAAGAAAACCAACTATTGCGCACACATTTTGGCTTTGTTTATCTTCTCACTAGCTATTTCCGTCTCCTCCCACAGACCTGTCAGTTACCCAGAGAACCATTACAGTGTGTCTCCTCTTGGCGGGGACAGAGGGATGCCGTACAGAAACCCTTCGGCTAGTTTCTCCAGTCCAGGCTCTGGGTTTAACTCCACTGCACTGGGGGTGCCGGGACTCAGCGGACCCTTTGTCCGCTATAAACCCTCTCGAGACGGGTCAGTGCTGGTTAAATGTTTGTTTTTTGTTTCTTTTTAAAGGATTATTTCACTTCAGAATTAAAATTTCCTGATAATTTACTCACCCCCGTGTCATCCAAGATGTTCATGTCTGTCATTTTTAATATTTTAGAAAATGACCGATCGTTTCACTAGATAAGACCCTTATTCCTAGTCTGGGATCGTGTAGAGCCCTTTGAAGCTGCATTGAAACTGCAATTTGGACCTTCAACCCATTGGTAACTGTTGAAGTCCACTATATGGAGAAAAATCCTGGAATGTTTTCCTCAAAAACCTTAATTTCTTTTCAGCTGAAGAAAAAAAGACATGAACATTTTTAATGACATGGAGGTGAGTAAATTATCTGGAAATTTTAATTCTGAAGTGAACTAATCCTTTAAGCATGTGGCATCAGTACATTGCAACACTTTCCCTTGACTGACCTTGTCTATTGTCTGTTATTTTAGTTCAGAATATGAGACTTTCACAGAGAATTTGTTAAGTTCCCAATTAATGGTATATCTAAAATTCATAGACATGGCATTCATTCATTGGAAACTAGGGCTGGGAAACTAGGAAAATAGGGATACCATTGACTCAGCCAGTTATTATCACCTAATAAATCCTGTCAGGGTGATCATTTTGAAAGGTTTTATTTTGATAATGACCAGATAATTGTACATTATCCCACTTTTTACAAGGCACCTCATTAAATAAATGGATGGATGGATGGATGGATGAATGGATAATATTGATTTGACCTGAAATTATATTATGTAAGAAGGAAGAGGCACATGATGATAGATGTGAATTTAGCGGAGTGTAAAGGGTTTAAAAAAGCAAGATGGAGGACAGTGACATTTTTTAAAAATGAGATGCATTTTTTAAAAAGCTTAACTACTTTTAACTTGTTTTTCGATGTGTTTGACTATAGCGTTTGCATCATTTGTAGTGTGTCTTGGGTGCTGCATCCTTAAAATACTGTGTTGATTCGTAAGGGATTGTAATACCTAGTCCTAGTAAGCAAATTGAAGTTAAAATATCTAGTGCTCTCACATAGTGTAAATATTCATTATTTTGCTCAGCACTATTGGAATCTGATACAACAGAATGTTATAAATGTTAGTGAGGGTAGAAATGAACATCTTCAGGCGCTGCTTAATGTCATCAGTGGGTGTGTCTGATGGAAAATGAGGCTGCGGTTGAGGCATGTATCAGCTAGACCTACAGTGCTGATTCACAGGCCTATTGTGGGTTTGTGTATGATTGTGTATGTGTATAAATCAGAGGTCATGGCATGTATAGGCAGTCGTGGTGCTCTTTTGTGTGCTTGATGGTTGGCTGCCCTGTTCAACCAGAGGAACTTGTTGTGAATGTTTTTTGAATGTGAGTTAACATACACTGAATTGCTCACAGAGAGAGAACAAAAAATCATGTTGACTTCTTTTTTTTTTTATTCTTCCCCTTTTCAGTGTTCACATGCATTCATATTTAATGTAATTATAAAAAGTGTGTCATTGATTAACATATTCTGGTTGTTACGCATCTAATTAGGGCTTGTCCCCTCCAAACACTATTCCCATGACAAACACCTTAAATATTTATAGAGCTCACGAAGAGCTTTATGAGGAGCATAATTCAGCTGATTGTGTTTTTGACCCATATTTTAAAGTCTGCATAAAATCAAAATCGACTTTTTTACTTTGTTAGTGCAGATTACTAGTCTTGTGGTGAACAATTTATCTGTCTAAGATAATCCACAGAAAAAAAATGTTTTTGTAATAGTCAAAAATTGAAAATGTGTTTCTGTTCTGGAATGTTGTTCTTTCTCTGATGATGTCAGTTTGACGGCCTGGGGTGAAACATCCTTAAAGTTGCAGTAAGCAATTTCTGAGAGTCATTGTTGAACACTGTTTAGATTTGAAATCAAACAAACACACCCCTCCCTTCATTGCTCCACCCCCAAAATGCACAAAAACATAATTCCAGAGTGGATGTCTCTTTATTATAGCAGGAGTAAAGCAAAATAAAGCTTTGCAAAAATAAAGCAAAGATGACAAACTAACGACATGGAAAAACATACAGTACACGATTATATACAAGCTTGACATTAACAACCGGCAACCTGCCAAATGCGGATGGATTTCAGCAGTGGCGTGTTACGCTGTCACTCCTTCTAGCCACTTTGGCGGGTTGAATTTTATTTATAATATATACATTTACGAAAAATATCGATTTTCAAGACATATCAATACTGAAACATCTGAAACGCTTCCAATACTCATTTTCCACAGAATAGATACACGACACCAGCTGCACTTTCTCTCTCTTTCATCTCTCCGACAGCGAGTTGACACACAAACCCTCCTCCCCTCACTCAATCGTTTCATTTGCTCCAGATTAATATTGTTGGTGTTACAGGGCTTGAATTTCGGTGTGGGATTGCACGTATTGCGCATAATTTTACTCATTCCCGCAGGTTCCTATAGTGCGCGCACATAAAGTGGCCTGAGGATTGTTTTCGCTGCTTATTGTGCTTAAACATCAAATACACACAAAATAATATCAAAATGCCAGTCAGTTAAGTGAACATAAACAGCTGTGTAAAAGTATAATGGATCTGTGCATCAGGTCTTAAAGTGACAGCAGCCTAATATACCTGCTGCCAAATTATGAGATAATATTAAAAATATCCATATGGCAGTTTTTTCCACATGGTATTGGTGTGATCAATGATATTACTCAGAGCTTTTCTCTTTTGTAATGTCTCTCAGCCATCTCTCTTTCTACAGTCTTTCTTCAAATCTCCCTCTTGCTCACTCTCTCTCCTCCCCCATCATGAGTGGACACGCCCCCTACTGCTGATTGGCTACAAGTGTGTTGTGCTGCTCGGTCTGATCCACTTTCAACAGCATTTCTCAGAAATCACTTACTGCACTTTTAACCACTCCCCTCTAACCATCAGTGAAGAGATGTGTTAATATGAAGCCCCGCCCTCTATTCAATATTCCATTTCACTTGAGAATGCATCACAATAATAATTTAAATTCAGTTGCAACTTTTAGCTCATGCAGACTTTAAAGTGTTTTTCTAAAGTTTCCTGGATGCGTCAGCAGTTTAAAGTGCATTAGAGCGTTATAGAGATGTTGGGGTATTGTGAGTCTGTTAACATTTCACACTGACTGTGTTTATGGTGGTGATTCAGCGAGATGTGCTAATGAGTGCTATTAATAGTCCCATCAGATCCAGACATACATCACTCAAACCCACAGGGTGACAAGTGAC
Source organism: Ctenopharyngodon idella (assembly GCF_019924925.1). NCBI lineage: Eukaryota > Metazoa > Chordata > Actinopteri > Cypriniformes > Xenocyprididae > Ctenopharyngodon > Ctenopharyngodon idella. The sequence continues at coordinate 18,618,231 of NC_067237.1, read as the reverse complement.
AGAACACTTGGGTTGCAACAGACTCAGGATTGAATGTGACATGTGTATGATTAGTGGCACGGTGTCAAAATTGACCCTGTTTGGTTTCTTAATGCACATAATGTGCTTTAGTCATTGGTTTGTGTTATAGGCTAACAAACAAAATGTTGTCTTCATTATCTTTTATTAAAGTCAGCATGAAATAAATATTCACCCTGTCTATTGTTCACCCTGTGAACATTTCATCTGTGCACACTTCTCATAATAATTCATTACAGTCAGAGGTACACCATAATATGAACGAAAAAATCTTACTGTACTTCAGCTTCATTGCGACTTTAAAGTGTACTATCTTTATCTGCCACTGAGACAACTTTCTTTTTCGGCAGATATAACCAATAAAGTCTGATTAAAATCACATTCCTTGTTTTCTGCGAACATTATTTCAAGCTGCTGTAAGTGATTTCCCCTGTTTTGCTAACTCCAACACATGCCCTTCCTCCAAAACCCTGCACTCCAATGACATGTCAGCCAACTTTAACTTGAGGGATTAATGTTTAGCTGGTTAACATGATCAAGTAAGCCAAGTAAGAATATTTAATAACATGTTCATATTTGTTGTTTGTGTAGGTTTGGGTCAGGCCAGCGGCCTCTCCAGCCGTATGACCCACATGTTACTGTCGATGTCTCGAGTGGAGAATCATCATCTGGTTTCACTAGCCAAGAAAGCACAATGGAGCGCAACAAATCAGGTAAACAAACACATAAACGCAGAGACATTTATGGAGCGCCAGTCCTTAAACAAAAACTGCTGTAAATGGATTTTGTGTACCGCCCCATCACTGTGTGAACTCTGCCCTCTGCTGGATAAACTCAGAATATGGGTTGCACTGGTGATCAGAGGCTGCGAGATGCTATTCAGGCATAGTGGACTGACTCTAATCAATGTTGCTATTGTTAACTAAAACTTAAACTATTAAAAATCTTTTTCTTTATTGAAATAAAATATAAATATTAGATGAAAAACTTAAATGTTATAAAAACTTAAAGTCCCCCTGTAGTCAATCATTTTATCCCTTCAAACTCATCTTTCATCACCAAAATGACCAATTTAAATGTTTTTTCCTGTGGAAAAAAAACTAGTTCATGCCTTAAAATAGCTTGAATGTAACTACACCCTTGCCTCATTTAGTATATGCGGATCTATGAATATGCTATGTCTATGGGTGGGTAAATGTATGGGCTTTTGAAGATTTTTTGATCTAATATACAAAATAAGCTCACGCAATTTACAGATGAACGCTCCCGGAGACCACGGAAAAACATATGGAAAGCAGCAGCTTTCGTTTCTGCTCTGATATGCGCAAGACCACGGTGCACAAAGTTTAAATCCCATCTGGCTAGCGCGCTTCCCATAATGTTTGCGCATTAAGTCAGTAGGCGTCTTGTGGCTGTTCGAACACATTTGACCACATGAATGTTTACTCTATGAAAGCAATCCGGTCGAATGTGTTTTCGACTACCTCTGGAAGTGGTTGAAAGTGGACAAGCTCAAAACGTTTTAGACACTGTTTACACCTGTATTTAGCATCATCCACTTGTAATCCGATCGACCAAAATGAATCATAATACCAGGTGTAAACAGGGCCTGAGAGAAACGCAACAAACATCTGATTATCAAGCATAAAAAAAGAGTAGCAATCACCCTTAAGGGGACGTCATTCATTCGTCATTCATTCAGTCATTCATTTTCAATGAGAGTCAATGTGAACTGGGCTTTACCCCTTTGTGTTTGTGTGTTGGACAGAGCCCATGTGGCATGTTCCTGCATCGTCGCGAGGTGTGTCAGGCGGCTCAGCTCAGAGAAGACCAACCCGACAGGACGTTGCAGGGAAGGATTCTCCAAACCGCCACTCTAAGGTGAGCAGTCATCCTCATGATCATGGTAACCAGGAAGCTGATGTTTAATTTGGCTCTCATGTTTAATCTCTCTGCTCTCTCTCAGGGTGAGGCACACTATTCCAGTCACTCCAGCAGTAACACACTCTCCAGCAATGCTTCCAGCAGTCACAGCGACGAGCGCTGGTTTGACGGGGTGGGAGGTGGGGTTTCCGGTGTCCTGAGTGACCCCTCAGACCCCGATCCTGACCTAATGGGCAAGGGAGGGTCCAGTGACAGTGGCATCGATGCATCTCTCTACACACCAAGTCCCAACACTAAAGGAGCCAAACCTAGCCGCAGTCTTGCAGGAACCCCCCACAAACCCCTGCATGGCTCTGCTACCTACAGCGGCTTACAGGAGCTGTCAGGAGGGGGAGGAGGGAGGGAGGCCGGAGAGGGTCGTCGCAGGGAGTCATCACCCGTCATTGCTGCATCAGCCAATCAAAGCAAGAACTACCGCACACGCACATTCCCCCCTCCGGGATCGGCCAGTGCTGACAACTTCAAAGCAAGGTATTGTATTTATTCTGAAATGTAAAGGCTACCGTTCAAAAGTTTGAGACAGTAAGATTTTTAGTTTTTATAACGAAATTAAAGGGGTCATGATGCTTTTTAATCATTTCCTAGTGTGTAATGTGTCTGTTTGTGCATGTATATCTACACAAACAGATACATAGATCTGCAAAGTTACAAAGCTCATAGTCTCCCTGAACACTGATCAAGGTTGTTTTAGGCAGGTCTGGATCAAAGTCCAGATATTATTTCCTCAAATGTCTATGTCACAATGTGAAATATTAGCATAATGCCCACACAAAAGCATACACAAAGAAAGAATACGAGGCTTCAGTGAATTGTAGCATTGTCATGTCGTGGATGTGAAAGCAAAACCGCTTTGTTTGGCCTTCCAAAAACGGATGAAATTAGGAATCAGAGGTTAAGATTTATTTATAAAAATGTTCTTGAGCAGTACAGCCTAAGTTTGCTTGTGCACAGCGCATTTTATGGAGAACAGCTTCCTGAACCTGGGAGAGTACAACGCCGGCTATGAAACATTCAGCTTAAGTCGTGCTTGCAAAGTTGATCGATCAGCTTGATCATCTGCATTTTCAGAATCCAACTCGAGCTGATATGGTAAAACTGACAACATTATTATTAACTGTGTTTAAAATGCTTAAAGCCTTGGAAGCTGAAGCTCAAGATTATGGTAAGGGGCGTTACATTTCCAACACATGCTTGAGGTGTTTGGCCAATCACAATGCACTGGGTCTGCTGGCCAATCAGCGCACTCTTAGCTTCTTGGAAGAAGGGCTTTGTAGAAAACAGTGCGTTTCAGACAGACTGGGAATAGAGGAGCTGCAATAACAAATAAACAAAATAATGAACTTTTAAAATAGTATAATTTGACCCCTTTAATACATTTATTCAGCAAGGATGCATTCATTTGATCAAAAGTGACAGTAAAGACATTTACAGTGTTACAAAAAATTTCTATTTTCAAAAATGCTGTTCTTTTCAATGTTCGTTTCATCAAAGAATCCTGAAAAAAGTATCATGATTTCAACAAACATTAAGCTTCACAACTGTTTTCAACATTGATAATAATAAGAAATGTTTCTTGAGCAGCAAATCAATGATTTAGAAGGATCATGTGACACTGAAGACTGAAGAGTAAAGATGCTGAAAATTCAGCTTTGATCACAGGAATAAATTGCATTTTAAAATAAATGAGAAAACTGTTATTTTAAATTGTAATTAGAGATGCACCAATATAACAAATTTTCACACCATCGGCTATCGGCCGATAGCTTAAAAACAGCCGATAGTCAGGGTCGATATATCCAGAGCAGGAAAATGCATTGATTTTGTGCTTTGTGTAAAGAAAATGCTAAGAAACCAGTAACAATAACATTCAGAAAGTTAAGAAATAATAATTTAATCTTCAGAATTTAGTTAATGTGTGTTAATATTAATTTGAGTAATGTGTTTGTTAACTGATAGCAGTTACTCTGAAACAGGTTGATGAAATAGAGGGAATAAGGTTTTTATTTGCATTTCTTTCAAAGTATAATAATTAAAAATATAATTATTATTAATTATAATGAAATTATCATTAATTTAAAAGAAGGTATAAAAGACAGAACCCCCAAACTATTGGTATCGTTATCAGTATCGGCAGATATCACTCTGAATAATTGGCTATCGGTATCGGTGGAGAAATTTAGCATCGGTGCATCTCTAGCAATTATATTTCACAAGATTACTGTTTTAACTGTGTTTTTGATCAAATACATGCAGCCTTGGTGAGTGGAAGATACTTCTTATTCATTGGAGAAATCTTAATGATCCCAAACATCTGAATTGTGTGTATTTAGGGCCTGCTATACCCCTCAAGGATATAAGACCCCTGCTGTGGCCGATAAACCCCGGGCTTTCAGATCTTCAACAGTCACACCCATGTCAGGCTCCGCCCCGCTGTCAAGCTCCGCCCCCAAATCATTTAGTAAAAGCAAGAGTGCATGGCAACAGGAGGAGAACATCACAGCAACCAGCAGCACCTCCACTGACAGCAACAGCAACAAGTATATATGTTTATAAAATGTATTTTCATATTTGTGGTTATAAAAAGATGCATCACATGTTTGAATATTTGAGTATTGTGTGTGCTTTCAGGCAGGTGGATATGAACAGTAAGAACGTGTTCGGACAGCCCCGGTTACGTGCCTCTCTGAGAGACCTGCGCTCACCACGCAGATCTCACAAGAGCACCATTGAAGACGACTTGAAAAAGCTCATCATTATGGACAACCCTGGGGACACACCATCACGGGATGCGGTGAGCACACACAAACACTAAAAAGGATACTCTTTATAAACACAACAATGACTCAAACTCATTTGTGCGTTGTGTGTTTGTTCTCCTCTTCAGTCTCCTCATCGAACCCTGCAACGTACTTTCTCAGATGAGAGTCTGTGCAGTGGACGGAGAGATTCTAGTTATGCAAGCACGCCTCTTTTTGAAGGACAAGTGCCGCCCAGTGACCTTCTCTTCACTTGCACGCTGCCTACTCGTCGCCACGGACACAACACCAACCTTGGAGCCCTCATGCCCAGTAAGAAAGGTGGGTGTCATTTGCTACTCATAGTCAGTTGGCGTGCATTTACTGTTATCTGCTAATGGCATTGGAATAAACTGTTCATTTCTTATTCTTCCAGTACCGTTGTCTGCATCAGAGTTGTCACTAACTGAGGTGAGGGATAAGGTTCCACCTCTCAGAAGGCTGGACCCTGGACTCATGCCCCTTCCTGACACTGCCTGTGGTCTGGAGTGGTCCAGCCTCGTCAATGCAGCCAAAGCGTATGAAGGTAAGAGGTCACAGGCCACCCTGGCCACAGTTTCTGAGTCAAACTAAGATATTTCTGGCACATAAGAAAACAAAACATGCTTTGGTAAAATTATGTCAAATTTATGAGATAATTAAGGCATTTTATAACTTTTAATTTCCTCTTTTTTGTCATTTTTGACATTTATCATAATGACTCATAATTTTGACTTTTCATCTTATTATGACTTCTTATTTCATAATTTCAATTTTGTCGTAATTTAGCTTATCTCATAATTGAGTCGTCATTTTTTACTTTTTATCTCATAATTATGACTTACTTCATAATTTCAACTGTCGTAATTTTGACTTATGACTGTCATAATTTTGACTTTGTCATAATTTACTTTTAACTCATAATTGACTTCTTATTTCATAATTTATTGTCATTTTGATTTTTTTTATCTCCGTTATTACTGTCATAATTATGACTTTTTATCTCATAATTATGACTTCATAATTTCAACTTTGTAATTTTGACTTCTCTTAATGACTGTCATAATTTTGACTGTCATAATTGACTTTTTATCTCATAATTATGACTTATTTCATAATTTCAACTTTTGTAATTTAGATTTATCAGTAATGACTGTCATAATTTTGGCTTTTTATCTCATAATTATGACGACTTATTTCAAAATGTCAAATTTGTCAATTTAGATTTTTTTCTCATAATTAGTCTTAATTTTAACTTATTTCATAATTTCAACTTTGTCGTAATTTTGTCTTAAAATAAAAGACTCATAATTTTGACTGTCATAATTTACTTTTTATCTCATAATTGACTTTTTATTTCATAACATCAACTGTCGTAATTTTGACTTTTTTATCTCATAAATATGACTTTTCATAATTTCAACTTTGTCCTCAAGTACGACTTTTTGTCATACTTTTGACTGATCTCAGATTTTTGACTTAATTTATTAACTCATAATTATGATTTACCAAAGCATGATTTTTTTTTTTTTTCTTATGTGGTCGAAATGATAAAAAGATGATGCCATTTGTAGGATGATTCCACTGAAGAGTGTAAACAGTGGCTCTGTATAGTTTATAGACATTACCTTTGCAACATTCCCATGTAGTATGAAATGTATTAAAGAGACACTAATCACACTGATGATCTTAATGATTAATTATGACTGCATGATTTTTTTTTTTTTTTTTTTTTACAGTGCAAAGAGCTGTTTCTTTGTTCTCATTGTCTGAGTCTCACGCGGGCAGCAATGAGCTGAGACCCGTCATCAGCCCGGTGCCTTTCCACACACCACAGACTCCCCGCACCACTCCTACTTTCAGCAGGTGACAGACGCACACATACACATGTACTGTATACTTGCTCTTCCTCTGAGTGGATGCATTTTAGTGTTTGTTAATGGTAGTATTATACCAAGGGGACAACGTTGTCTCTGCAATTCTCCGTAAAATTTTGGATTGAGTATTCAAATAAAAATTTATATGCTAGGATACTTGTTTAACTTGTTTTTAATTTGTGTGTATTGCAGTGAAGAGGTTCCTAATGACCTGTCTGGGCGTCTGTATCATCTAGAAGTCATGCTGAAACAGCTGAACAATGATCTGGAAAAGGTGAGTTATATTAGAGAGATCTGACCAGCGCTGGACAGGCTCACGAGGGACGGGCGTTTTGAGTAATTTTGTAGTTGAGTACTCAAACACATAAAACCAAAAAAATGTTCATTTAAGTTGAAGTTAAAGAATTAAAGAATGACAAATTATATAAAATTATATTTTATTCACAAACCGATCTGGGGTGCGTTTCCCAAAGTCAACTATGATCGCAAGTTCCGCCTTTACCAACAGAGTTCAACAGAACTTGCAACCATTTTTACATTAAAAAATATCATAATTTAGAAATAAAAGGCCATTTTCTACCCTGATTTTAGCCCTCTGATTTGAACGCTCTGTTGGAAGGGGCGTGTCTGCTGTGAGACTTCACTGCTGTGATTGGCTAACATCTTTGCATATGAAATAAGTATTACATGTGGAACTCTCTCAGAATCTTTTACTACGTTTTAACTGTTACAGCTGTCAAGATTAACCAATCGTGAAAAGTGTTAATTATAGCATTATATTTAGTTCGACTCCTGAAGGTTGCAGCGATGAGCATGTAGCCGATGGCAGAGATGAATGCAGTGATCTCATCATTGCAACTTGATTTCTGCACTCTCACAAATGCTTTCATCATAACTAACAGTGCAAACATGATGTAAAATAAGAGATTCATTGTGCAGCGTAGACAGTGTCATTGATTATAACAGACTCAGTCACTGTTTGATTGACAGCTCCAGCGATTGTCAAGTGAGCATTCTTTGATCGCTTTCTATATATAATTTAATCACTGTTTAAATAACATATTATTTTCATCCTTATTTTCATCCACATAGACAAAGAACATCTGACTGTACATGAATCATTACATATCAGATCAGGCATTCGAATGAACACAGTTACTTACATGTTGTGGCATTACTGTCGAGTCCATATCGTAAAAGTCTGTTTGCAAAGCCTGCGCTGAAATGCGATTTATTTACCCAAGAATCCACAGTGAAATGTACCGAATACAAATAAATAATGCTCAACTGAGACATTCACATTGTTGAAAATAAATAACCATATTCCTAGCATTAGGACCTTTAAAGGTAATGTTATTTTTAGTCCTGTATCGCTCTTCTCTCCTCGTCATCTCACTAACACGCCAGTGGGCGGGGCTAACGTTGTAATAATGAAGTAGGTGTTGATTTCTTCTGCGGAGGCGCCGTTTCATCTATCTAGATCTATCTAGGCATATTCCAGGATCAGTTGTTCGCTGGGCCTGGTGTCAATAAAAGCTTTTATTGGACTAACAAGGAAGATTTCAGTTCTGAAACTTACAGGATATTCTTATAGTACGATGACCTCTTATACATCAAAAGCTTAAGGAAAAGTTGATTTCTCAATTCATGACCCCTTTAAATAAAACAATAAAAGTTAAAAAGAACATAAAATGAAAGTGATTTTATAGTAACTTGGCCCGTTTTTGATGGCATCCTCATAATCATGCTTCTCTGTTCCTCTCCTCCTTCTCCCTTGTCTGTTCCTTTCTGTCCCTCCCTCTCAGGAGAAACAGGACAAGGCCGTGTTGTTAGCAGAGATGGCTAATCTGAGGCAGAACAACCAGCGTCTCCAGGAGGAATCGCACTCAGCCAGTGAACAGCTCCGCAAGTTCAGTAAACTCTTATCCTCTACCATTCCCGAGAGGAAATGAGTGCTTCCTTTCATTTGAGAAGAGAAGATCTTTGTGTACCTGTTTAGCTAATTTAATTCAAAGTCTCTTATCGCCCAGTACATCCACTGTCCCGCTCGCCCTCACATAAGGCAAGTCTGCCAGCCCGCCTTCACCACACGAACCTGTAAGATTTACGAAAGTGTGACGGAGGGAAACCGAGAGTTTATGCGGGTCTGCCTGACGACTTGAGACTTTAAAGCTTTAACTTAAAGCCGGTACAGATGTATTTTTAAACAAACAAACAAACACACACACGAGTCCTACCTTGAAACGAGCGAGCTCCTCATCTGATCGAACTACTTTCGGAACTATTTTCTCATTGTAGATTTATTTTTGTACTCAACGAGTCGACACTAAGCTTGAGCCAGTGAAACTGAGAGGCCTATTTAATGCACAGTCAGCTCAACAGCCAAAAAAAAATCAAAAAATCAACAAATCAGAAAATAAACACTTGAGCCACGTGTGAGATCCTGAGAAATCACGGTACTGTAAGTGTGAGAAGAGGTACAGTGCTCTGGAAATGACTCACAGATAATATCGTATAATTATAAATCGCATACTCTCATGTGCAGGTACATTAAACGCTGTTGTATTCATATTTATAGTCAACTCATCTCAACTGATTTATCCTCCATAAATCTTCAACACAGACTTGATAGTGACTCTGCAATAATGGCAAAAACGCGTGAAGAGATGGAGAATCACCACCACCGCTTTCTAACGGAAAGCATCCGCTACTAAAACTGTGATGTTACACCCAAGTCTTTGATCATTTCCTCTGTGCACGGACATCAGTCAGTCTTTAAGTGACAGTGTCATGTGACAGAAAATGCCACTTGCTCTTTTATGTATAGTTTTGGCATAGCACTGTGTGTAAACTTGGGCTGTTCTGTCAGTTTCCGACACTGTATATGTATATGCAAAGCCGACACTAAGAAACCCTAGTCAGCTCTGTTCCATACAGACTCTATTTTTCTATTTGTATTTAGTTCAGGTTTATCAGGTGAAACGACTGTTGGCAATAGATGGCTGTTTTCAACTTCTAGACAGATCATCGTGTTTACATACTAAGACGATCCACGACTGCGGTTGGTTATGAGCTCTGGAAAATCGTCAAGAGTAACTGGAATAACAGTCAGGCTGGATCGAATACGGTTTATCATGTACCCCATGTTACTCTGTACATGTCTGCCTTAAAAGTGGTCAGCTGTGACCAGTGATGTGTTGTAATTTACGACTCATATCAGCTCTCTCCTTCCCTTTAACCTGATGCGACTGGAAAAATATCTCCTCCTCTCTCAGGACCCGTAAGCTGCCCTCTCGATGACCTGATCTCTATTCGCCTATTTATTCACAACAAAGCAAAAGCACTGCAACAGTCAGTCATCATAGCTATAAGTGAAAATATGTCTCTGCTCTTCTCAGACACACAAAAAACAACTATATACATGCCTAGGACAGTAACTAGCACTGTAAAAAGCAAAGGTTTTTATTTATGGGGTGAGAGATACAAATAATAGACCTGACATCATTCATTTCAGCTGTTTTAGTAGTGTGATTGTACATACAGTGATTTTATACAAAGCTTTGAACTGCTGATAGCTGACGTTACATGTTTCTCCCCACTATTATGAGGAAAAAATACATTTAAAGGGATAAGAATGAAAATTATGTCATCGTTTTCTCACCCTCATGTCGTTCCAAACCTGTATGACTTTCTTTCTTCATGTGAAGTATAATAGTTTGGGTTCCCATTGGCTTCCTTACAATACAATGGAATTGAAACAACACTAGGGTGAGTAAATGATGACAGAATTTTCCCTTTAAATAAAAGTCTGTATACATGTTGGAAGCTTTTAGTTACATGTCGTCACCCTGGACATATTATCATGTTATGATAAGCTCATACCCCCCCCCCCTCTTTTTAGATCAGTTTTTACCGTTTTCTCTGATTCTCATCTCATTGCTGTGACTACATGAAATTCACCCACTGTGTTTTTTTTTGTCAATGAAGCGGGAGGTTTTTCAGACTCTTGGTGTCTCACTCAGTTACTGGGTGTCATATCTACACCATGGATTGTCTTATGATTTATGTTTGTATGCTTGTTTGATAGTTGGGTGGAGGTGTTTTAATTAAGTTTGTTCTTTTTTATTTTATAAAGGGTAAATATGAGTAATATACTTGTGAAAACATCTATGTGCATCTGTGTTGCGCATTCTTAAATCACGGCAAATTATATAGTCCAGCTGTAATATTTGAAGGTTTATTTTTATGTGTAATATTTTGACTATTTATTTTGATTCTTTTTTTGTTTTGTTTGTTTGCTCTTTTTATAAATACAGAAAGACAAATTCAAGGTGAAAATGACAAGATTACAGATTTGGTAACATTATTGGAGGGTACTGAGTTTATGTATGTATTTTTTTAGTTTGTCCTTTATATTTTGATTCATGATCTTTTGTACAAAGCTGATTTTATCCTTCTTTTTTTTTCTGAACTATTGTAATTCATCTTTTTTGTCTCTGTTTCCATAAGCTTCATGCATGAAACAGTGGCTCCAAATGCCTTGATTTAACTATTGATAACTGATCAATCTTTCAGTTTCTTTGGGGATGTTGTATCAATGAGTGTACATTTAATAAGTGTAAATTATGTTTCCATTATTTTATAAAAAATATATATTAAAATATTTCATAATGATACCAGTCTTGACTGTTATTTTATTTCACCAATATTTTATGCTATACTGGGAGGGGGGAAGAAAGATGCAAGCAATTGACATGTTTTATTGTTGTTAAAGGAGTCCTTGATTATGATTTCACTTTTTTAACTTTGGTTAGTGTGTAATGTTGCTGTTTGAGCATAAACAACATCTGCAAAGTTACGACGCTCAAAGTTTAATGTAAAGGAAGATATTTTCTTTAGAGAATTTGCTGTTTAAGGACTACAACAAGCTTCTTCCTGGGTTAGTGACATCACTAATCCTAAAATTTACATAAACCCCGCCCCCGAGAACACCCAACAAAGGGGGTGAGGCCATGTTGGGCTGCTTTAGAGAAGAGGAAGAGTTGTTGTAGTAGAGTGTTGTTACCATGCCGTCATTTTACGCCGGACTGCTTCACAAACGAGGGTCAGTTCAACACAAAAGATTAACATGACGGCACATGCTAGTCGATGAGTTGAATCAACTCCACAGCAACTACATAAATTTATCCACTAATCATTCAGAAACATCCAGTTTCATTCTAAAAGTTGTAACTTCTTCCTGAGTCTCTCCATCAGTGTCCGACTCCGGTTTGAACAATGTAAGGCTGAACACCGTTACCGACAATCCTCATTTTGGCTGCGTGAGATTCTCCAGCTTTGTTGTTGTTGAGCAACCGAAGCATGAGCTGTTAAAGCTCCGCCCTCTTCTGGAAAGCATTTGCATTTAAAGGGACGCACAAAAATGGCGTGTTTTTGCTCACACCCAAATAGGGGCAAATTTGACAAGCTATAATAAATGATCTGTGGGGTATTTTGAGCTGAAACTTCACAGACACATTCTGGGGACACCAGAGACTTATATTACATCTTGTAAAAGGGGCATTATAGGTCCCCTTTAAGTCTGTAAATCCTTGAAGGGGGTCGTACTATGATAAATCTGAAGTCTAAAAGATTTATCTGTTGCTGCAAAAACATCTCTGAAATCCTTGGATTTCAGACATCAGTAACCCCAAAACCTTAACACCTTTTTGATATTCAGAATCTTGGCCTAACCATTACTAGTTAGTAATATGGAGGAAGTGGGACAGATGCTATTATTCCTAAAAACCAGAAGAAGAAAAAAAGAAGTATGGAACAAAAGATTTGCGGTTTGAATGCAACACTGGCTCCTTCTGCTGGTCATCAATAGGCATCCTTGAATTAAGGAGGGAAAATAAGTAAAAATAATTTTAAGAAACATTGTTTAAAATAATAAAGACATTGCCAGTCCTTCCCCCCCCCCCCAGCAACAAGCCTCATATTTTTCCCATTAAAACAGTCACCAATGCCCAACATTAATTAGTAAACCAATGAAGAATCAGCGATCTGTTTAATTTTATTACACTGAAGTTTTTTAAATCAAAGCAGCAGCACAAAGAAGCTTCAGTTAAGAGTTTATTTACTTTGTAATCATGTTCGTTTGTTCAACAGTGCTGGGTAGATTATCAATGAAAGTCAATAACTTATGATTAATTTGCTGCCATATTAAACTCGTGTAATCAATAAAATAGTAAGTCTGATTATGAGTATTTTCCAGATTTCTACCCAGAACTAGCGATCAAAATCAAAAAAATATTATCATTCCGACATGTTGCTACAAGTCAACATTGCGGGTGGTATTTGTCGCCTGTCCCTTTAAGATGACATGGTATCTCAGCCATCATGGCGGAAGCTGCAGCAGACTGTAACTTACACTCATTAGAAACAGAATAAAAGAAGCAGTAAAGGAAAAGCTTTCTATTGTTAGTTCGCCATGTATAAGATTTCATCATCACCAAGAGTAAAGCTGCTGATGAAGGCGGTGACTGACTTTCTAGAGCAGAGTAGCTGAAGTCCAGCTCAAGTGTTGACAGATACTTCAGTCAGTCATTGTATTAATAATAGACACAACATACTTGACTCCAGACGGAAGGATATAAACATTGTTTACTTTACGTATTTTTGATCTTACGGGGGTGCAGCGCTATTAAGGAAGTCCCTGGCAATATTTAAGTTCATTTACAAGGTAAAATCGCTTTATGTCATGTGAAATGTGATGCTTTAAACGGGAAAAGTAATTTTAGTAGAGTAAAGGTCATCTCTGGTTCAAGAGGACCTGAAACACCTCAGGCTGATTATTCGTATAGAAAACACTTCTGTAAAACATCACCAGTTTTGTTAGCCTCTAAAATGCCATAGATTAGTGTTTTGTACAGCATCAGCGCGCGCTGCACGGTCACAATAGGGTTTAGCGGACAAAGTTGGCGGTTAAAAGTGCTGACGTGTCCTTTGGCGTGCGGTCAGTGCCGGAGCTGGAGGGACACGCCTCAAGCATCTTTAACCGGGAGTCAGCAGCAGTCAACGCCACGTCAAAATGTCAAGAGCCGGCCGAAGGTCCAAAGCTTTGCACGCCAATAACGGGCACGCGCTGGTCGGTTGGGATCCGCTGAGAGTGGCGCGCGTGCGCGTGCTGCTGCTGTGTCTCTGCGGCGCGCTGTCGCTGGCCATGATTCTGGCGCTGTATTTGTCTGCAGAGCCCAGCAGCACAATACAGCATCATGCTGCACATCTCATCAGGGACAGGGTGAGTTGACATTGAGCTAAAGTATGGGAATGCATTTTAACGACATGTTACGACTATTTATCTAACACTTTCCGTCATACTTTAAGGGTTGGTTTACCCGAAGATGAAAATTTTGTCATTATTCACGCCTGAATTATATATGATTAACTAAAACTATGAAAAAAATAATAGAAATAAAGCTAAAATGACATAAAATATAAATATTAAATGGAAAAACTACAATGCTTATGGTGTACAGAAAGGTCACTCCCTTTTTTTTTATTTTAATTTTCATCTTTTATGTTCGTATTTCAAATAAATGCTATTCTGAGATGTATGGCAAACACGAATATCTGAATTTCAAGTGACAAATATTTCTAAATGATCTAATGTTGAGTCTCAATAAAGGTTAAATACTATAAATAAAAACTAAAACTGAAATTAATATGAAAACTGAAAATGTAAAAATAATTCAAAATATTAAGGAAAATAGTAACTGTTAATTGTAGTAAAACTTTTTTTCTTGGCAAATAAACTATATCTATTCTTTTTACTACTTTATATATAATACCCAGCCTCTTTGCCTGATATGGAAAATAGCAGTGTGAACACTGCCTTCTACATGAAAAAAAAAAAAAAAAAAAAAAAAAAAAAAATTATATATATATATATATATATTATTATTATTATTATTATTATTTTATTATTATTATTTATTTATTTATTTTTTACGTAGAAGGCACACTGCCATACTCCAAAAGTGACCAATTGTGCACCATATTCCTTCAGATATCGCATGCGAAGTTATCGCATGACACACAAGTTGTATGGACTACTTTTATGATGCTTATTTTGTCATTATTCAAATCACAGCCCAGCCTGCTTTAGTCCTGACCTGCTCAAACACACCTACTTTGATGTTTCTAGCAATCCTGATGACTTTTATTAGCTGGTTCAGATTTGTTTAACTAGGATTGAGCTAAATTCTACAGGACGTGGCCTGTTAGGATGATTAGACATCCTTTTAAGCCAAGATAAATATAGTCATATGTCCACCTCTTCCTTATTCTTTCTGCAGCTTTCCCATAAGCCAAGTAAACACTCTGTGGCACAAGTGAAGAAGTTTGCAGCACAGGTGGATGGGCATCGGCTCTGGGAGACTCACCTGCGGCCCCTCCTAATTGAACGAGTGCCTGGGACTGCAGGCAGTCAGACCATACGACAGGTAATGCCACATCCTGAAGCATACATATTCTACTACTATCTAAACACCGCAAAATACATTGTTTTCTGTTGGTTATATTTTTCAAGATATAATTGCGGATTTCTCCAGCTTATATGTAGCCAGTAACATCATAGCTCTCTTCTTAAACTTTACAAAAGTTCTCTCGCCTCTTTCAACTACAGCATATCTTGTCCCAGCTGGGTTCACTGTCGGCAGGATGGACGCTGGAGGAGAATTCCTTCGTCGCATCCACCCCGAAGGGTGATGTGACCTTTACCAATGTGCTAGCAGTGCTGGACCCCTCGGCTCCTCGCAGGCTGCTCCTAGCATGCCACCATGACTCAAAGATCTTACCCTGCAGACCCTAAAAACCCCAAGCGGGTGTTTGTGGGTGCCAGTGATTCAGCCATTCCCTGTGCCATGATCTTGGAGCTGGCTGCTGCTCTGGACACACAGCTTAAAGCCCTCAAACACCAGGTAGATCGCCATCATGAGGAAAAGAGTTCTTCTAGACATTTTCTAAAGCCTTTTTCGGACGGGACTCGCTTTCTAAACACTTTTTACCACCCTGACATCTGTGATTTAATGTACCAATATGGACGGAACTAACATCTCCATGTTTATTACAGAGGTGGGAGTGTGTGTTCTCTAGATGTGGGCATTACAGAATGACGTATATGTATTTTATTTGATATAATTTTAATTTATTAAAAAAAAAAATTAAATAAATGGCTGTTTATAATAAACCCATGTAAGACATCTAGACAAGTAACTTACTTGACACTAATATTAAAATGGGCAGTTTATGCAATTTGGCTCTATTTATTATTTTATCATTTTATTTTTTCATCGGATACCAGTCATATTGAACTGAAATGAAAGAATGCAGAAGATTGGTGCGTACACGCTAGCTTAGGTAGGTCAAAAAACACCTGAGGAGAAGTGTTAGGATAATACAATATCAGCAGTCACAGACTTTTGTGTTCAGACGGGATTAGATTTCTCAGAGGACTGTTGAGTTAGCCGAAAAACAGTAGGTAATTTGATCTGGAATTTTTAATGAGGTTGTGTGCGAAAAACACGGACATGGCAGATTTGGACGGGATTGAAATCACAAAGTACGCCTGTGAAACAAGTCTTCTGGGAAAACTAGTCCTGTCCGAATAGGGCTTAAAAACATTTGCCATTTTGAACAAGAAAGAGCTGCATCACTGAGCAGATTGTGTTGAATCAAGCGTCTCTTTCTCTCCAGAGGTCTGCGGTGACATTGCAGTTGGTGTTTTTTGATGGAGAGGAGGCATTTGAGGAATGGACAGAAACAGACTCTCTCTACGGCTCTCGTCACCTGGCTGAACTTATGGCCCGTACCCCCCACCCTTCTGGAGCCACCAAAACCAGTCTACTCCAGGCCGTGGTGAGTTTGTGAAAGGTATATATATATATAAAGCAATATATATTGCTGTATGATTAATGGTAAAGAATGTTAATGGATTTTATTTCAGGGTATTGGCAAGTGTCAGCATGTCCAATTTAATACTTATTTTAACTAATTGTGTGACACTAGAGCCAAGGAGGGAAATATTAAAAAATAAATAAATACCCTGCTGTTGTTTTTTTTGTTTTTTTTATGTTAAAACTCTATTTTCCTTCCAGGATCTGTTAGTCCTGCTGGACCTGCTTGGTGGCCCAGAACCATTGATTGTCAATCACTTTGATAACACAGCAAGATGGTTTGACCGACTCATTGCAGCAGGTATAAGTTAAAAACAACCCAGATTGAGTTTTCTACCTACAAACACGTGACCTCTACAGTAAGCATTCCTCTCTGTCTCTCTTTCAGAGAAGAGACTCCACAAACAGGGCTTGTTGACATCTCATCCATCAGAACAGAGTTACTTCAGGAAGGATTTTTATCTTGGC
Organism: Ctenopharyngodon idella; assembly: GCF_019924925.1. NCBI lineage: Eukaryota > Metazoa > Chordata > Actinopteri > Cypriniformes > Xenocyprididae > Ctenopharyngodon > Ctenopharyngodon idella. Next base: position 18,601,212 of record NC_067237.1, on the reverse strand, counting down.
CCAGTGCAGGATGACCACATTCCATTCTTAAACAGAGGTATAGACACAGTCAGACAATATACACTACTGTCCAAAGTTCTGGGGTCAGTAAAAATTTTGTTGTTGTTGTTTTTTGAAGATGATGAGAAATCAAAATTGCCTTGGTCTTTTGACATATAAGAGGTCTTTGTACCAATAAAACATCCTGCAAGTTTCATAGCTTAAAATGTCCTTCTCATTATAAACAAAGCATTTATTTAATCAAGCTCCAAAAACGGCTCGTTTGGATATTGTGGGATCTGTGACGTCACACGGGCAATACATTTGCATATGACTGCCTCCAGAGCAAGACATCGACGAATAGTTATAGATCATCGCATCATAGGCCCCGCCCACTGGCATTCAGTCGCTTAACGGCTGACATTCGCATTAAACACAATTAGAACTCATTATAATCACTGACACTGTCTACACTGATACAGTATACAGATGTGCGCTCAGTTTCTGACATACTCCACACACTTGAGTCTGTCGACAACAGGACAAATGAAAGAGCATTCGCTTTGACTCGTCCAGTTTAAACGGCTCATTTGAGTCTCTGTACAGACTTCAGAAGCTTCCCAGTGTCGGATACAAGTGGATTCAGATCACGTCAGAGGATTATATGTTTGTTTTTTTTGTAAACGAGGCACAGTGTAATGGAGAGTTTGCAAAGAAACTTTTGTTGTGAGATGAAGCAGCAACTCTGTTGGATCTGACAGCAGCTGCATCACAAACTTCAAGTAAATGATTTCATAATGCTTTGTCTTTAAATTATGGTTTTACATGGATAATAATATTTTCAAAACACTTACTCGTGTGCAATAGCGAGTAAGCGTTGATACTGTTTCCTATGCAGTGACATTAGCCAATCATAAGTGTGGCTGTTTACTGACAAGCCTTAAAAGGAGCTGTGCCTTAAAACAGATCATTTCAGACAGAGGGTCAGAATGAAGGGTGAAAATAATCATTTTGCCGCATATATTTTTATTGCCGCATATAAAAACATTATAAGTGAACCTCAAGGAACACATTAAAATAATAATTTAAAAAAAATCCATGTCATGACTCCTTTAAATTGATCAAAAGTGACAGTACAAAAGATTTTCAAATAAAAGCTGTTCTTATGAACTTTCTATTCATCAAAGAATTATGAGAAAAGTGTCATGGTTTCAACAACAAAAAAATAAGCAGCACAACTGTTTTCAACATTGATAATAATAATAAATGTTTCTTGAGCAGTAAATCAGCATATTAGAATGATTTTCATGTGACACTGAAGACTGGAGTAATGATGCTGAAAATTCAGCTTTGATCACAGGAATAAATTACATTTTAAAATAACTTTAAATAGAAAAGAGTTATTTTAAATTGTAATCATATTTGGCAGTATGACCATTTTTACTAAATGCAGCATTTGGTGAGCAAAAGAAACTTCTTTCAAAATCATACTGACTCCAAACTTTTGAACGGTAGTGTACGTATATAAAGCGATACACATATCACAGTTTGTGTTTACCAAACAACATAAAGCTAATTTTAAATTTGTCCTGTTTGTACCCCTGAACCAGGTGTACCTGTGCTGCACTTGATCCCCACACCGTTTCCTGTTTTCTGGCACACGCTGGATGATGCGGAGGAGAGGATGCACCGGCCCACGGTGGAAAACCTCACTAGAATCCTGGCCATCTTTGTGGCTGAGTACCTGAGCCTCTAAACATGTCATAATGATCATCCTACAGCAGACGTTTACTCACATGACCACGTGTTCAGCGCAGTTGAATGTGAGCTAATAATAATAGAGCCATAGATCAGAATGACCAAAGAAACACACATGCAGTATAATGATGTGTTTATTTGGAATGTGAATGGTACATACTGATAATATTCCTATATTTTTCTGCTGAAAAGAGCCATGTCTCATAATAGGACAAACACTCATGTTACGGCAGCTGTATAAGCTGTATATTGTGGTAAAAGACTATTCTTTTGACTGAGAATGAAAAACTGGCAATGAAATACATTTAATGACTGTTTTTAGTTCATTAATCATAATTTGCACAGTATGTGCTATTGATGAACTACATTTTAAATGTTGTTGCATTCAAGCTGTGTTGGGGAAAGCCAGTGGCGGTGCACTTTACAAGATCTTATTTTTTACATTCTTTAATTATAAAGCTGTTACTATTATCAACCAAAAGACCAAGCGAAGGGTCTGATGGATATTCGTAATAAACTTAAGGAAACACTGGAACAAAGTCTCAAATTTTGTTGTTGTTGTTACAGTGAGATTGACTGAGTTACGGCAAATTAAAGTCTGCTGCTGTATTGATATGCAATTCTTTGGGACCACAAAAACAAAGTAGCGATAGATCTTTTCTCCTGTACTGTAACGTATATCCAAGTGAAATGGATTACAGAAAAAGAAAAAAAAAAAAAATGTAGGGTGGGACTTGATTCAGTCCATTGGTTGTTAATTGAAAGTTGACATGTGAATGTGAGCTTGCAGTCAATTGTAAGAAATGGGATCAATAAGAGATCAATAATATCCATTTAGAAAATAGATGGGGTGAATTTTCATTTCATGCCAACTTAAAGGGTTAGTTCACCCAAAAATGAAATTTCTGTCATTAATTACTCATCCTCATGTTGTTCTACACTCATAAGACCTTCGTTCATCTTCGGATTACAAATTAAGATATTTTTGATGAAATCCGACAGGTTTTTTTTAATCGAAGCAACGAAATGACCAAATTCAAGGTCCAGAGAAGTAGTAAAGACATGGTTAAAATAGTCAACATGACTGCAGTGGTTCAACCTTAATGTTATGAAGTGACGAGAATACTTTTTGTGCGCAAAAACAAAACAAAAATAATGCCAATTTTTCCACTTTCTTGTCAGTCTCCTATGCTGTTGACGTAGTGAACCAGTGCAGCGATTCCGTGTTTACGTCCGAACGCAGGCTCATTATTGGCCGGCTCCTGCTTCAGCATCACACGCATGCGTCGTGCTGCTCACAAGAACAGCGTCGGCCAATACTGAGCCAGCGTTTGAACGTAAACACGGAAGTCTGCACTGCGTTCACTGTGTCAACTACGTATGACAACAGTTCAAATTGTTGAATAAAGTTGTTATTTTTGTTTTTGCGCACAGAAAGTATTCTCGTTGCTTCATAACATTAAGGTTGAACCACTGTAGTCACGTTGACTATTTTAACGATGTCGATGTTAGTACTTTTGTGGACCTTGAATGAGGTAATTTCATTGCTTTCTATGGGAGATAAAAAACCTCTCGGATTTCATCAAAAAATCGTATTTTCCTGAACTACAGTATGCACTGGAACACAAAGGTTACTTTTCTTATTCTCAATGTGTTCTAAAAACTTTACAAAAGTTACAAAAAAATAGTAAAATTTAAAAAAATGCCATTTGCTGACAGTTGCACTGATGCTCTGTTTTGTTAAAGGTGCTGTAAGTGATTTCAGCCATTTCGCTTACTTCTGCCAGACTGTCAGCCAAACACACATCAGAAAACACAACCGCATAGACGGCTAAAAAGCGTCAGCAGATTCCCCTGACTCTGTCAAAACTTTGACTTTTGACCTGTATTCCACTGCATTCGTTTTAGTAGTGTGCTGGTCCCAGATGTCGGAGAGGGGGCGGGTGGGCAGAGAGCTGCTGGGAGCAGGAGAAGAGTGCGCTGGGGCTCCCTGGTGGTGAGAGCTCCTCATCAGAGCTCAGGAACGCTCCTGCTGATGTTCTGCTGGAACACAGGAATAGCTCTGATATTAAATCTGAAACATGTCATACTGAGATCAAATAGGAATATGTAAATGTATTGAAGTTAGAGATATGTTCTGAATTTTTCTGTGACCCATCCAGCAGAGGGCAGCATAGACCCAATGTTAGAAAACAATAGAACGCAACTGCTTTTCTTTCGAACACATCTGAATGCTCTTTAACCATTTAAAGCAGAGGTTCTCAACCATTTGGACTCAAAGGACATGACTTTTCCAGTTTTTGTCATTTAATAGATAAGGTTTTTTTTTGTTTTGTTTTTTTTAAGTGATTTTCACTGGAAATTCTACCAATTCTATTAATTCTACACTATAAAATATGTTAGAATTTGGTGTAGGAAAAGGTATAAAAATTGTACTTTTAAAATTAGGCTAATTCATATATCCAGTGGAAACCCTGGTTCTTCAAAAATGAAAAATAATTGTTGAGGGGGTGAATTAAAATATGTTGGTTTTCAGTTGTTTTAGCTCAATGAAATGCTTTTGTCTTATTTTAAATAATTTTAAAGGGATAGTTCACCCAAAAATGAAAATTGTCAACATTTACTCATCCTTAAGTTGTTCCAAATCCTGTACGAGTTTCTTTCTTCTGCTGAACGCAAGATATTTTGAAGAGAGTCGGTAAACAAGCGGTTAATGGGACCTCAATGACTTCCATAGTAATTTTTTTTCCATACTGTGGAAGTCATTGGGGTCCATCAACTGTTTGGTTACCCATATTCTTCAAAATATCTTCTTTCGTGTTCAGCAGAAGAAAGAAATTTATACGGGTTTGGATTTGGAACAACTTTAGGGTGAGTAAATGATGACAGAATTTCCATTTTTGTCGTCTTGAGGCCCCCATGTTGAGAACCTCTGGTCTAAACTTTTCATAGTGCTTAAGAAAGTAAGAGTATATCAGCAGGGATCCACTATGTCGTCCGGCCCCTCGTGTAAATAAAGTGAGGGAGTTTCTCTTACTCTTGACGGCTGGTCGCAGCTCTGTCCCGCTGTCGACGGTTCTTGAACCAGTTGCTGACTTGTGTAGCAGTGAGTCCAGTGGCTGCAGCCAGATCTCGTTTCTCTCGCGGCGAGGGGTACGGCTTTCTGCAGTACCACTCTCTCAACACGCTGCGAGACTTTTCCTGCGAGCAGAGGACGCAACCAAAACCTCTTGAAATCTCTCCCAAAAAGAAGCATGATTATTTTGAGACTGTAAATCAGTGATCTTATACACTGAGGACTCAACTGTACACCTATTGTGTTTAAAACAATGTGCTACACCAAAAGATTTGAAAACCTTGAAGCAGTAGCTGGTCTCCTCTCCATCCCAGATGGTACGTGGAAGAGGAAACTTGCGACGAATGCGGTACTTCCCCACGGCTCCAAGAGGGCGGCCCCGCTGAAGTTCAGCCTCCATGTAGTGAGCCCGGAGCCAGAGCTGTTGGAGGAGAGGGTGACTGCGTGGGGAGAACACGTTCCCCTCTAACAAGGCGTACAGCTCAGCAAACCGGCAGTGGTGGAAGGCGACCGCAGCCCGCGCCTTCAGCACGCTCTCCTGACTCTGTGTCATGGCCAGATACACGTTGGACGAAGTGGAACCAGAAGATAAAGAGCATAAGAAAGAGGACAAGCGATCCATGCTTCCACTCTGGAGAAGAACCTCACAAACACATGCCACCTGCTCTGGGGAGAAGCCCATCGCCATGATCGGACCAAGGATGGTGGAAGGTCTCACAAGGGATGTTGAGGAATTGTTCTGCAAAACAAGTTGTCCCTCTACATTACCAAAGTCCATTAAAGAAATCCAGAGGATGACTGAAAACTAATAATTAAATCCACACGACAGCAAGCTTCACAAGAATACAGAAATGTGCAGAAGTGTGCAAAACCAAAGTACCTTGTGATGTGAATGCAGTGTAGAAACTCTCAGGTCAGGTTCTCACAATAGTCCTTTTTGTTCTCCGGTGACGTGTTAACCAATAAGTGCAGCCGATGAGTGTATCAGGTTTTTTTTCTTTTAGCAGGTTTTACCTTCTTCAGCCACAGAGACCCGCCCAGACAACTTGGTACATGCAGGTAACCGGAGAGCATAGGGGTTAAAAAAACAGACAGTCACCAACACACACACGCACAAACCTTTCAGACTAAATGTTGTTTGTATTTGTATCAATTACCTGGGGAAGATGTCAGGTGCACAATGGAGCTTATTTAAATATGAAGGCAATCTTATTTTCTAATCAAATCATGGTGGCAGCATTTGTTAGACAATTTGGTTAGAGATTGCATGGTAGAAATAAGTATGTGTGTCTATCTACCTCATATTATATTATATATATATATATATATATATATATATATATATGCATGCAAGTAATGATGTGAAGATGTGTGTTTGTTTCTGAAGGGAAAACTATCTTTATGCTAAGGCATTTCAGTAAAAGTGCTTCTAAAAACGTAACTAGATTAATTTTAAACAGAGCATTCAGGTAGCATATATGTTTATTACATATCACAATAAAATGGAATATAAAAAATAAAATAACTATACGATACAAAACACATCTCTATAAAAAGAGATGTTGTTTACAATGAGGACAAAAACTCCCTTTGAATATATCACAAAAAAAAAAAAAGTCTTTGGTTTGATCAGCTGCATATTTTTCTGTTTGTACATGAATATGAAGCAAAAGTATTAAAAAGTGAACAGAAAAAAACAAAAACAAAAAAACAAATATAACTCTACTGACTAAAATACATGTGCATTAACATAATAATAATCATTACATTCTGGAAGAGTAATAGCAATACTCGGGGACAAACACATACACACACGCACACATTCCCTTACTTTCCAAAAAGTTAAAATATTGTCCAGGTGCTTGAGGGGAAAAAAGCAGAAGAAGAAAAAAGAAAAAAAAAAAACCTTTGGCAAGTCAATACAACAACTATGTAACATGAATGTGAAATACAAAGACGCTACACAAAGCAAAATCACTTGTGTTATACCACAAAATGGAGTGTAAACCTAAGATAGAATGAGGGAAACAGCTTTAAGGTTATCATAGAATGACCCAAAAATGATTGATAAATGCATTAAATATTGTTAAAAACAAAAAACAGACATAAAAAGACAGGTATACTTAAGGCTAGAGTTAACACAGAGTGATTACTGTGCACCAATGAAAAATGTCAAAATCTCACAGGCCTAATATTCCACAAAAGCCTTAAATGTACAGTTGAATGGTTTAAAAATAGCACCAAATTTTGTAGGGCCAGAGAAGAAATGTAAATGCTTCATGAATAAAAACTAAAATGTGCAAAACATACAGAGCTGTTCTCTGCATTAAGCAATCAGTCAGGTGGTGTTAATGACCGGTGTTGAAAAAGTCATACTTGTAGCTTTGAATCACCTAGTCTAAATTGCATCTGATTAGAATTAGGTGAATAAAAAAGACAGACGTTTCCTGTAGCTATGTGGAAATCCTATAATTAAAATATTTGATTTCAAAATATAAAAAGATAGGAAAAACAGGACAAGTGAAAAACATAAAGAGGAAAAAAAAAAGAGAAACATTTCACTGTACATGTACATGTTAGATCTGTAGTGTAAGAAGTGGCTGTTTTTAACAGTAAACAAATCTTAGGGTTCAGTTATCATGCAGAACAGTTGCATAGACTAATATTCAGTACTTCAATTCCCTTCAAACACTAGAGCCTATATATATGTTTATACAGTTTCATAGTAATTAGCTGGAATGCTTGGGTAAAGCTCAATGGTTAATCTACGGAAACCAATGTCAATTATCTGTCATATCAAAACATACAGGATGTCCATGGTCAGCTTAGTGCACCATCATGAACTTACTGTATACACAGAATATAAAAACAACAAAAATGGTAAGAGTGCTTCACTGCATGTTCAAAGTATGTTCAAATTCCAAGCATCCTGCCATCCACAAATCTGATACATGTACCATCCACTCACCTAGGCCAATTCAATGTTAAAGAAAATCAATTAAAACAGCACCTGAACCGAGCCTTTGCATGTAGTATGTCCAATGCAGTTGTGACAGGCACATTTTAAGGTTAGTTTGTCAACCGAGTCTCATCTTCCACCCAGTGCTGTGAGTTTACTGAACCGTTTTATCAGATTTCCTTCTCCCAATGCAGGGTGCTGCTGGTGCATCTAGGGATCTTTATGAGCCACCTGTACAGGATGTGTGAAGTAAACCTCCCAATGCCTAGCTCATGTTCAGACCCATTTCACACCAGGATACCAAGCATACACATGTATTTACCTCTATTTCATTGTCTCTAGGAGGAAAACCAAATATGACTTTTATTCTTAAAATGATAAAAGTTCTGTTCAGAGTCATTTTATCTATAAAACTGAGAAGTAACAAAAACGTAAGGCACAAAAGAAGGCATTCCCGCATGCTCTTCACTCCCAGATAAAACAATCTTGATTGCCTTTTACATATTAGTGCCTTTTTTACCACTTAGGTAGCCATGGTAGCCCTTGTACAAGCCACAAGCTGTGTTTCATCAAAATCAGGGCTAACATGTAGACGCAAACTTAGATTCCTAGAGGTGAATATTGGTTATACAAATGTCATCTCTGACAAAATGGCTGTGCCTTTTCCTCTACTGAACCTCTAGTCATGCCCTTGCTGAATACATTGTTTCCACAGATGAATTCAAAATATAAGAGAGAGAGGTTCTTTCCAACAAAGTTATTAGATTGAATACTTCCACTATTTAAGGAAAGGTGAGGAAAGACTCAAACCTCTGAGGTCATAAATCATAGTTCCTCTCGCTTCAGGGACATGGTTGAATGCAACTCTAACCAGGCTGAGATTTAACATGAACTGCATCTAGCAGAACTGATAATTACAAACCCAGGTCATCATCCACAGGGACAGACTGCAGTTGTGTAAGGATTTTCGAGTCCCCGTCCATGTCCTCCACTTCATCCAGCTGAGAATCTCTCTCCACATCCTCACCCGGAGGAGTGCCCAACAGGAGGGACTCTCCTCCTGGCAGGCCTAACAAAGCAGGGTCCTCTGGAAGATCCCCTTTCCCACGCATGTCAAATAATGTCAGACCAGCAGAGGAAGACAGTGGGACAGGGCTCCAGGCTGGCTGGGAGAGGTGGGGCCCAGTTGCCACACCGCTACAGATCGGACTGAGTGGTAGCATGCTATCAGGGCTAAGGGTCTGCTGGGATTGTAGGACGCCTGTAGGAGTGGGAGTGCTGGATGAGTCTGGGGTGTTAGGAGAGGCTCCTGGGGTTGGGTTGGCAATGGTCCCTGGCTCAGGGCTGCAGTAAAGTGTAGAGGAGCCAACAAATCCCAAATGAGATGGTTGTAGTGAATTTGAGGTTTGAGCAGTGAGTAAAGGTGCTGGTTGATTCTCAAGTGGATGTACAGCTGAGGGTTGGAGATCAAGGGTACTGTTGCTCGAGACCGAATTGTCTGGGACGGACTTGACAGGCATGCTTGCAAACTGGATGCCAGCTGGGATTGTAAGGATGAGTTTGCCGTTTTGAACACTTAGGATGGGGCTGCTCCCAATGCCACCTGCTAAGAGGAAGTTGCCTGGAGATAAAAGCAGAATAAAGACATATCATAACAGAACAAAACAAATTTTCCACTGCTGGTGAAATTCTTTTTGTGACATACCTGGAGAGGCAGAAGGCAGCTGAATCACCCCAGAGTTGAGAAGCTGAACTCCTGGGATGGTTCCAGTTGGGACACTCTGAGGAGGCCCTATTGGGCTAAGGCGTATCGGTCCCTGGGCAACACTCAATCCTGTTCCAGCTCCAGATGTCAGAATCTGGAAAGCACCTCCAGGGGACGGAATGGAAAGAGATGGTGTTGCTGGGACCACCTGAGGGAAGGAGAAGGTTCCAGTTGGAGTTCCCGCAATAGATGACACAGGCATAAGTTGAGGCAGTGACAGGGGGACCAGCTGAGGCTGGCCTGAGTCTTTGGGTTGGGATATAGGAACGACTTGAGTCGGGGAGGAGATGGGAATGACTTGCGTCCCCATGGAAGTCTGTATCTGTGGAAGGGTGGCTGAAGTAGATTCATCTCCTAGCTGAGGTGTAAGCACTTGTGTGACATGTCCATCAGCCATCTGGGGGAGTGATAAAGCACTACTGGTGCTTAGTGTGGTGGAGCCATTTTGGGGCTGTGCTTGAGCAAGTCTTGGACCAATGTGCAAGGTCTGTGTCTGAAACTGAGGAATGGAGACTTGGGGTAACTGTGGATTGACCGGGGAGACTGGAACAAGCTGGGGGCAAGATGACACTGTGGCTCCAGATGTAGGCTGCATCAGTTGAGAAACTGGAACGCCCTGTATCGATGGTACCACCTGGGGTAAAGATAACACTTGAGGGTTGGAGATGGAGCTGCAAGTTGGCGACTGAGGGTCAGTCTTTCCTAATACAACAATTTCGGGAGGCTGTGTGGGCTGTAATGGCACCATGGGACTGGAGATGACTGAACTCACAGAGCCAGCTGTTGATGCAGGAATACGATTTGGGGCCAGTATCACTGAAGGAAGAGACGTGGGAGAGATGACAGAAGTGGAGATGGTGGGCGAGGACATAGAGTTTGTAGGCAATGACTGATTACTATCTGGATTCTTCAATGCTTCTGGAAGACTGATGAAATCCAGTGGAGAGACATTGCTGCTGGCTGTTTTTGCATCCTCGCTAAGAGAGAGAGGTATTGTGCTAGTTAGACTGGCTTGTGGATTCAGAACCACAGTGGGCAGGCTGCCTTGGGCCTCCATATCATTGATGCCTCGTTCATCTTTGGAGATCACTTGAGCCCCATTAAGTAGCAATGGTGCATTAGCTGTAACAGGACTGAGAGTTACTGTGTGGCCATCGCTCAGTGTCAACCCATTAATAATGACCCCGGTTCCCGCCCCTGAGAGTATAGGGCTCCCATTGAGCAGCAGTGGATGAGAGCTTGTAAGGAATCCCCCGGTGCTGTTGAGAATAAGCTGACCAGTACTGCAAGGAGCACCAGTGAGGGATATAAGAGAAGCATTGGAGCTGCCTGTCTCTTGAGCAGCAGGTTTGTCAGTAATATCCTCCAGATCTCCTTTGCTGGCTTCATCTTCTGTGCTGTGGTTCCCATCAGATTCACTAAAGAAGAGACATAAATATTATTTGGTCAGACAGTCTTAATGTAGTTCCGATCAATGTCTACCATCAATTTCCAATCCTCAAAAGCTTTTTGACATCTGTATCAATAGAGAGAACTAAATTAATTACAAACCAGACCCAGTGAAGCTTGTGGTCTGAGAAAAAACCCTAGATTGTAGCCAACTTGCAGAGCGTACTGTCACTGACTCTCTTCTAGTGCTCAGTGTAGTCACAGACACTAGATAGATTTCATTTTTCACAAATTTAGCCAACCAGTTGCCATGCAAGTCTTGATTGTAAAAAGTCTGCTGGCTCTGATCAAATAGTCTTATTTTTGACTAAATATATTATTTTATGTGCTCCAGATTGTCACTAGTGGTCAACTGATATATCGGCTGATCAGGTTTTCTGTTTGGCCGATGTGTCGGAAACGGGATTTTTTATACTGCATAAAAACGTGTATGTTGAAACCCTTGATTTCAAACTATGCTGTGGTATTCAGTTGCCCACTATTCATGTCATTTTCACTGTGTGCTGCATGTAAAATTAGTGTTACCTTGTGCCTTGTCTTTATTTCAGTTCAATCAATTCCACATTTATTTGTATAGTGCTTTTCACAATACATATAGTTTCAAAGCAGCTTTACAGAAAATGCACGTCAACATAACAATTTAGAGTAATCTGTCACCAGAGGTGACTATCCAAATTATGTAATTTCAGAAATGTACATATGCAAATCACGCAGTTAGCTAACAATGTATTTATTTAAGGCAAAAACAATGAGCTCAATGATGAAACGAATATATTTCAACAATGATTAGGATATATAGCAAAATTTGGAATGGTGCAATGGTTTGCGTCATCTGAAGTCCTCGCAGGGGTTGGGGTCATCTTATCACAACTGTTGAGGCATCTGCAGTCATTTGAAGTTATTTGAAAAAAAATATGATTCCCAGTGCGCACAAACTTACCAGATTACTAAGTGCCCTGTAGGTTACAGTGTTTACTAATTATTTTATTCATATATTTTTAACTATTTCTTTGTGAAAAATACTGTAATAGGATTTCAGATTCAAGAAGTTCTAATTTATTAAATAGTAAAATAATAATAATAATAAATACCCTGTTATCTGGTGATGAGTTGACTTTTGATATTCATATTGATAGCCCTTTTAGGGCAGCTGAGGCCTACTGGTTAGAGAGTCAGACTTGTAACCTGAAGGTTGTGGGTTCAAGTCTCAGTACCAGCAGGAAATGTAGGTGGGGGTGTGAATAAACAGTAATCTCTGGTAATCTCTTCCACTCTCATTACCCATAACTGAGGTGCCTGTGTGCACTTGGATGGGGTAAATGCAGAGCACAAATTCCACGTCTGGGACTGTCACTTTTGACTTATTCACTGTCGTTTAAAAAAAAAAAAAAAAACTTAGACCCAAGTAAGATTACCAGATACCAATGTATTTTTTTTTTTTTTTTCATTAAAAAGTTTTCCTTTTATTGCTAGAAATTGGACTATAGTGATGTAATTTACAGTATATGCACTGCATACACCTTTTTTTATTTATTTATTTTAACTGCATACAGTCTATCATGCTGCTTTACAATTTATTGTTAAGTATACTAAACATGGAATCTGTACCATTTCTTGATCCGTTTAAAAATGTTTTATTGTTTTTATAAAACAATGTCAATGATTTTAATGCTAGTTTATCATTTCTGTTTTTTTTAGTTCTTGATCTTGGTATGTTTTGTTTGTTTGTTTGTTTGTGTTTGTGTGTGTGTGTGTGTGTGTTGTTTTCATGTACTACTTTTAGATTTTTGTGTGAATTTTCTTTCTTTTCAATATTTAATGTATTTCTGCATTATGTTTTCTTGAAATTATACGCATTTGCACAACACACAGTGCTTTTAGGGAAAAAAAAAAAAATGCATAACTGATTAATAAACTGCATTATCTAATGCAGTCTAAGTGTGGCTTACCTCTCCAAGTACTTATGTCTTCCTTAAATCTTAACGAAGGTATGTATGCATGCATGTATGTGTACATACTACACACACACACACACACACACACACACATATATACACATACATTATATATTCATTTGTTTGTTTGTTTATATATATGATCTTCTTATATCATATATATATACCATATAACCCCAATGGCCTCTCCATCCTGAGATCTAACTGTCCATGGACAGAAAGACATTGTGGTGCAGAGTTTCAGGAAACTCGAGCCACTCCTGGCGCCCCTTTCTCACATTTCACAACAAAGCAACATGCTTTCAGCCTTGTTTTCTGAGACTTCCTTGTCATTTTCACACGTCAAACACTTTAGTTAACAATGTTAGTGCAAGAAATATATTTAACTTTTTCACAGCTGTGTCACCCATCTGTGTTTAAACAATAAAATAGGCCTAGAAGAGTATATACAGTAAAATAACAAAGTAACAACCTCCTTCAGACCGGACAATCTGTTCAGACGTCAAGATTTTTACTTTACACCCTCGTCCTAGTGTAAACCTCACACACAATAGTGGTTTGTTTACTGCTCTCTTCTCTCAGTTTGACTCAAGAATGTCTCTCTTCGGCCTGAAAGAAAGCACTGTTCGTGTACTCACATAATCGAAATAAAATGCACTTACCTTTTGCTGTTGGTGCCGGACGGGGTCCGGTCCCTCTGTCGGCGATTCTTGAACCAGTTGCTTACTTGGGTCAAAGAAAGTCCGGTGACTTTGGCTAAATTCTTCTTCTCGACCGGAGTGGGATACCTGTTGATCTTGTAACATTCCTTCAGAGCGTTGCGCGACTTCTCCTTGAAGCAGTACACCGTCTCCTCTCCGTCCCAAATGGTTTTGGGCAAAGGAAACTTTTTGCGCAGTCGATATTTGTCCACGGCGCCTAGACTGCGACCCCGGGACCTCTCAGCCTCCTTGTAGCGCGCCTTCAAGTAGAGGTCTTGAAGGAACCCATGGTTACTCGGGTGGAAGTCGTGGCTGTCTAGGATGGCGTACAACTCTTTGAATTCCTCCCGGTGAAAAGCGACCAGAGCCTGGGCCTTCAGCAGGGTCTCGTTGCCACGTAGCAGATCGGCCGAAGGAGGGATGGTGGAGAGGAATCTCCACAGGCGATCCACATTGCCCGCTTGCAGGAGCGCTTCGCACAGACACGCGACTTGATCGGTGGAAAAACTGAGCGCCGAGTTCTGGAAGCTTTGGAGCAGTTGTTCCGAAACTTCGTCCGGATCCGTCTCCTCTTTCACTTTGGCTTCATCTTGCGTGGACTCCTTTGGGCCGTTTTCAGTTTGTTCTGTGGACTCCAAAGACAAGGAAGCCATTTTTATTTTAACTTTTTTTCCTTCAAGTTCCTCCTCCCTCCCCTTCTGTGTCTCTCTCCCATTCTCCCGTAGGCGAGTGAGCGCCGCTGCAGAGCGAGGCGTCACGCCCCTGCGTTTCGTCAACCTCCCCCATCTAGACATCCACCACAGGCCTGCTGCATTTCAGTCTGCCTGCTGCTTTACCATTGTGCAATCCTCACAGTTTTTCTCAGTTTGTGTGTTTGCATACAACTCCTTTTCAGACTCAAACTCACACAATAAATTACATAAATCAACATTTTCCATATTTATTTATTCCGTCCAGGAGCATCCATCTATCTATCTATCTATCTATCTATCTATCTATACAATAAAAATGTCTGGGTTAAAAACAACAAAAGTTGGGTTGAAAATGGACAAACTCAGCGATTGGGTTGTTTTAACCCAGCGGTTGGGTTAAATGTTTGCCCAACGTGCTGGGCAGTTTTATTTAACTCAACTATTGTTTAAAATGACTATATGGCTGGCTTAAAATGAAACCAAACTAGGTTGGGAATTAAAAATCAGACTCATAATTACTAACTAGAGGCAACAATAATAATCAAAAGGTGAACATTTATTAATAAGGAATTTAATAAATGTTTATTGTTTCATTATTATTAATTAAATGTATTAATAAATGTTCATTTATTAAACTTATTTTAATGTTAATTTCCAACATACTTTGGGTTCATTTTAAGCAAGCAATACAGTCATTTTTAAACAATAGTTGAGTTAAATAAAATTACCCAGCAGGTTGGGCAAACATTTAACCCAAACGCTGGATTAAAACAACCCACTTGCTGGGTTTGTCCATTTTCAACCCAACTTGGGTTGTTTTTAACCCAGCATTTTTTAGAGTCTATCTATCTATCTATACAGAAGGCTGTTCATGCTTATTCAGGAAAACTGAACCCATGGATCTTTAGAAGTTTAATCAGGTCTTTTTATTAACCTAAACTTTGATATTTCAAGGACAATATGATTACTTTGATTGAGTGTGTCAGTAGGAAAAGTCACAGAGACAACAGATGTTGTGAGATGTCCAACAACAACCAACACTGTGTGTGTGTGTGTGTGTGTGTGTGTGTTATGCACTGTAAAAAATCATTTTCATGATTTGTACTTTTTTAACTTTTTTTCTTTTGTCAAATCAACCTAGATAATTAATGTGGTTCAGATAACATAATATTTTGAGTTTCTATTTGTTAAACCAATCTCCTTCATTGTGTTAACTCAAATTTTTAATTTCAATTAGCTCAACATTTTAACCCGTAAGACCTTCAGAACACAAATTAACATATTTTTGATGAAATCCAAGGGTATCTGATCCACACATAAGCAGCAACGACATTGCACCTTTTGACGTCCAGAAAGGTACTAAAGACATCGTTAAAACTGTCGACGAGAATATTTGTACAAAAAACTAAACAAAAATAACAACTTTATTCAACAAATTCTTCTGTCCCCTGTCATACTGCTACGCTATTTTCATTGCAGAGCTTCAGTGTTTATGTCTTAACGCATGCGTCGTACTGCTCACGTGACCAATACTGAGCCGCCGTTCGGACGTAAACACTGAAGCTCTGCAACAAAAATAGCGTAGCAGTTTGACAGGGGACAGACGAATTTGTTGAATAAAGTCATTATTTTTGTTTTGTTTCTTTGCACAAAAAGTATTCTCGTTGCTTCATAATATTAAGGTTAAACCACTGTAGTCACATCGATGGTTTTAACGATGTCGACGACCTCAAAAGGTGCAGTTTCATTGCTGCCTATGTGTGGATCAGATAGCCTCGGATTTCATCAAAAATATCTTAATTTGTGTTCTGAAGACAAACGAAGGTCTTACGGGTTTGGGAAGACATGAGGGTTAGTAATTAATGACATAAATTTCATTTTTGGATGAACTAACCCTTTAAACCAACAATATTTTTTACAGTGTTTGTCCCCACAAAGATGGCAATATAATCCAGCTTATAAATCACTCTAAGTGATGCTTTTTTTGAAAATATAAATATGCAGAAAGTTTTCTGTATGGGTAGGTTGAGGTTTAGGGAGAATATACCGGTTGTATAGTATAAAAATCATTATGTCAGTGGAATGTCGTGTGTGTGTACAGGTTTAGCTATACTTGTGAGGGTCAAATGTCCTTACTTATATAGTGAAATATTATGACAACCGACTAGTGAGGACATTTTACTGGTCCTCACTATTTAAAAAGGCGTATAAAATCAGCCAAAACACGTTTCTGTGATGGGTAGGTTTAGGGGTACGGGTCGGGTTAGGCCATAAAAAATATCATTAACCTGATATAAAATCAATGCAAGTCTATGCAGTGTCCTCAAGAAACAAACGTGTGTGTGTGTGTGTGTGTGTGTGTGTGTTTGAAACTTTGCATGCTGGATGGACAGGGAGAGTAAGGGTTTAAATGTGAAACAGGACACGCACACCTGGAAGCAGAAGGACAGAATGAGATGAAGCACAGCTCTGTACCTCCATATCATCCCTTAGCAAGAATGTAAACTTTGTTTTCAGGAAGGCGGGAGATCAGGCTGTAGTCTGTCACCCCCATCCTACAACTTTCTATCCTCTCAGCCCAGAACCCCTCACCCTTTGATCTTCTGCCTGTGCACACTTGCCTTTCAACATAGCCAGTCATGTTTTGCAGCAAAGACCTCTGCAAATAAGTAGTAGTTTTCCGAATCACTTTATTTGCACTGCGGAGATACAATTAAAAATTCGCCTTGGTTTTCAGGGTATCATGTCTTATATATTTGTATAAACAATTGTATACAACTTTTGTATATCAGCTCTGAAAGTTTTTTTTTTTTTTATTTTTTAAATGGAAAGTCTGGTTAGCTAACATTAGTAATGCATTAACTAACAATGAGAAATATATTTGTTCCAGCATTTATAAATCTTTGTTAATGTTAGTTAATAAAAATACATCTGTTCATGGTTAGTTCATGTTAGCTGAGGTCCACTAAATAATATTTACTAAGATCACATACCAAGATAACATTAACTAAGATCAATAAATGCTTTAGAAATATTTTTAAAGTTCATGTTAAGTAATGTTGTTAACTAATGTTTTAATGAAAGTTTAAATTTGAGAGTACTTATTGCATTGTAGTGACAATCCCAGTAGTGAAAAGTAACTATTTTATTGCAATATAGTATAGTTTTGCATTTTTGCCATTGAACAATCTGCAGCGCACATGAACTGTTAATTGTTGACTAATATGTATTCTAGTTGTTCCTAGTACCTAATTTAGCAATGCTAGCAGCTTTTAATTACTTATTTCTTTGTTAATAGAAACTATTGCAATAGTACAGTTTTAGTCGAACATATTTATAAGGCACTAGTTTCTAACTAGTAGCTATATATCCCAAACTAGTAGCCTAGCATTTATTTTACCAGTTACAAAAGCATTTTATTTGTCATATGTTATAAAATCTGTAATATGGCCGGGATGAATTCGCTGACGGATGTCGTCCTTTTGAGGCGTTTCTGAAACTCTAGCGGCATCGTGTGGAACACATTGGTACTGCAGGCGTATGTATTGTTCGGGTAGTTTTGGGAGCGGTCTGCTCCAACAAAACAGACAGTGATTGGATAATCACTGAGCAGCCCGATTCGACAGAGTACGTTTGCCCCTCCCTCTGGAAGACTCATAACAGACTACTATTGGTTGAATTCAAGATCCCGCCCAATTGCCGATTTTTTATTGGCTCAAAGGTAAATATGGGTGGGCAGAATCTTCCAGAATCATCTAGCGGTGTGGTCTGTGACGGAAGATATTTTCATTAGAGCTAAAACAAAGTAGATATTCGTTTTTGGGGTTTGAATTCTGAATACAGGCCTTAAAATATTGTATCGCGTGTAACTGATGATATCTGAAGCTGACTGAAGCAGTGAATAAAGCGAAGATCTTGTCACGTGAGTGAATGTAAATACTGGCTAGCCATAGCAACCAGCAAGATAGTAAATATTAAACTTTCAGTGGAGCCATGACAAGATAACTGTTCTGTCCAGACATCTGTATTTTGCTGCATGAATACCAAACACAGCATTTGATTTTCAGCTCGATCACACTAGCAGCATCAGAGACTTTGAAGATGGACGGGAGTGTGACAGTCATCACCAACCCGACCGTGTCCGTGCGGGTGACCAGCACCGTCAGCTCCTTCGAGGTCAACCGGAGATTCAACCGCGGCATCACGATCGCAGAGTTCAAGGTGCGGCAGTGCAGATCATGCGTCATATCATGTGTGATACTTATTATTACCAGGTAGAAATATGTCAGACATCACATCACACTACATCTGAAATAGCCTATTGCAGAAAACAGGATGTTGTACCTGTGAAGCTTTGCTTTCTCAAAAATGTCTGTTTGAGTTCACTTATTTAAAATGTCAAAACAGATTTGGTACGTGTTTTCTAAAGCTGTGGATGTAATGTGACAATATTGTCAAATCACAGCATTTTAACATCACTCTTTCTTGCTTGATTGCTAATATTCAGTATAATAGCATTTGCGATTGAGTGTGATATTCAGGGGCCATGCACCGAAAGTGCGTAGGCACCTATTGTAGCTTTTTCTTCTTCAAGTCTTAGGCAGCCCATAGAACCATATGGTAAAAAGTTGTAAAATTTGGCACACAGATAGAGGACAGTCCTAGCATTAACCATAGCAATTTTGGAGTCTCTAACTCAACCCCTCTAGCGCCACCTACTGTCTAAATTTTCTCTTACATTTATGCTAAGAACCTTTGAACCATAAGGGCTGAAAAACAGAATTCTTTTTTCTCTGATTCCTTGGCTCAAGACAATTCGATTGCACTCTATTTCACCCTACCTTATTTTCCGTCATGAAAATGTTTCCGCCATTTTGATTTTTCTAAAAAAAAAAAAAAAAAACGTTTTCCTAGACGGTTCGTCCAATTTTCACCAAAATTGGCTCAGATCATCTTCAGACCATGGCAATCAAATCAAGTTGATTAATCAAACCGTTCTTGAGTAACGCACAAACAAATTTGACGAAGATCACGTCAAAATGGATGTGATGCTATATCTCTGCAACGCTTTAGTGTATTCTAACCAAACTTGGGCTGTGTCTGAAATCGCCCCCTATACCCTTAAATAGGGCACTATTTGAGGGGACAGCCATTTGTAGTGGTGTCCTAAACCATAGTGGATGATGTTGAGTGTACTCATTCAATCCCACAATGCACCGCAATAACGATTGTACAACCGACAAAGCCACTGGAAGGCAAGCCTGCAACCTTTAGCTAAAAAAGCATAACGGCTAATGCTAACTGGCGGTACGGGCGGTATGCATTGGTGGTACTCAGGGAGGAGTTTTGAACGGCGACACGATAGGCTGAGAGGGGCTGCACATGATTAAGTTAGCCGTTACGCTTTCTCCAATGGTAGGAGATACAGACCCTCTTATCTCCCTATAATAATACGATCTCTGCAACCGATGCACGCTCAGCGGCTAGAGAATACCCATAATGCACTGTGAGAGTTGCGCGCTGAATGAATTCCCGCATCTCGCCAGAAGATGGTGCCCGCAGCTAAATCAATCATCCATTCATTTTCCAAACCGCGCTGGTCCAGCGTTATCATACAGGTATAAATTCCTTTTTAATTCATCATTAAATCGTTTAAAAGGTTTGAACATGCTAGTTCAACATAAATATTCATTACTACTAGAGCTGCCAGTTTGCTACATTTCAAAAGATTATTAAACAACAGCACAAACTATGCGAAATCGGCAGCCCTTCCGGTGCACTCAGTGTCCGAAATCACTCACTCGTTTCATTCACTCCTTCAAGTGGACTATATTAGTGGAGTAATGTCGGGAATAGTGAATGAGGGTATAGGGGGCGATTTCAAACACAGCAGAAGTTTGTGTTATGACAACCGTGACCTGAGGGTACTTGCACAGTTTTGGCACAGTGCCACCTAGAGTTCAGGAGATATGAAAAATGGCTACATTTCCTTATAACATCCAAACTGTTTGGCCCCAAAAAAAGGTCTCTTTGGCGTATTGTTACGAAACTCGGTTAGTGTCATCGGCACCATGCCCTGAAGGTACAAGGTCTGCGTCACCTTGTGGTCAATAATTATAATGACATTTCAAAAAATGCTAATAGCTTTTGATTAATTGTGCCTATTGTAATGAAACACCTTAATAGATTCCTTGGGTCATGCTGAGAACATAGATACCAATTTTTCCATAGTCGGCTGACCACCTTGTCCGCCATTTTGATTTTCTTTAAAAACCTACTTTTTCTAACACCTCCTAAACGGTTCCTCCGATTTTCACGAAAATTGTATCGGATCACCCTAAGACCTTGCTGACAAAACAACAACAACAACAACATGGAATTCAAATCAATTCGTCAAGCCATTCTCTTTTAACGTGAGAAGAAATCCTATGAACAAAACACCAAAATGGACAAGATTTTTAAAATGTTCTTGAATAATGTGCAAACAAATTTGATGAAGAGCATGCCAAAATGGACATGAGGCTATTTCTCTGCAACGCTTTAGTGTATTCTAACCAAACTTGATTTGTGTTAAAACCCGGGAAGAAGCTTGTTGTAGTTCCTACCAGCCGTTTGTTGAAGTCCTTAAAAAGCGATTTCTGTAAAAGTAAATATCTCCCTTTGCTTTGAACTTTGAGCGTCGTAACTTTGCAGATGTTGTTTATGCTCAAACAGCAACATTACACACTAACTAAAGTTAAAGAAGTGAAATCACAATCAACCACCCCTTTAACGTGTATTTGTTTTACAGAGTAAACTGGAGCTGATTGTGGGCACCCCAGCTGCCTGTATGGATCTTGATCTATTCAGCACTTCAGACAAGTTCTTACAGAAGCTAGACAACAACGAAGCCCTGCTCGGCTCCTATCATGTGGATGATGACTGCAGAATACATGTGAGTATCGACTCCTTTCTGACACCCCATCTACACAGGAAGCGAGTGACAAAATCAGAATGTGTAGAAGTGATGCGAGATGATGATTCTTAAAGCTTCAGAACTGCCCTGTTCTGGACCTTTTGAAACTATTTTGATGGCATTAATAAAGATGGAATTCTTCTATGTGCAGGTGACAGACCTCAGTGGTGCGAAGAGCGGAGAGTTCACTGATTTGTCGAAGGTGGAGAAATTTGAGATCTCTGATGATGCCTATGAAAAAAGGGCAGGTAATCTAAACATGACATCAGAGTTCTGTCTGTAAAACATTTAATGAGTGATTTAAATGTATAGCAACTTACAACGACTGCTCAAATAGCCAGTCATGATGTAGTGACATCTTTTCATCTCAGTGAAACATGTAGGCTGGTGCCTTGCTGATTGGATTGAAGCAGATCGACTAAATGTCGATTGTAGGAAAGGGGCAGGTTTAAGCAGACATAATGATTGGAGAAGTTCTGTATATGTCAGCAGAGAGTCTGTTGTTTCACCAGAAGATCAAGACATTTTATAATGAGGTCAACAAAAAAAAAAGAAAATGCTTGGATGAATCATTCACAATTACCTCAATAACATGCTTTTAAAAAAAAGAATTTTTCATCTCATGCTGCCTTTAAAAGTTTCTAACATATACATGTGATGTAATTCTGATATATTTTCGATTGCTTATTTTGTTATCAAGTGTTTCATTACTTTAACATAATAAATATAGATTTCCAATAAAATTAAGTAGCCTAAAACCATTGAGAAATGTGGATCACACGCATTTTAAGTGCCTTTACCCTTAATGTAATGTCTGTTCTCAAAAATATGTTAGAAAAGCAAATATCTAACTTTTCAATTTTCATACATGTCAGATTCGATACGGAGCTTCAAGAAGAATATGAAGTTAGGTCGTTTTAATGAGGAAAACAGGGCCAAACAAGAAGAGGCTCTTGCTAAGAAAGAAGAGGAAGAGAAGGCAGCGGCTGAAGCCATCGCTGTTGGAAACCGCTGTAAAGTTGAGGTTCCTGGGCAACCCACCAAGATTGGCACTGTTATGTTTGTGGGTAAGCTTACCATCATTTTCATATCGCACTTCTCAGACCAGGGCTCAACGCTAAGGATTTTTTTCTACAAGCCCGGTGGGTTATTAAATCATAACCTGATTTAATCCCACCTACTGCTCTGATTTACCACACAATTGTTACATGCAATAGTAATAGCCCAGTGATGGGGTTAATATCTATTAAAGAGGTGGTTGATTTATGATTTCACTTTTTTAACTTTAGTTAGTGTGTAATGTTGCTGTTTGAGCATAAACAACATCTGCAAAGTTACGACGCTCAAAGTTCAATGCAAAGGGAGATATTTTCTTTTAAAATATTTGCTTTTGAAGAACTACAACAAAAGGCTGTTAGGGACTACATCAAGCTTCTTCGCGGGTTAGTGACATCACCATCCCTAAAATGTACATAAACCCCGCCCCCGAGAACACGCAACAAAGGAGGTGAGGCCATGTTGGGCTGCTTTAGAGAAGAGGAAGAGTTGTTGTAGTAGAGTGTTTTTACCATGCCGTCATTTTACGCCGGACTGCTTCACAAACGAGGGTCAATTCAACGCTGGATTTGCACAAAAGATTAACATGACGACACATGCTAGTTGATGAGTTGAATCAACTCCACAGCAACTACATACATTTATCCACTAACCATTAAGAAACGTCCAGTTTCATTCTAAAAGTTGTAACTTCTTCCTGAGTCTCTCCATCAGTGTCGACTCCGGTTTGAACAATGTAAGGCTGAACACCGTTACTGACAATCCTCATTTTGGCTGCGTGAGATTCTCCAGCTTTGTTGTTGTTACTGTTAAAGCTCCGCCTTCTTCTGGAAAGGAGGCCGGGAGCAGCAGCTCATTTGCATTTAAAAGGACAAACACAAAAACGTTGTGTTTTTGCTCACACCCAAATAGGGGCAAATTTGACAAGCTATAATAAATGATCTGTGGGGTATTTTGAGCTGAAACTTCACAGACACATTCTGGGAACACCAGAGACTTAAATTACATCTTGTAAAAAGGGGCATAGGTCCCCTTAAATAAATATACAGTCTGATTAGCTGTGCGTTTGAGTCATGAACCAGTGTTTTCAGTGTCTTGGAGAAATGTATAAAATTTAGAAAGAGAAACTTTAAAGTTGGCATAAAAATGGAAGTTGCGATAGTCTTTTCTTCCCCATTGTGACGTATATATCCGAGTGAAACAAGAAAAAAATGTAGGGTGTGACTTGATTTTATCCATCAAAAACTGATTGGATGGTTGTGGTTTGCTATTGGTTGATCTCATGTGAGTGACAGGTTGTCCCGCCCTCACGCCAGTAAACGCATCATCAGAAGAGAGCTGTCTCTGCAAGAGGGAGGGGAAGTTATTTTGGTTAAAGATTATGAAGCCACATGAATTAAAAAAAAAAAAAAATATGTGAACTGATAAATTATAAGGAATACTGTAAAATTCCTTAAAAAAAAAAAGAAAGAAAAAAAAAAAAAGAATTGTCCGATTTCATGGTGACTCCCAGCGGTTTTCCACCAAAATAAGAGCTATGGTTTAATGTTTGAAAGCAATTATTAAAAAAAAAAAAAAAAAAAAAATTAAGTAATATAACATGATAGCATATTTTACACTACAATAGTGGTATGGCAATAGTTATGCATTTCTCTATTGATTTGATTCACTTATCATTTAAATAATAAAAGATAATATTTTGAATAACAAAATTAGTAATAGTAGTAATTGTTGAATAGTCCTAATGAATGGGGATAAAAGCAGGTTTTCCTTCTATTTTGTCTTTAGCGGATCACATGCCTGTTTAGTTCAATGCTTTTCTTGTTTTCAGGTACGGTAGATTTCAAGCCAGGCCACTGGATTGGTGTGAAATATGATGAGCCGCTTGGGAAGCATGATGGCAGGTTGGTGCTCGCACAAGTTATTTATGTTTATAAAAAAGACCAGCATGTCTCAGAAAATGACTAATGTGACCCTTACTTGAACCTTGTGAGAAAGTCTAACTGATGCTTCATGTTTATCTTGATTTAGCGTCAATGGGAAAAGTTACTTTAAATGTGAGCCAAAATATGGCGCCTTCGTGAAGCCGCTTTCAGTAACTGTGGGAGACTTCCCTGAAGAGGACTATGGTTTGGATGAGATGTAAGACTCACTTGATGAGCAGTCAGAAGCATCTGAAGAAAGATCCTCTTTCTTCAAGTCGTTTGACTCCATGCAGTGAGACATTGCTGCAGTTGAAGGTTTTTTGTCGTCAATGCAGATCATTTTGTTTTATGCTGGTCTGGAAGAGATCAGCGAAAAATTCTACTTTAATTTCCTGCAGGCAAACTCAAGAAATGATCTTAAACGCATCTGTGCCCTGGCGACTGGAACTAGCTAGTAAGGTAAAATTGAGAACATCAGTCGAGGTCAGAGTAAAAAAAAATCTAGTTGAGCTCTAAGAGCGTTCGCTTGCATGTTGAATGTTCGTTATTGAATTCCTAAGTTCTGCAGCTAATTTGAGGCCAGGCCGAATCATTTTACTTCAAACTAAACCAACTAACCACAATAGAAAATTCTTCACATTTTTGCAATTCTGTACACGCTGTATCGTATAAATGTCTCATTCCTCCTTTTTCTGCAGCCTACGACATTCACATCGTCATGACTGTATTTAGGGTCTCGGTCCCTCATTCCTAGGCACTTTAGTGATTAGCTCACAAATGAGTTGTGTAATATAGAATTCTGTGGCCTCAGTTTTCCATGGTTCTGTATTTTCAGTGTAAATTACAGAAATGTGACAAGAATTCTTGCCTTTTTTTTTTTGTGAAAATTGGCATGTAACCTTTTTGATGCATGTCAAATTCACATTTAACAGAAAAGCCTTGTTTTTATGGAATTCTGTGTTTAGCAAAATCTCTGTATGTTTCAAATAAATCAATGTACCAATTTTGGACATCCTGCAGACATATGCCCAAATTGTCTTTCTTCTTAAACTGCCTTAATATGCATTATGGGACATGTTGCACTGAAAAACACTGCCCTAAAATCTTGATAGCTCGTAGGTGATGAAAAGCATTTTTGTTTTTGGTCCACATGAAGTGATTGGTTTCATATGAATGTCAGTAGCTACACTACTTTAACAAATCAATGCAGACTTAAAAGTAGAAATGTTTGACACTAGACTAGACGCAAACATTGATTGTTGGAGATAGACGTGCTAGAAAACTGCTAGCATCTCTTTCTCCGTTCACTCCATGTTTTTGTCTTGATTTTTAAATGTGTAAACATTCTTAAATCAAGATACACTTTGAGAAGCAAAATGATTTAAAATATTAAGTCTTGCTTTCTGAGAAGAAAAAGTTTCAAAATGAAGTGGGTAAGAATTTATCATTCATGGAATTTCACTTATTTTTGGTATTGTATTACGATTTTTTTTTTTTTTTTTTTTTTTTTTTTTTGATGGTTGCAGAAATAAAAAGATTTTCAAATCACTGTCATTCTTGCTTGCACATTATTACTTTAAGAACTTTCAAACAAGCATCAGCTTGACAACAATCCTGAGATACCCAGCAGCGGTGGGCTGTTTTAGAGCACAAACACCGACACATATGCAGACCAAACCTCCAGAAAGCACCACCTAGTTGACAGTTTCAGTCGCTGGATATTAAAGTCTAACTTAGGCTTATATATAATTCATAATTTTTCTCTTAATTACGTCAACGAGAAGACAGACTCGGAGAACTGAGTTTTTTTGTTTGTTTTTTAGCTCGTCATGACTCGTTTGGAGTGAGACTGTAGGACTTTAGTTTATTGGTAAAGAAAATGAATCGCTGTTTGTGTTTAACTTTAATCTTCATTAAATCCTGTCTGGTTTTGTCGTCGGGTAAGTGTTTCTCAATTGTTTTTGTTTATAAGAACTTGCATAAGAACTCTGGAAACCCCGCCATATAACGGAAATTGCGAAAGCTTCCATTGTGTATACGTGTACACAGAACATTTTGGTTCTGTCTCAAAACTGAGCGAGATGCCTACCTAGACAGCAGACTCCGAAATTATGCAGGGCTTAAAGTGAATCTGTCAATTGTACTTGCAAAGATAACCACTACTGTTGCTCCTCATTATTCTTCCGGGCATTTCCCTCAGATATTGCTTTAAAATATCTGTATGGCTTTTAAAAGGGTCAGAGATGGAATATGTAGAGAAATAACTTACTGCCTAACAACGCCCTAGCAATAAGCCACAAGACCCGCAACCGTATAGCAACATGGCCCAGCCATATCTCATCACATCTTTATTTATTTATCTAACCTTTAGTCACAATGAAATCATAATTTTCAATTCTTATTTTTTTTAGAATGTTGCAGTATTTATTACAAATGATTCATGGTGCCTTTAGTAAAATCTTTAATCAAAATAACTTCCCCTCCCTCTTCTCTACTGGAACGAGGGTGGGACTCATATTAGTGATGGGTCGATCATGGATTGATCAGTTCATTTTTAACTAATCTTTAAAATGATTCGGGAATAATGAGTTATCTCAGAGAGTGATTTGTTCATTTTGTGTTGACCGCGCATGCGCAACATCCCCATCCCATAGGTTCTGTCCAAGAAACAGAAATGATTAGTTCATCTTAATTTTAATTCATTTCAAGTTATCTGGATTAAGGACTGCTGGTTTAGGTAGACAGCTCACCATGGTTAGAGACAATTTGCATGTCAACAACTGACTATTCTCGAAGTAGTACACCATATGAATCTCTTAAATCACACCATCTTACTCAAGTTTTCAATGAAAACAAGAGATTGCAAAATTCACATAGTTGTGGACCAGATGTGTGCTATTGCAGCAAAATCTTTCACAACACTATAAAAGTACTCTGTTAGTGGCTTTTATTTCAATAAGAACCAATAAAATGCTGATCGCCATTCAGACCCATTACATTTTCCATATGCAGACATGAGAGATGTCCAGGCTCATCGAGCTGAAGGAGAGACAGTGAGTGGATCAAACATGTCTAACTATTCAACATTACCTCCCAAATCTGAACCAATCACCCCATCTGTGAACACTGAGCTCATCACAACAAAGAGCAAACACCTGATTTCTGCATTTACATGTACAGTCTGATTTCCTACATTGATTTGTTGCACTTTTTCATCACACGTGGTTTCCTTCATTAAAGAGTCAAGTTTACATTTTACAAATTAAAAATTATATTCAACAGGCGTTCCTCCTAGTATCCCAACAGCAGGTCCTCGGTTCCATGCGGGTAGTTTCATTGGCGGTATGATGCTGGCCTTTATCATCATTCTAGCCGTCACTCTGGGCTACAAGGTGGCCTGCTCTCAACGGGAGGTGCGTTACAGAGCCATGTGAGTATCATCAGAGCACTTTCATGAGGTGTGTTTGACTGTCCAAATTCAGTGATAGGATGTCCTACCTGCCTGTCAACATATGTATTTCCATACCTCCGCACACCCTGCTCATGCAGACATCACACGTCATCAGTGCGTTCTGTAAGGCTATGCAGAGTTGTAGACAGACGTCAGTCACAGAGTGCCACAAACAGCAGCCGCCTTTTACAGTTCCTCCTGAACCAAAACAATGAGCTTATGCTGCGTTCACGCCACATCGTAACCATAATTACGAGATGGCAACCAGTGACGTTCTACCGGGAGCTGTTCACATCCTCAGACTCGGATTTTTGCGGTTTTATGTCAACACTATCAACGCCGAAATGAATCTGCAGCAGTCAGGTGATACAAGTCAAATCTCTGTAAGCTGTTTACATTCATTCATTTTTGTAATATTATGTGCTTTGAGACATGAGGTAATTTAACGCAGTCTCTCGTCTCGTGATGCTTTGGAGACTCTGTGCACGTTCATGTGTTTTGGAGGAGGTGTGGCTTTGGAGAGAGAACTCTGAAGTAGGGGTTG
This sequence comes from Ctenopharyngodon idella, assembly GCF_019924925.1. Lineage (NCBI taxonomy): Eukaryota > Metazoa > Chordata > Actinopteri > Cypriniformes > Xenocyprididae > Ctenopharyngodon > Ctenopharyngodon idella. The sequence goes on along the minus strand of NC_067237.1, from coordinate 18,572,947 downwards.
ACCGTTTATCGGCGCCGATATTAAGCATTTTTATGGTTATCGGTATCAGTCATTTTCAAAATCGATTTGCCGATAAAATAATTTAATTTTGAAATGTGCTATTTGGCTCTGATGCAGCCATCTCTGTTGGAACTCATTTGTTGCTTGTTGTTGTTTACTTTAATTTTTACAAAATGTTTACAGAATGTTGCTGGGTGCTCCTTGCACTTTTAATGTTATTATCAATATTAATGTTATTATTAACAGTTCTTAAAATTAAAGATTTGTTTAAAAGCATTTAAAGCAAGTTTTTGTTAGAGCCCTTGTTATTCTTAATTTTGACATTAATTTTAATTTTTACACCAGACATATATATATATCGGTTTAAAATATCGGTTATCGGTTTACTTGATCTGTAATAATCGGTATCGGCCCTGAAAAGCATATCTATCGATCCCTACTCTGAAGGGAGGGTGCGATCTCATGCTTTCAAAGCTAGCTATTGCTCTCAAAGCACATAACATTACAAAAATGAACGTAAACAACTTACTCTTACAGACTGCTACAGATTCATGTTGGCGTTGATAGTGTTGACATAAGCTAGAAACGCATAAATCCGAGTCTGAGGACGTGAACCGGAGCGGGTAGAACTTCACGGGTTGCTATTTTGTAATCACGGTTCCGACATGGCGTGAACGCAGCATAAGCTTGTTGTTTTGGTTGGGGAGGAGCTGTAAAGTTGGCTGCTGTTTGTTTGTGGCACTCGGTGACTGACGTCTGTCTACAACTCTGCATAGCCTCCTGAAACATGCTGATGACGTGTGATGTGTTTATTCTGACACCATCAGTTTGGCTAATGCTCACAAATCTGTTTTTATAACAGTAAATGCTATTTTAAATGTATTCGTATAATGTTATATTGTCATGTTTATCGAAATAAAACGGATTAAAAAAAATAGATCCCACTTTATTGGTATTTAAATAGTATGTTGAACTTTATTCTTGTACATACAGGCGCTGTATTTTCTGCTGCTACATAAAAACGCCCGAAATGTCTGTGTGTTCTATTCTGCTTCATCTCTGATACACACAGCCGAAGTCGAACACACCTTTTGTTTTTTGCAGTGTTTTTACATTTACATAATTGCTCGTTTAAAAAAACATGAGGATATCCAGATATGATGTGATGAGTTTGTAAATCATGTACCTACTTCTCAATTATGTATTACACAAGCCATGTTTTATATATGTTCATAATAATATAACCTTGCAAATATATATTTCATGTCATTCAGTGAGGAACATGATGCCATCATTTAAAATGGAGCCGCTGAGGAAATACAGATCAAAACATCATGATCTGAAGAGAAAGTTTTCACCTTAACATGGTTAATATGCATATGAAAGTGTATGATGTGTTTGATACATTTTATATTTTAAGCTTAAATAGGTTGTCCTCTTTTAGCAGCAATTTTTACATTTTATTAGTGAAAATTTGAACTCAAATGTATTTGTGATTTCTTGTCTAATTTAGTATTTGTACTTAAACTAGACTATCTATACTAGTGTGTAAAATATGAACCTGTTAAAGTCTTTTTAAAGAGATATGAGAGAAATTATTTTGACTATCTTTTAGTGTTGTTCAGGGAATTAAAAAAAAAAGTTTATGGTATTTTTTTTTTTTTTATAAAAGTTGGTTTTCCTATAGTATATTTGAAATGTATTGATAGTTTCATGTACGGTAGTGAAAATGATCCAATAAAGTGGTTTAGTCTAATGCTGTGGGCTGCATGTTGTACATTTTCCTCACACACAATTCACAATAAATGTCTAATAATATTGTTTGCTCATAATGCATGAAACGTCACAAGTATCCGATAAAAGACAGTATCTACCAAAGTATATACTTTATTCCAGGCCAATTTTAAAGTAATATGTAAAGAAGATATAATGTAACAGAACTTAAGGTTCTAAGGTACATGCACATACATTGATTAAAAAAAAAAAAAAAAAAGAAAAAACAAACAAACATTAGATCATAATAAATGGATATAAATTCATTCTGGGTGCATTTAAAGAAATCTAAATACCAATCCATTAACTTGTGTGATTAGTACTACCACTACAAAAAAAGTAAACAGTTACTATATATTCTGAACAGTTGCACACTAAGCAAGCATAAAATCATGTTTAAGTGACATACACATTTTAGTCAATGTTCTATAAACGTGCAATACCATAACTGTACCCACAATTCATAAAACATTTTGTTGCATTGCTCTCTCCAACACTGTTTTACCACACTAGAGTCTGCCATCAATACTATGTTTGCAAAAATAGATATTTCTCTTAGCTTGTCTTTTTTTCTCTCCACTGTTATTTTCTCTAGAACTCTAACTTTCATTACCATGTTTTTGATCATAAAATTTGACCATAAAATTTTTGCTTACTGAGGCAATTGAGTTACAGACCTTAGCGGTACATTCACCCAAACAGACAACAGAAGATTATACTCATAAAATGTCGCCTTTAAAAAAAAAAAAAAATCAGTACAAAACACATTTAGTGTTTGGGCCAGTTATTGAGCTACAGTTATGTAGTGTAAAAATAACCATATTGTAAACAAGAGGACATATTCAGAGTATATTACTGAATGCAAAGATTCTGCATCAAATTTATAATGTAGTGTTCTTCTATAGTGAAATCATGTAAACCTAGGTAACCTGCCTAATGTGTCTTTAGTACTGACTTCACAACCAGCATTTGAGGGCCTGTCAAATCTTGCTTCATTAGAAATCTCCTCACTAATCAATTAGACCGTTAGCTTATGTTTTTTGTGTACATAAAAGTATGATAAATTATTTTTTGTCGTCCATTAAGAGAAAAGAATTACCAAAAATAAAAAAGTCTTTGGAAGCCTCGTCGAAGAAATCCTGACAGAAACGATAACTGATTGTTTCCATTACAGTCTACTCTATCATTCATATCCACATTTACCAAGTCAAATCCAAGCTAACAGCTAATCTACAGCACTAACCCTCAAGACATGCTCATCTAGCCATCTAAACGTATCAGAACCTTCCACTTCTGGCCCGATATCCATCTCGGCACCAAACAGCATCAACATAACTGGCACAGACTCTACTGGAGCTCATATCAGAGATGTCTGTCTATTGATCAAAGTGCCCTTGATATTTTCTTCCTTGCTTTTGGATGAGATATTTTCACTAAAACAAGCAAGCAAGCAGGAACATATCAACTGAGATACTAAAATCGTAAGATAAAAATAGATATCGGTAACAAAACCAAACGATCCCCCCCTCAGATTGATTATGAACGACAGCGTCCATCTAGTCAGTGTTATCTGTGAATCATTTCAGTTGTTGTTCTGTATAAATCCATTAAAACGAGAGCAAAAACAGATCAGATTTGTTCTTTGATCACAAATGAATGCCATAAACGTCAAATAACAAAATAAGGCTTAAATAAAACTAACACACAAAGAGGCTAGGGTTCTTTAGAGGAAAGAAAAAAAAAAAAAAAAAAAAAAAAAATCAAACCCTAATTCCCAACATAATATTTTTTATAAAACCTTTGAAAGAAATATACTTTGATTAATGAAGCGAGTAAGTAAAAGCAAATGTTTTCAAATTTGATCTATGATCTCTAGTGTAAAAACGACAGGATTTTTTTTGTCCGAAGGCACTTGATTACACAGTTTCTAGTGTGATATGCTGGCACAGCCAAGCAGCAGGGTTTGTTTAACCAAAGCCACACGTTGAAACCTTTCAATTTTAACCTTTCAATCCCAATCCCATCAAAAAAAACACGTACAGACGACCTCCTCATCGCTTTTTTGGTTTCTCAGGCTCATTACTGTATGAGGGAAAAACAGTCAATTGTCGCTGAGCTGAGATCAGGGATGTTCTGAGACAGGAGCTGCAGTCACAGGAGGTTGATTTTGGGGTTCATCTGTCTTTATCGCTCACTCTCGGGGAACACCTGAGCCCATTGGGCCCGTTCGCCCAGCGAGGAGTTCACTTTGCGCACACAAATTCACATACTTTAACGCTGATGGACTGTCACATAGGACAGCCGTGAAAGAGAATTGGGTACTTGTGAATACTTGTCTGTTCATGGGCCAGCCTTGAGGATGCAGACATGGAAAAAAGACATAAAAGAAGCACAAAAGGACCAAAGGTTAAAATACCTCAGCTTTTAAAACCAATTCGGCCAAACGTAGTGAATGGAAGATAAGATAAGTTTCATGTCCAGGAGGGTGAAATGTCTTTTCTTTTCTCAACTCAAAGCATCTACACATCCTTCACAGATTGGATTAGGCAGCAGTTCAGCATGTTGGAAGAGAAGGCGTAGTGCTGGATTCAGGCGCTCTATAGCCAGGTTAGAAAGTTCTCCTTGTCGATCTTGGTAGCTGCCAGCACGGACTCCATGTCGTTGAGTATGTCAGAGCTCAGGGCTTCCTGCAGGCTGGGCATCAGCTCCTCGCCCTCCACCGCCATGCTCTCCCCCTCCAGGGTGCCCAGGTCCACATCTGTGCCCGGGATGGCGTCTAGGTAGTCGGGGAAACGGCTGGGCTGTGTGGCCATGGAGCTGGGGCCGAGGGTATCGCCTGAGAGCGAGACATTTGACTTAAAAATCTGATGATATCATGTGTTTGGTTTCATTCTGATTATTCTTCTTGTGATGTACCTGTCTCCATCTCGTCCACACTGTTGAGGAAGTCGTCTGGAGTGCGGGGGACGCTGTAACTGCTCATGCTCAAGCCGCTGTCTGTGCTCTCGTCTCTGGAGTGATATGTCCCACTGCACAGAAAACACCATCAATGACAGGCCACACAGATTTAAAAGACAAATGTAGCTTAGACAAATATAAATCATACACGTATGTAAATTGTACAGTTACACTACCGCCCAAAAGTTTGGGGACAGTAAGATTTATTTTGAAAGAAATTAATGTAATTTCATATAAATGCTGTTCTTTTGAATGTTTCTTTCATCAAAGATTCCTGAAAAGATGTTTCCTACGGAGCCCCGCACGACAGGCAAAAAAAAAAAAAAAAAACTAAATTATGTGCACGATTTAGCAAATCGGAGGTAACGAAATAGTAAATTGTCCACACGATTTAGCAAACCGAGGGAACGAAACAGTAAATCATCTGCACAATTTAGCAAATCAAGGGAACAAAATAGTAAATCGTGTGCACAATTTAACAAATCGAGGGAACGAAATAGTAAATCGTGTGCACAATTTAACAAATCGAGGGAACGAAATAGTAAATCGTGTGCACAATTTAACAAATCGAGGGAACGAAATAGTAAATCGTGTGCACAATTTAGCAAATCGAGGGAACGAAATAGTAAATCGTGTGCACAATTTAGCAAATCGAGGGAACGAAATAGTAAATCGTGTGCACAATTTAACAAATCGAGGGAACGAAATAGTAAATCGTGTGCACAATTTAGCAAATCGAAGGAACGAAATAGTAAATTGTGTGCACGATTTAGCAAATCGAGGGAATGAAACAGTAAATCGTGCGCACGATTTAGCAAATCAGGGGAACTATATAATAAATCGCGCGCACGATTTAACAAATCAAGGGAACGAAATAGTAAATCATACACACGATTTATCCTACAATTTTTTTCCTCTGTCATGTGCGGGGCTCCGTAGTTTCCACAATACATTTCTGAAGGATCATGTGACACTGAAGACTGGAGTAATGATACTGAAAATTCAGCTTTGATCAAAGCAATAAATTACATTTTAAAATGTATGAAAATAGAAAATTATTTTAAAGATATTTTAATAATACTTCAGTATATTACTTTTTACTGAATTTCTGATAAAAAAAAAAAGAAACTTTCATCAACAACAACAACAACAACAACAACAACACCGTACCAACTCCAAACAGTTTAAAATAATTTTTCATGATTTCTATTGCACATATATAAAAAGTTTTATTATTATTTATGGTATTTTGCCTTGCACCTGTATAAATACTCTCACGGCAAGAAACAATATTTTTGTAACATTTTTCATGTTTACGTTTTGGGGGGAAAATAATCTGACCACCACAAAGAACAAGTCTACGAAAAGCCAAATATACTGTGGCATTAGATCAGCACACACTTGACTATAATCTATCTGACAACAAACTCAGAACAAGCTAAGAATAGAGAACGAGAGTATGCAGAGCAAGTGGAGACTTTGCATAAGCTAAAACACAAGAAAGCTTTGATTTGTTTAATCTACTTCCATTAGTAGTATATAAAAAGTATATAAATATTCCTGATTTACAAAGATTTTGTAGCCATTGCCTCTTAACTTCTGCACATTTATCCAGAATAATTGCTAATAATGACTGCTCATTCTGCTACTAACTGCTGCAAGAGCTTGTATTACTCGCAGTGGCCTGCTTTGAACTGCCGCCGAGAGTCATTGTAAAAGGTGTTGTTTTGCTGGTGGTCTGAAAAAAGCTCTCTATAAATAGCAGTTCAGCACAGAATCCTCAAATAAAGAGGGCAGAGGACATGCAACAGTGAAGGAAAATACAGCAAGTTTCTCCTAATTAAGAGAATGAAATGTGGCTTCAGTGCATAAGAGTTGCTGGATGAATGAGCTCTTTGTGAGCGCAGCAGACGTGGGAGGGGGGGGGACGGCCTTGTCCAAGACCGAGACCACATGTTCTCACGGGCCGCCTTGCTATTCACATCAATCCCTTATCTGCTCTCATGTAGGAGGAGAGATTAATGTGTTGTAACCACCACTGGAGGGCGTAATTCTCTGCAAAAGCAGCTTAATATCGACTGCTTTCAACAGCTTCTCCATTAGGGGTCACCAATGAGTGCCATTCAAGCAAAAAAAAGCAGCTTTTGTGGGATATGATTTATGTGCCTTTTAACTGGTAACTACAACCATGTGCAAACTCAAAAGTGAGTTTCTCTTGCGTTCATGTGTTCTGCATGCATTACCTGTTCAAGAAAGGGTCAGAGCTGTTGGTGGTCATGTTACGGGCGTCTTGGCCCATGCCGGGTGAGGACACAGGGTTTTGAGTGCCGCCATCCTGCTCCATGCTGGTTGGAAGCTGGTTTCTCAGGGCGAGCTCCTGTACGCACGCAAAAAAAAAAAAAAAAAGGAATATGTGTCAAAGTGTGAAATTCACAAAGTGAGCAGACTGGGTTTGCAGGAACAGAAGCTTAACGGAAGACGATATTAACCATTTGCTTTGGAATTACTCCAAGTACAGAGATGAGAGCGGATGCATTTTTCAACCGAAGAAAAAGGACAGAACAAACTATACTGGTTTTGCTTTCAAAGCACGTACACAAAACAGTGAGTGAGGTGTGGGAAAGGAAAAAAACCCAACAAACTTAACCTACAAGTTTCACTTAGTTTCCTGTATCACCCTCTTGTGTTAAATAATAGCCTTTCCCATCCAACAAGTCATGAGTTACAAATCTGGTTATCATTTGTCAATGGATTGCGCAAGATTGTCTGTCAACATCCTCGTTTTTTTTACAGCCTCAGCTCAAACGGGAGACTCACACGAAGGTGTGGGTTTATTGCACATCATTTAGGGTATGGTGGAAGGGTCAGATGTTTGTTTTTTATTACAGACTTCCTATGACTAATTGAAACTTAAATACTTTCACAACTTTTGCTGATTAAAGGATAACTCAACAAGCCGTCACCACAGAGAGGTCAACATGACCCTACTGATTTTACTCATCTTACTGAGAAAGATTCATTTTTCACATTATTCAAAAGAAATGTCTGTTTTTTTCACTGACTTTATTATAGTTTTAAATTTAGTTTTTATTCATTTTATTTTATTCAGATTTTAGTTAATTTCATTTGTTTATTTTAGTGTATTTTTCAATTTATTTATTACTATTATTTATTTATTTATTTATTATTATTTATTTTTATTTTTAATATTTTTTAATGCGTTAACTGCTATCATTTAAATAGCGATATTAAAAATCAATGCAGCTGGGTTATACAATTTTAAACGATTACAAAGCATTCTGTAAATCTAAAATTAATTTGAGGATATTTTTAGTTTTTGTATTTTTATTTAATTTTTGTATATGTATTTATTTTTTATTTGTGATATTTTTATTTTTTATTTTTATAACTACCTGTATAATATAATTTTAAAATTATTTTTTATAATATAATTTATAATATTAATTAATTATTTATTTAATTTTATAATTTTTATAATTCAGTTTTTAGTTAATTTCATTGTTTATTTTAGTGTATTTTTCAATTTATTTATTTTTTATTATTTATTTATTTATTATTTATTTTTAATATTTTTTAATGCATTAACTGCTATCATTTAAATAGCGATATTAAAAATCAATGCAGGTGGGTTATAAAATTTTAAACAATTACAAAGCATTCTGTAAATCAAATTAATTTGAGGATTTTTTTTGTATTTTTATTTATTTTTGTATTTTTATTTATTTTTTATATATTTTTTTATTTTATAACTATAATATAACTTTATAATTATTTTATAAAATCATTTATAATATTAATTAATTAAAATTTAATTTTATATTATTTTGTTTACTTATTTTTATTTTTTTTTTAAATATATTTTTTTTTAATTAAAATTTTATATTTTATCTTGTTGAATATCTTTTTAATAGGAAACATGTTATATTTTATAAGAAAAACAGACTTTAATTTCAAAAACATGCAATATCATGGGTGAGCGATTCATTATAGGATTTCCAGCAATAACATCAATGCTTTTAAGTGTATTTGGAGGCCTATCTTTATTAGTCTTTAAAGTGAGCTGCTTCTAGCCATAGCCTGAAAGATCATCCCTGAAGATCTGTTTATTTAGTTTTCCAGCAGGGGGGTCTGCAGCACTGAGTCAACACTGTGTTTACATTCCAAAGCAGGGGCAGCTGAGCAAAACCTCCTCCTCCTCCTCTCCAACCTCTCATTTACTCACTCAAAAAACATACATGCCATCTATACAGCGACTTCAGATTCACACACCTACACTATATGTAAAGAAACAACGTGTGACGGGTTGTTTTATGTGTTTATCAGATGCATGAACGAGTTGTAAATTATTCCAATAGTCAAGGTCTGTCAAAACAACCAGCACAATTAAACGACACGGTACATTACAAACAAAAATACGCAACATAAACGGTGGGTACACACGGTACAGCTCAGGCCCATTTCGGCAGCAGAACACCATGTGCCCGTCTAGCATGTGAGGACAGAATGTTCTGACAGGTGTGCGTCTGACCTGGGGTCTCTGGCGAAGGAGCTCTTGTTTGATCCTCAGTCTCTCTTTCTCCATCTGGATCTGCTGCAGCCTGATCTGGTTGTTTCCACCCATTACTCCACTCTGCGGGCTGGAGGGCAACTGGGAGCCTTGCTTCACTGGAGCACTCTGGGAAATTCGCTGCTGGTTCATAGCTGAGGACACAAAATTAAATATTTTAAGAGGCTTTGTTCGTTCTGTTATTGGCAATAAAAAGTAAGCATTTAAGGGATAGTTCACCCTAAAATAAACATCAAGTCATCATTTTCTCGCCCTGGTGTTGTTCTAATGCAATATTTAGCGAAAATCCTGACCTTGGCCGTTGGTCTTCTGTGCACGGCTACACGATCATGAGACACTATTAGTGCCACAGTTCATTCCGACTCGCCCAAAAACAGCACACGTTGTGAGAAATCAAAACTTTAAGACATTAAATACAATAAATGTACCTTTTCTCTAAGGTGAATATATTTGATGTGTTCTGGTTGGTTGTCGCAAAAACAAAGCACGTCCATCTTACAACCTGGAGTTCTGGTCCAGAGTGAAGAAAGTACATGGATACTTTTTGGTGATTTTTATTAACCTTGTTTTCTCGCAACTTGTGTGTCTTTTTTCTGGGCAAGTCGTATTGAACTGTGATGCTAAAAGATGCATGAATGCACAGAAGTCCAACTGCCAAGGTCAGGATTTTTGTTAAATAATACAAACAAATTTTGGTTTGTTTTTCCACCAAACCCTATTGTATACCCTGAGAATATACGGCACGTGTCGGAAGGGAAACATAGCTGGTCGCTATTCACTGCCATTATATGGACAAGCGGGACTTTTTTTAGATTTCTCCTTTTGTGGAAAAGAAAGAAGGGCATACGGCATTAAACAACACCAGGGTGAGTAAATGATGACTTAATTTTTCACTAGAAAATATAATCCACAGAACATAAATAAAATTGCCATTTATGGCATTATAGTGTTACTATATTACTACTGAAATGCCATATTATTGACGAATTAGTATCCAGGACTTTCATCATGTGTGTATACACACATGAAGGGCAAAACAGGAAATATTTATATAAAAACTGAATGTAGATGTTAAATATAAAGTTATAATTCTCAATTTGTAAATGTAAATCTGAATATATTTATAAATCTAAACATGCAGTTATAAATCTGAGATCATTTAGTGAGTTATTTATCATTTTCAGACTAATGACCATATATTCAGATTAAAATCTATATATTTACAACTTACATTTATATATTCAGATTTGCATCTATATATTCAGATTTACATTTTCCATATTCAGACCTATAACTGTACATATTCAGATTTATATATTTATACATATAACTAAATGTTTGAAATTATAGTCATTATATATTTATATCGTCATTATATATCTGACTATATCTAAGTATGACTATATAAACTGATTTCCATTTTGGCCATTCATACACATTGTATATTAAGAAAAAAAACATGTATACGATACAGGGCATAAAAAAGGCCCATCAATGTAAGTGAATAGAGCAATGCGTATCGCCACAGACGCAAACACAGAAACAAATGTTTTGAACCATAGGAAGTGGGGTGTTACAGTAATTGGACCAATGAAAATGGCTGTTTACTTATGCACTAGGGCCACCAGCGACAACAAAGCCGTGATGGTGCTGGCGTTGTTATGCGCGAGGGAGCCCCGTCTTCCCCGCTTATCCTCATCACCATTCAATCAGAGTGTGTTTACACTACCTCAGGCCTGAATGAGTCTCCACTCTCCTCGCACCATGGGAATCAGATCAGAGACTCACCACGCCTCACACACACCACAACCACCATCCCCCACACTGCCCGAGGCGTGGAAGAGTGTGTGGGAATGTGTATGAGTGCTAGTGGGGGAGTGTGTATGTATGTGTGTGTGTTTGTTTCTCTTTTAAGACTCTTATCTCGCATAGATAGGGGTCTACTGAAGCCGAATGACGGCTCTGGTGAAGAAATAATGGCTGATCTCAGGGCAGGAGTGACCAGTTAATACAGGCTGATATGTGGCAGCCAGATTTGTTGCGTCTGTGAATGGGAACAACAAAAAAACCTCTTGATTCTCAGGTCTGGATTTCCCTGACTAGTCTGTACTTGTTTCTGTGGGTATCTTGCTTGGGAAACTCCATACCACAGCATGAAGATGACAAGAACACACAAACAAGTCTTATCCATGTGGCAGAATGACTCAGTGTTGCATAAGCGCAGCAGATTTGCAGGTTCGTGCCACGGACGTGTTCTCCTCTGAACTAACTGGAGGAGGAAACGTGCCAGTGGAACACAAATAAAAAGAGATAAAAGCTCAGATTGACGTAGTTTGCCCGTCTTTTCCACGCTGGCACTGAAACACGATCATCCAGCAATAACAGTCTTTATCAGGCCGTCTCGCAAAGCCGAGCCAATAGTGGCTCCCCTGTCCTTTCCAGGTGAGACTGGAGGGGTGTTGGGAAACGTCAGGAAACGTAGCGGCACGACCTTTGAAGCCTTTGTAAATATTTGCTGGCTGTCGATTTAACAGGTTTGTTGTATAAAAGCCATGCTCAAATTGCGTTTTGAGTTAAGAGATAAGCGCGTAGGCTGAGGAGAAAAAGGAAAGAGTCAATCTGTGTCCAGAAGAAAAGCCTCTCTATATCCTATCATACACAAACCTCAGCGGGCCACACAAAAGCAAGCTGTGAGCTGCCGGAAGCCAGCGTGAGGAAATTCAGCTGTGACTAGTGTGTAGTAGGAAACCAGTTGAAAGCAAGATGGCAGCCGTATCACTTACAAGTGGAAACAGCAGGTGGTATATTTATACATCAAGGCTTGAAGACTTTCACAGTTATTATTAGTGATTACTGCAGTAAGAAATGCAAATGTGTTTCCGTTATTCACACTAAGCTATGTAAGTAATACGCAATGCAGTTATGCTGCAAATAATTGAGTCGGACTGAGTCATAACAGTGCCGTCTTGCAGGTTCTTGGCTTTTTCTTTTTACAGAAACTGCATTGTCGTAATACGCTCACTCGACTCAACCCTGATCATTTATTTATTTAATTATTAGATCACACTTGGAATCCCTTTTCTCTCATTTCTTTCTCCAGAAAGAGCACTTTAAAACTTGGATCACACTGGAGACAAAAGACGCGTTCATGCCATGTTGGAATTACCGTAATTATGAGATTACGACTTGTAAAAAACTTTTACGTCCTCGTAGAACTCTTGATTAAAACTATTAAATTTTATGAAAGCTCTGACTTGTACTGCCTGACCACTGCAACATGATGCGGAAAATAGCAATGACTTCAGCACTAAAATGCAGTTATATTGTAACATTTCATAATTCCGATAACACAGTATCGTTTATAATGCAAGAATAATCTTAAAATAATAAAAAGCATATAACAGAGTTTATTGTATCTAGCACAGAGTTGAATAACTATCTAATGTCCTGCTAAATAAGTTTATTAATAATGTATTTGCATAATGACTGTTACTTGCTGTATTGTGTGTTTTGATTAAAGGAGACTTATTATGCCTCTTTTCTCAAGATGTAATATAAGTCTCTGGTGTCCCCAGAATGTGTCTGTGAAGTTTCAGCTCAAAATACCCCACAGATCATTTATTATAGCTTGTCAAATTTGCCCCTATTTGGGTGTGAGCAAAAACACGCCATTTTTGTCTCTCTTTAAATGCAAATGATCTGCTGCTCCCGGCCCACTTTCCAGAAGAGGGCGGAGCTTTAACAGCTCACGCTTCGGTTGCTCAACAACAACAAAGCTGGAGAATCTCACGCAGCCAAAATGAGGATTGTCAGTAACGGTGTTCAGCCTTACATTGTTCAAACCGGAGTGGAGATGGAGAGACTCAGGAAGAAGTTACAACTTTTAGAATGAAACTGGGTGTTTCTGAATGGTTAGTGGATAAATTTATGTAGTTGCTGTGGAGTTGATTCATCTCATCCACTAGCATGTGCCGCCATGTTAATCTTTTGTGTTGAATTGACCCTCGTTTGTGAAGCAGTCCGGCGTAAAATGACGGCATGGCAACAACACTCTACTACAACAACTCTTCCTCTTCTCTAAAGCAGCCCAACATGGCCTCACCCCCTTTGTTGTGTGTTCCCAGGGGCGGGGTTTACGTAAATTTTGGTTTTTGTGATATCACCAACCCAGGAAGAAGCTTGTTGTAGTCCCTACCAGCCGTTTGTTGTAGTCCTTAAAAAGCAATTTCCGTAAAAGAAAATATCTCCCTTTGCATTGAACTTTGAGCGTCGTAACTTTGCAGAAATTGTTCATGTTCAAACAGCAACATTACACACTAACTAAAGTTAAAAAATGAAATCATAATCAAGGACCCCTTTAATCAAATGAAACAAATACATTTTGCTGTTTATAGTGTTACCACAGAAACACATAATTCCGAGTCAGAGGACGTGAAAAGCTCAGAGTAGAATTTCCAATGTTGTCATCTAGTAATTACGGTGATTACATCATGGCAGAGGTGTAAGCATATCAAGATACTATCCGAATGAATGCCAGGTGTAAAGGGGGGCAATAGATACTTAGGACTGGACTATATTGACTTGGGGTGACCCAGAACATACTAGCACCCATCTATTAATGCCCTAACACCACAGAACATCCTAGCAACATTTTTAAGAAGTGTGTCAGTAAGTTTTGCAAGGGAAGCACCACTCACATTTACTTCAGAAAAAAAACTCCAGAGACTGTCATCTTTAAACATGAGCCACTGATGGCACATTCGTCATCCCGTTTCCCAATAAGGCGAGCGCCTTGGGAATCGTGAAGTGTTTATGCAACCGTGCACGAGTGTGTGTGTCAGCTCAAAGCTCTGGAAAAGATGAGTGCTTCACAAGAGTGTGACATCACTCTGCACTTGCCAACAAGGTGCCAACTTCTGCACTGAAGTACTATGATAATCCAAGCGGCCCGCAGCACATGACCGATAACTGAAGGCTCCAGTTGGTCTTTGTGCTCAAAAACGACACCACCACAAAATCGGTGGTGTTTTTGAGTCTACAGTCCAGATGAAGCATGAAATACATAATAAAGTCCCACGTTAGACTCTCAGACCAGACTTCTTAGGAAGGAGGCACAAGTTTATCCTGTGGTCTTTTTCTCCTATTCCTCCCTTTCTTTTCCCTCTCTCAGGGCCTGCCCCCTTCCTCTTTCTCTCTCTCTCTAACATTGGGTCTCTTTGACTGAAAAGGTCTGGAACAGATTAGGAGCAGAGCTGCAGCATCGAGAGGCCTGGCACCGTCTCAAGTCCATCTAGATGTGCAGCTGAGAACAGTTCTGCCTGTGCTGGGCCTCACGCGGGGTGGGAAGGGGGGGTTAGACAGAAAGAGAGAATGGCCAGACTTTAGTTCTCCGTTAAAGGAGTACAATCCAACTCTACTCCCTGCTCGAATTACCCAAATGTCTCCAATGGTGAGCGGAGACCCAGACGGGACATGTCAAGTTAGCAACATATTTAATCGTTATTTGAGGTTCAACTGGTGCAAGAAGAAGCCAACGTTCTTCTAACTCAAAATCGCCCTTTTGGAGCCGGTGGGAAAATGCTCGTCCAAGCGTCTGCAGTTCAGCGACCTCAATGAGAGGAGTCGAGGGATGAAAACACAAACGCAAAGGTTTTAAAAATTTGCAGACGCAAGCAGCTATATGAAAACCGCACGGGAACGCCCAAACATTTTAAACTTGCGGCAAGGAATGAGTTAACCGTGTCTACCCCTCTCGCCGTTCTCCCCCTCACATTACGTCTGTAATTCAGGGGCCCACCAGGCTTGTCCGCTGAACACTTATAAATCTTCAAAGGGCTTCACCCACCAGAGCCGACCCCCCTCCCTTTTTGTCTTTGGTTCTTGCTCTCTCTCTCTCTTGCCTGACCCAGCCCTTCACAGACTTTTTACCACTTTACCCACGACCACTTACATGTTTGGTGTACATTTGAACACAAAAACCTGTTTGGATTTTGGTCAAAAATGAGGCAAAAACATGCTTGTTCATACATGAAGTAGATAGTGAGATAGTATCCCAGGGGAAAACTCCTTTGGGATGAAGCGAAAGCACCTCAAGCGTGAGTAACTCAAAGTGACATAAGTAGAAGCCTTCATCTCTTTGTGACCCTTCCGTGCTCATAGAAAGAGATTAAAGAGAGGGACTGAAAGGGGTAGAAAAAGGACAAACATCTTAGTCTGACAACCTTTCGGTGAACCATTTATCTTGACAGCAAAAACAGATGATTAGATTAATGTGACTATTCCACTGCTTAGATATGTTTCATCGTCTCTGCGTATGGATTATGGATGTGTATCTGAACGGGGGCTTTAGGGAACGACATAATCAGATGCAGTTTGAACTAGTTTGCGAGTGTGTGTGTTTGTGTGTGAGTAAAAGGGATCACATAGCAGACTCCTGAGTGTGGAGCAGTTTTGGCTAACCTCAGTATGAGTCACAGGAAGCAGGAATACTCTGTGAATAGTGTGCCACAAAAACACATACACACTCTCACTCACTTTCATACACACACATTGTCAGAGAGTAGTCATCTACGCTCGGTCTGTAATCAGCATAATAATAAAGCAATAAGTTACAGTGATTTTACCACAGGACTTTGAACGCCTAACACCCCTTATCTTATTTTGTTGTCACTGAACCGAAAACCGAAACTAAAAATAATGTTTCAGTAATTAATTTTTATGTAATTGGGTAAATGAACTCAGCATGCTGCTCAGGGTATTTGTTTACAGGTGATAAAACTGTAATAGTAAAGTTCTTCTGCAACAAGCTGCCTCTTGATATTTCAGCTAAACAAATTTTACATTTTGCTGTTCTAGTTTCATTTTTGGTCACGTTCGTCCCACACTGCTGACGTGTTTATCTGTTGTAGCTTGTCTATGTTGTTTGCACAACACGTAATTGAGGAAGTGCTAATTTTTGCTGTTTAAGCCGATTATTTTCGGTTGCTGAAATTTCAATGCATCACTACTCAGGTGGCTTATTCTTTTATAAAATGGCGACAAGAGCGGCATGATAAGAGACCAATGTTCAATCAAAAGCACAATTGATTATTTTGATTATTATAAATTTTAGGATTTAAAGCTCACCGTAACGCGGGTCGAGTCGTGGGTCCAGCCAAGAGGTGGTTTTGTTTTTGTGATTGATGTAGTAGATCTCTCCTTCTGAGGTAATAGCTTGCTCCCAGCCTTCAGGAAGAGGTCCTGAGAGAGAACAGTCAGGGTGTACAGTCAATTATCCAGTACTAACTGAAATTCGTTTGTTAGTAATTTGTTTGGCCACAATCCACATTGTTCATTCCACATTTTCCCCAGTGTTAACGTTCTTCATTCAAGTAAATAGTACATGAGCTACTGCCTACATATATTGCCAAGATGGCTGCTGAGTGAACTGACTTTGATTGCACATCCTTTATCTGTCTGATTTGGTGGTTTCAGTTTCCAATAGCAGAATTTTATGAATAGCAGGTGCTCGAATTTGCATAAATCTTCTGAGCTTTTTGTGGGAGGTGATTCATATTCATCTATATGTAATGGAGGCCAGCTAGTTAGAGCTGTACGAGTAAACCTCACTCCCCTTTAGAGTCCTTGTTAGCGCACCCGCCTCCCATGCCAGAAACTAAGGATGCTCCGATCGGTAGTCACTAACTTTGGCCGATCTCACGAACCGATCCCAACTTGATGACGCAAAACACGTGATGACGTCAAACTTTAGCGCCGCAGTCACCTGTCATATATCACGTGGAGGAACATTGGCTGAAGGATTTAATACAACGAACCTGATTCGCTGCCTCTCATCTCTGTCATCTGCTCTCTGTGTCTGAGGCGGGGCTCAGGCAGCACCTCCACTCACACACTCACACACACATAAACACACACACGTCACACACACACATATATAGAGCAGACAGCGACAGGGAAAAAGAGCGTGTGTGATTACCTGCGTCTGTCCTTCTTCAGGTCAAGTCATATATTCGTGAAAAAAAATCAGTTTGCCATCAGTTGTCAGAAGATGAAAGCGATATCTTTGTTGTAGTATCCTTTCAATGTTTAAGGGGATTCCCCATGACTGGCATCAGCGCTGTTCAGTGCATTGAATCAATGCCATTGATCTCTATGAAGTGAAACATCAGCTCTAGCGTTACCCAGTTGACGAGTTGCTCGTCGTTTGAGCCTTGTGAAGTGGCACCAGTGGGTATTAGTTGAATGAACGGTTTAACAATAAAAGACCGTCCCTTGCCGCCACCTGCTGGCATAACAATGTAACTGCACTGACTGACAGCCTGCAATTATGTTCAGTTTTAAAGTCTTAATAAGCCAAAGTATCCTAAAGCCCTGGGTATACTACGTTTTTTTACACGTACGCTAGCTTATGCGCACAGCCGAACGCACAGTCTTGCAAAGTATACTTCACTTGACTCGTACGCGTACACAGGCGTTTGACGCATGCGCAGTTTTGAGCAATCTCTCGCCACGAGTTACAACTCATGTAAATATATTTGTGTTCTTTCATGCTAGAGTTGTACAAATGAGGGTACTTTCTAACGCAATCTGTCTATTAGGCCTCCACTGTCGCTGTAGCTTGCATGTGTTCCGGTCTGTTCTGTTTAAACAGGTTTTCTTCGAATACCTTGTGAATCGATGCCCCCAGGGCACGGTTGCCACCTTGTGGATAAACCAATTACTGCAAAAAAAATTAAATGCGTGTGTGCGACCTGCGTGTACAAAGTGCTTACTTATTTGATTCTCAATTAAAACAGCAATTACAACATTACTGTAAATAATATAACCAAGGCAACTTCTGTGGTATTACTTTATCTGGAAAAAAAAAAAAAAAAAGTTAACAGTGACAGTCAACGTAGAAGTTACATATCACTTAGCCTATATAAAGCTTGAATGATCGGGATCGGTATTGGTCGATCATGATGACAAGAAATCGGGAGTCGGTATCGGCTGCAAATTCCTGATCGGAGCATCCCTACCGGAAACACCGGTTTGAATCCCAGTCAGAGCAGTGTGAGTAGAACTGGAGGGGTTACATATAAGCATGACAGATAAGGAAATGATAAGACTACCATGTAGTGCAACAGTCAGGTTCAGGAAGTAAAAATCCCATTCATTTTATCCATAGGGGAATTAATTTTTAACAATAACTCTGTGAAGAGTGAGCTAACTGATGGTATATGCTTTTGTTGAAGCCATCAGCCCGCATTATTTCAAATTATTTTGTAAATAATCATGTTTAAACTATGATACTGCAAAGAAATCCCCACCAATCATAGGACTGCAACAAGCAATTTGATTTTCAAATACACTTTTGCTTCAAATCAAAGTTTATAATGTTGCAATTCACCTCATAGCTGGCTTATTTCCCTTTCGGAAAAATGAATGGGAAAAATGCTTTCAGAACCAAGGCTGAAAAAAAAAAAAAAAAAAAAATGGACAGGCACTGTTGTACTCTATAGTTTTCAGGACCAAACAATGTATTGTAGTTTGTAATCCAAAGAATGACATTAAACACCTGTTGAACCTCCTGGTTG
This sequence comes from Ctenopharyngodon idella, assembly GCF_019924925.1. NCBI lineage: Eukaryota > Metazoa > Chordata > Actinopteri > Cypriniformes > Xenocyprididae > Ctenopharyngodon > Ctenopharyngodon idella. The sequence continues at coordinate 18,554,053 of NC_067237.1, read as the reverse complement.
CACTTCATTTTACACTACATGTACTTACAGTGTACTTACCTAAGAAAGTACTGAGAAAAAAATAAGGTAACTACATGGGTTAAGGTTAGGTTTAGGGGTAGGTTCAGGGTTAGTACCTAGTTATTACCCAGATATCGTAATTACTATAATAAGTACATAGTATGTACATGGAGAACAGGACTGTGAAATAAAGTGCTACCAACTTCCCATAAGCTGACTCCAGGTCTGAACACCCTGGTCACTATTGTCACTCCAACCAGACATGTCTACCTTATCGTCAACTGCCATTCACATGCATTCATTTGCATTTGTCTGCCCTGATAAGGTTTCTACGTTTGCTGAGGTAGAGGCGGGGTTGGGTGGGATGTAAACAGAGAACAGCTACACCCGTAGAATTAGCATGAGAATGCTGGGACCGAGAGTGTAGTTTTTAATATGAAATGAGTGTCTGGAGCTGCTGACCTGAGGCAGGGTTCATGATGTTCTGTTGCTGCACAGGCACTGGGCTGGCCGGGGCGGCCTGGTTCATCTGAAGGAGGGCCTTACGTGGGTCCTGCCAGGTGGTCGTCTGGTCATGATGGCTATAAGGAGACAGACATACATAAAAAGGACTATTAAACAACCATTGTGGCTGTGTTCTGAATCCTACCGAGCTTGGATGGACATATTAGGCCAAAACAAAACTGCTAATTTTAAATTTGGGATACATAAAATTTGAAAAAATGCATTGCTTTTCTATTGCTTTCTATGAAAAAGTGAATATTTTTAGTGCACTGGCACATTAGAACATTCAATTCAATGATTTCCAAAAATGTTGTCTAGGTAGGCAGCACCCTAGGTTTTAAAATACAGTCTATGTCTAAACAATGCATAGATCTAAGAGAATAAAAGGCAAGGGGAGTGTACTACCCTGATGTATATCCCACATTGGTTTATTTGATCCAATATGAGTGCTCAGATAAAACTCCCGGGAAGGGGAACTTTTACAAGATCTTTGTAAACACCTGAACACCGATCCCTTTGGACAGCATCTCAGCCCTTTAATCTGTATAAGCAAAAGCGAGCAAGACCCAAACATCTCCGAAGCCTCCTGCAAGCAAGTGTAAATGATGGTCTGTCCTGTTAGCAATGAAATTCCCAATCATTTCGTCTGCCCTGTTGACTAAAAATAGGCTCTTATGAAAGTCCATTTCGTAAACTTTACAATTGCCACCCACTCGTGTGTCAGATCTGCTGATGTATTGCTGTGGAGGAGGGGGTGTGGATAACTGTAGGACGTCGAGTGAACTTTGACCCCGTTTACAAGTGATTTGCCTGCATGCAGTGGACTGAACCGGTGTCATCTGTGCATGAAGTCACTGATTACTGTGTAAGGTCAGTGATGAATAACACGGTTACTGGAAAACAAATCAACAAGCCTAAAAGGAGAGACTCACTGAATCTAAACCCACACCCTTGTGTTTATTCAGATCTTCAGACAGCAGGGTGGCAGGGAGAGCAGTGCTGCTTGACACAGCGTTGCTTTCTCTTTCACTGCAGTTTATCACTTAAAGGTTAAGCAGTCCATGTTGGAAAACAGAGGGCTTTTTTGGCCTCAATCTCAACTTGAATACTCATTGAAACAACCAAAAGAAACAGATAATTTTAAAGGATTAGTTCACTTCTTCAGAATGAAAATTTCCTGATAATTTACTCACCCCCATGTCATCCAAGATGTTTATGTCTTTCTTTCTTCAGTCGAAAAGAAATTAAGATTTTTGAGGAAAACATTCCAGGATTATTCTCCATATAGTGGACTTCAACAGGGTTCAACGGGTTGAAGGTCCAAATTGCAGTTTCAGTGCAGCTTCAAAGGGCTCTTCACGATCCCAGATGAGGAATAAGGGTCTTATCTAGTGAAACAATCGGCCATTTTGTAAAAAAATAAATAAAAATTTATATACTTTTTAACCACCAATGCTTGTCTTGCACTGCTCTGCGATGCGCCATTACGTAATCACGTTGGATAGGTCACGTGTGAGGTAGGCAGAAGTACCATGGTTGGGGCGAAAAATATGATTTTCTGCTCCAATTTCAAAATCGTTCGACATCGCTGTTTTACCTTTTTTGTAAAGGGCGTTTGACTTATTCTTCGCACGTTCGCTTTGTAGACACTGAATTGATACTTTCGCCTACGTCACTACGTCGCGCATCGCAGAGCAGTGCAAGACGAGCATTTGTGGTTAAAAAGTATATAATTTTTCATTTTTTTTTATAAAATGACAGATCGTTTCGCTAGATAAGACCCTTATTCCTCGTCTGGGATCGTGTAGAGCCCTTTGAAGCTGCACTGAAACTGCAATTTGGACCTTCAACCCGTTGAACCCTGTTGAAGTCCACTATATGGAGAAAAATCCTGGAACGTTTTCCTCAAAAACCATAATTTCTTTTCAACTGAAGAAAGAAAGACAAACATCTTGGATGACATGGGGTTGAGTAAATTATCAGGAAATTTTAATTCTGAAGTGAACTTATACTTTTCACCTACAAATCCAACATTGGTATGTTTTCTAGCTCACTATCAGTACATTTCACATGATCTAATCTCACAGCTTCCTTGAGATCAAACCTGACAACCCTTTTCCTTCCTTAACAGTAGCTGCTAATCTTTACATTTTCTTTTAAACAAATGAAGTCTTCCAAGAAAATGGTTTTGGTGTCCTGAAGGCACACGCACGCAATTTACGAGCAGTATTTGGGATGGAGTGGGCGGTTCAAAAAACCCACGCTTGGAGGCAACGCAAGTTCTGTCAAGTCTATGAAACTACAGCCAATGCGGATTATATGCTTAAGTTTTAACTCAAAATATTGCTGTAAGAAAACACTACTGAAAGAAGCAGTTTTATGCAACATCAGGTGGTTGTGAAACGCTAATGAACAAGGGCTGCAACAGTTTGAGGCATTTCTAATGATGGCTTTGTTGGGGCTTGCTGCTCGATTAAGATGTAGAGCTAACACAGGAAAAGGCCCCTCTCTCTCTCTCTCTCTCAGGCGAGGGCCTGTACATTCAGGCAGGGTCAGTCATGGGTCTCCTCCCAGGAGGTTTCTTTCTCTCGCTGCCTGTTCCAACACACTGAAGTGTCAGGCTCTTTAACAATCTGGCGCCAGTTTTACAAAGCTTTCACCTGCTGGACAAAAGCTCAGACCAAGCTTCGACCCAAAACCCTAAATGCTATTCACTTGTTCCTCTTTCTCCCCCCCACCAGCTCTGCTCTCTTTGCCTATTTAAGACAGGTTTTGTCACTGAAAACGTGAGATTTGCATGCATTGAACTTATCCTTGGGTATCTGACTAGTGATAGACCAATAAATCTATTTCAATATTATTGGCATCGGCCGATAAACATGTTTGATTCGCCAATAAACAAGTTTCGCTGCCTACTAAATCTATTGACAGCCTTGTCAATAAATGAAAAAACAAACTTGATTAAAAAAAAAAAAAAAAAAGTGTTAATTTTACATAAACATTACGAAAAAATGCATTTAATTTTAAGGAAATTTATGTACACCTCATTGACATAATATAATTGAATTATATAATTATAATAGTCGTCAATCAGTAATTTAAATGATTTAGCACCTTAACATTGTTGTGATACATTTTAAAATTATTATTTAAAAAAACAAACAGCATTTATTTGAAATAGAAATCTATTGTAACATTATAAATGTCTTTACTGTTACTTTTGAACATTAAAGTCTTAATTTCTTTAGAAAAAAACAAAACTTTCTGACCCCAAACCTTTGAAAAGTAATATACATTTATAAAATACAGGCATCAATATATTTATAATATACTGACATTAATATATTTACACACTGTAAAAAATTATTTTCATGATTTGTTATCACAACATCTTTTCTTTTGTCAAATCAACTTAGATAATTAATGTGGTTCAGATAACTTAATATTTTGAGTTTCTGTTGATTAAACTAATCACCTTCATTGTATTAACATTTTAATTTTAATGAACTCAAAATTTTAAGGCAACCAGGTAACTTACTTTTGTAAGTTAAACCAACAATTCTTTTTTACAGTGAAATATTACAAATTGCCATTATATTGACCATCAGCTACCCTGACCTATTGATATTGGCATCAGCTTTTGAAAAACCCATATTGTTTGGCCAATAGTCTTGATAGATCGACGGCTGACCACTAGTCTACTGGAAGAGAGACCGCAGAGGAAAAACAAAAACTTCAGAGTTTGACCTTGTGGATAAATGAATTTTGCAACTTTCCGACCGGTTTTGTTTGCAATACAAAATTGGCAAGACCCTTTCCCATCATAAACACAGTCCTGTTACCATTTTTTCCTGCCGTCACTTTCTCTTCGCCACTAATTAGTGACTATTCCGCCATCACTGCCTTATGAGAAAGGGAGGGAGCAAGAATAACAAAAAGAGAAGAGAGAGAAAGAGAGAGACTGACTCAGCACTTCACCACCCCCTCTTCTCTAAGCTCCCTCTTGTTTATGCTTTACTGATCAAAGGAACTGCCAAAAACTGCCCCTCTCCCACCCACCTACCAGTAAGCCACCCTACCCCCAACCCACACACACACACTCCATGAAAACAGCCCGGGCCGCGGCAGACGAGGAACAGGGGCCTCTTCAGGAGGGTCACGGGGGAGGGCCAAATGACCGTCAAACAAAAAGAAAAGGCCACAGAGGAGGAAAAGGAGGAGGAAAAAACGAGCGCGGAAGCAATCCCTCAGAACTCCATTGGCTGCGTGGATTGCTGTGGTCCTGTTACACTTTATGTCACCCCAATCCTCCCCCTCCTATTGCTGCTGGAAACTATGACAGAGACACAGGGGGAGTGAGGGAGGGAAAGGCGGTGAGAGTTAATTTTAATTGGAGCACAGGATGTAGAGTATGAAGATCTCTTGGGTTTCAGCGAGGGCAGACGCAGGCGCACTCACACAGGTGAGCTTTATTAGCCCCAGACGCTATGCCCACATGGTGCCTTTTCCATGCAAAACACTGACGCTTATGTTTAATTCAGTGGCAAAATGATCCAGACCGAGAACTATCGACCGCAACCAACACAAATGTCAGATTAGTTGCAACAACAATGCTTCATATGCACAAACCTGCAAACATACTTCAGACAAACAGATTTCAAGCTAAAAGTTTAACTCCGTTCTAAAATCTAGTGAGATGACTCGCTGCCTACTTTTGCAACATCCTAACAATCATACAACCTCATAAGTGAATGATTTAGACTGCTCAACATGGTGAGCAAATCTACAAAACACAAAAAACTGCGCTCTGTGCGGGAGACTCACAAATGATGTACTGACCTACACTTTTGAATAGTAGTGCAATTAAAAATAATAACTATTCATTGCCTTCTTGGTGAAAGGATCTCTTAGAAAGCAGTATAATTAAGTTGCCTACCTTCTGGAACAGACTTCAGGTCTGTGATGCTGCTCTCTGTAGGCAACTAACTAGCTTTTGGAACAGAGCAAATGTGTTTTTGTAGTCAAAAGCACACAATCCAGTCTGGGTCAGAGCCCTAGCATTGCGTCACTCTTGAACGTCTGCTCATGCAATGTTCTCTTTGCACTTCAGGCACACACAAACACAAATGAGGCAGACTGGCTTCCCTTTACTCAGCGGGAAAGTACCGGGAAAATGGGAGGACAGTCAAAAAGCAGCCAAGAGTAACAATAATGGTGAAATACATATGCATATAATACTTCGACTGTCATTTATTCATAATGCCAACATGCATGCATGAATTGAAGCATTAAAGGGGACCTATTATGCCCCTTTTCACAAGATATGAGAATGTCCACAGAATGTGTCTGAAGTTTCAGCTCAAAATACCCCAGAGATTATTTATTATAGCTTGTCAAATTTGCCCCTATTTGGGTGTGAGCAAAAACACGCCGTTTTTGTGTGTGTCCCTTTAAATGCAAATGAGCTGCTGCTCCCGACCCACTTTCCAGAAGAGGGCGGAGCTTTAACAGCTCGCGCTTCGGTTGCTCAACAACAACAAAGCTGGAGAATCTCACGCAGTCAAAATGAGGATTGTCAGTAACGGTGTTCAGCCTTACATTGTTCAAACCGGAGTCGGACACTGATGGAGAGACTCAGGAAGAAGTTACAACTTTTAGAATGAAACTGGACGTTTCTGAATGGTTAGTGGATAAATTTATGTAGTTGCTGTGGATTTGATTCAACTCATCGACTAGCATGTGCCGTCATGTTCATCTTTTGTGCAAATCCAGGGTTGAATTGACCCTCGTTTGTGAAGCAGTCTGGCGTAAAATGGTAACAACACTCTACTACAACAACTCTTCCTCTTCTCTAAAGCAGTCCAACATGGCCTCACCCCTTTGTTGTGTGTTCTCGAGGGCGGGGTTTATGTAAATTTTGGGCTTTGTGATGTCACCAACCCGGGAAGAAGCTCGTTGTAGTTCCTACCAGCCGTTTGTTGATTTATGTAAAAGAAAAATCTCCCTTTGCATTGAACTTTGAGCGTCATAACTTTGCAGATGTTGTTTATGCTCAAACAGCAACATTACACACTAACTAAAGTTAAAAAAGTGAAATCATAATCAAGGACCCCATTTATTGTTGCTCCGCGAAATTTGGCGAGTGAAATCCAGTCATTCCAATAGGAATCCACGCGATCGGGCGAAGAAGTTCACCACTATCGACTTGGTACCAAAGGTACTTTTGACAACCCTAATCTCTACGCTATTGACAATGTTTTTTTTTGCTTGACACAAAATTTTGGTTCGTTGTAACGTAATTATCACGACCTGGGAAAAAAGCCCATTATAATGAAATCATAGTGACCTGAAATTTCGCTAATGTGACTGCACCATTGGAGATAATCATAACATATTGCATCAGTACCTTCAACTTAAATTTACCTAGCTAACAGCAATCAATAAATGACCACTTCAGATAACTCATCAGTGCAGTTTAATGAGGCTGACTGCACATTCACACCAACAAACTAACACCTATGGCAACGGTATCCCAAACTCCCACAGGAAAACATCATCGCAGTCACGGCTACTGCTCAGGGCCATTACAGATCGCTGAGGGCCACCAGCTGAGAGGCGTTATTGAGGATTATGGGGCTAGAGATGGAGACAAAAGCATAGACAGGATAGACGTCCGCTCAAGAGACCCCCACAAACACCCTCCAGAGCTTCAAACATCAGCTTCAGCCAGACGACTGCAACCTTCTTTCTGGAGCACTACTTCCATCCCAGACTAAGCACTGAAAAGACAGACTCAGGGAATGACAAACAGACAAAGAGAGGTCTACAATCCTGGGACCAGGCTTTTGCTTTATAGCCAAAAGACAAGGAGAGCGGAGGAGGGATTCTGGCACTCAAATCACATTGAGCCATGACCACACAGGAATCACTCCATGACACTAAAGGAGACAGTGCTCTATAGAAGCTCACTTCCTAATTTCCTCTCCAGCTGTTATCACTGCTCATGAAACCAGAGAGCGCTGGAGGAGGAGGTGGTGGTGGTGGTGGTAGGTGGAGAGGGGAGGTTAGCGAGCTCACGGCACTGGGCCGAGACCCACCCAAGCGCTCAACATGATTGATGGCCCAATTTTCAGGGCCCTGTTTATTGTGCTGCAGTTATTTATAACACAGCAGAGCTTGAGGTGCAGCAATGAATGCTTCTCACAGTTGCACTCAACTTTGCCAGCACTGCGTGTTTTCCACTTTGCCTAAGAAATAACAAATATTTGACCTAAAAATATGGGAGCGTATACTGGATGAGCTGTTTTCACAATAGTGAAAAGTGCCAAGACTGCATTCCCTATTCTCTGTCTGCATCCAAAATTTGCATTCTACTTACTTTCAGTGAAGAATTGACTGGTGAAGGCATATATTTTAAATAAAACACAACTTAAGCACTCTAAAAAGTAATTCAGGGTTACCACAACTGCAATGTTGCAAGTTAAAAATTCTAATTTATTGTTTTAATTAAACCTTTTAAGTTGCAAACATTATTTTGTTGAGTTCTGTTGACATAATAATTACATCAACTTAAAATTGTCTCGAATTTAAACTCAAATTTCTGCGTTAATTGGCTTTTTTTTTTAAATTAGGTTGTAGTAACTTAATGAAATTATCTTGATAACTTCAGAAATTAGGCAGTGGATTTCTAGTTCCCAGCATGCTTTGCATAGGACTGGAGAATAAATGTTGAAATTAAGTGTTAATTTATTTGTTTTTAGTGGAGGGAAAGACCTGTTAGTGTTTAATGCTGTTACGGTACGTTTGACTTTTAAAACATTTTTTTATAATACTGAAATTTTTGTGGTTACTATTGTGCTGAAGAGTAGATACATGAAGGTAAAGACTACTGACTCTATAAGCAACGACTGCGCTAATGCCAGTGACAAGTAGGACACTTTTTCCCATTGAGAAGACTTGTCCCAATCAACCTGAATTCATCCTAATATCTTACTCGTTCATTAAATATACATGTTTAATAAGTTATGTTAGCATGTGCTATGATAGCTGTAGATTTGAACTGAAATAGATAAGATTAATTGGTTCCAGGGCTACAACTCTGGTAGTTGGAGCGACTTAATTTGTTTGAGTCATCAACTTAAAAGTTTGTGTTTATGCTACAAATTATTAAGTTCCTTTAACGTAAATGCAGCTTGTTGATTGAACGTAAATTCACTCAAAGTTGTCATAACTCAAAAAAATTGATGCAAACTGTTGTGTAATTTTTTTTTTTTGAGCCAACACATTTTTTAGAGTGTATAAACAGCATTTGTTTATGATTTTTGACTTGTTCCTGAGTTCATAAAAATTAATGGAAAAACCATTTATCCAATTATCCATCACACTAGCCTAATGGCAACATGTATATACATGGTTATATTTTCAAAACGAAGAAATATTTAATTTTTTTTTTTTTAAATGTTCTTCTATTGTAGATGTTCGAATTTTTGTTCGTTTTTTTCAATTTAAGGGACAAATCGAGATCAACTTCAGTGGTAATCGACAGGATGTATTTTACATGAATATTCTTTTTAACTAGTGGTCAATGAATATTTGTCTTTTGTAGGGTCGATACATAATTACAAAATATAATCTATCACTAAAATAATTTAGTACTTCTAAACTACAACCATGTCAGATCCTCACAAAGATTCTGTACATTAGCTTAGCATAACACACAGTCTCTAATGAGGCCACAGAGAGGCAGCCATTATGAATGACTGAATGCTGCTAGTCAGGACAGAAAGAGGACATCAGACCTCAGTCAGCTCTCCATTTCTCCCTCGCGGCCGAGTGAGCGAGTGTGCATCAGGACGGGTGGATGAGTGACTCGGCTTCCGTCAGCAGGACATCATCAGGAGAGATTATTGAGCGACCTGCTGACCTCGGGCCGGATTTAAGTTCCTCTTTGAAGGAGGGCTCATATCACAGGGGCCAGCGGACAAAGCAGCGAGTTAACAGAGAGAGAGATGCTAGAGAGAAACTTGGGTAAAGGTTAGGAAGTTCTCAAACAATTGTAGGCAAGCTATACTTTTAACATCTAAAGAACTGAATATTCTCTGTCCTTTGTGTGGATTACAGAAATGATATACCATTAACTGCTAATGAGAAACCAAGAACCAAAACAGTGTGAAACTGAATTGCTGCACTGTTTGGTAAATGTAAAGAGTGTTTTGACCGAGTCGCTGGTCTGAATACATAGGCAGGGGTTCTTCTTGAGGCAGTTTGTTCCACAGTGACAGTAGGAGCATTGATGTCTGGGGCAAAGGTGTTACATCAGGACTGGGTAAACACTGGTCTGGCTAACTCTGCCTTCTATATGTACACACACACACACACACACACACACACACACACACACACAGATGACACTTCAACAGGAAAGGGGCTTATTTGTGTGTGGTCAATAAAGCCCAAGCTTGACAAACACACATTTGCTCAGAGTAAATGCTTCACACTAGATGAGCTGAGAAATGAGTCCACTCTGACCTGGGAAACTAAACATTATAAAAACGAGGAAACTGTAATCTATCAAATGACTTAAAGCAGTATCTAAATGAGTCTGCTGTTCACATGACTTGGAGTACAAGGAGTTCAGAAGTCAATTTAGGCTCAAACCTGAGAGTTTAAAACAAAAATAAGGGATGCATGACCAAAATACTGTATATTATGTATAAGATTATGTTATGTAAGAGTAATCACAATAAAAATAAATATAACAGTATGCATTACCATTAGTTTTTTAATAGTAAGTCTCTTATTTGATCAAACGGTAATATTGTGAAATATTATTACAATTTAAAATAACCTTTTGCTGTAATATTACAATGTAATGTAAAATAACTAACATTTTAAAATGTAATTTATTCCTGTGATCAAAGCTGAATTTTCAGCATCATTACTCCAGTCTTCAGTGTCACATGACCTTCAAAAATCATTCTAATTTGCTGATCAAAAACATTTCTTATCATTATTATTATTATCAATGTTGAAAACAGTTGTGCTGCTTGATATTTTTGTGGAAACCGTGCTTTTTTCATGATTCTTTGATGAATAAAAAGTTCAAAAATCAGCATTTAATTGAAATAGAAATTTTTAGTAACATTACAAATGTTTTTAACGTCACTTTTGATCAATTTAATGAATCCTTGCTGAATACAAGTATTCATTTTTTTCAAACAAATCTTACTGACCTCAACCCTTTGAATGGTAGTGTAGATATTTTAATAAACGTAAAATGTGTTAACCATATTGTAACGTGTTAATAAAAATGTTTACGCATGTCTATTTCTGGAGAATCTAATTAATTATGTGTAATATTGTGATTTTAATATCTAAAATTAGGGGGCATACTTCATCTCATTTATTTATGAACCAAAATTATTCGATTATTACTAAATGTAACAGCTGAATTAAGCAAAAAGGCTTAAAATAGCAAAACTGTCATTTTAAAATGGATTGTTCAGACTCTGAATTCTGAGTCATTTAAAATAGTTGATAAAAACACATTGAATCGAATCATTTAAGTTCTATATTAATACACAAGTTGCAACACTGTTTATAAACCATCAACAACCAAACTTCAGGTGTCACGTTGTGCCTGACAACCACCTCACAAATTCATCCTCATTGTGACTTGTTTTGTATCGAGACACATCATTGTATTTCTTTGTTGCTCTCACATCAAAACAACATTAAGCAGTCTTGTCCACTGATATCTACTGCAGTACTACGTATAAACAGTGTAACAAAATCTCACGCATTTCTACCACCACACAATATTTATATCAGCCAACTCTAGGAGATAGGCCTATAAAAAGGCCTTGATCATGCATGAAACAAAAGTATGATTGTGGTCTGGGTTTGTGGGAAGGACAGCCTCTCCCTGTGATGTTGATCACATTTGCAATAGCAAACTTTCACTCCCTTCACCCGTCCTCCACACAAATGTGCTACAAATGGAGCTAGGAAGAGAGGCCTGTCCCAGATGGCTAAACCGTTAGCCATCAAAGAGACGGCCAAAAGCAGTACACAACATGCCTGCTACAAACTCACACATACAATTCAACACAGCGTGATTCACACTGAGCCTCCCGATGAGCGTCTTTAAACAGACAGGAGTGGCGGAAGATAAAGTTAAAAATCACATGAACACAAAACTCCTCACAATCCTGTCACATCTATATTTTGCCCGTAACACCCCAATGAACCGTTTCGAAATTGAGACGGATGTGAATTTAGCCTATACCTCCTTTCAGAGAAGGGGGGAACAGGCAGAAAAGCAAATATTTTCCCAACTGGCCAGAGAAAATGGTGTTTGAGTGTCTGAGGAAAATCCAAAAGAAAACAGGCCACCCCAGAAGACTGCAGCACTCAATAACAAAGACTGTCTAAGCTAGCAGTGTGTGTCTGGACATGTAACGCTTCCAGGGGCACACATTTTACTACGGTACTGCTAAAGCTAGGACAAAAGCCTGTGTGCATATTGCCTGCTCATAATACACATGCTTTCTTTAAAAAAAAACAAAAAAAAAAACTTTAAGAGAATTACGAGAAATAAACTCACAATTTCAAGTTATAAAGTCAGAATTACGAGAGTTTATATCTCACAATTCTGACTTTATAAGATTGCGAGTTTGCAAGATTATATCATGCAATTCTGACTTTATAACACAATTGTGAGTTTATATCTCAATTCTGAGAAAAAAGTAAGAATTGTGAGTTATAAAGTCAGGATTGCGTGATAAAAAGTCAATATTGCACAATATTCTCGCAATTCTGACTTTATAACTCCCAATTGCAAGTTTAAATCTCGCAATTGCAGGAAAAAAAAGGTCAGAATTGCGAGATAAAAAGTCACAATTACTTTTTTTTATTTTTTTATTTAGTGGCAGTTCTGCAGAAAACAGTGATGCCATTGTGTCAGTGCAGACAATATTATATTAATATTATAATAATTAATATTGTTAAATACCAATAAGTCGATTTTCGTGTTATGGCCAATAACGAATAAATGGCCAATATTAACATTAAACTTAAAACTTAAATCAATCAAGTGAATTTAGGCATCACAAAACTATAAATGTACAGTATGACAATGGATAATAATTGAGAGATTTGCTAAAGACTAAATTTACCAGTTTTTTTTTTTTTTTTTTAATTATAACTGGTTTTAAAAAATTGAGTGTTCAATGACAGCGAAGGTAATCTAAATGTAAAAATAAAGGTACTGAGCATACACAATGAAATATTCAATAACTACAATCTCTAATATCATCCAGTAACCAAAATGATAATGATATATTGTGGATCTCCAACTGTGTATACATGCGATTTTGCACATTACAGCCACCAACCATGAGTAATAAAAGAGTCCTAATGATATACATTCAAAGGAAGCCCTGCCATCATGTGTCCAATCATGCTCATCTCCTTCCCAAATCAAAAAAAAAAAAAAAAAAAAAAAAAAAAACACATGGTGGGAGCAGACAGCAGGAAGGAAGGGGGGCCATTTTTAGTTTACGGACCTTGAGGCCACACTGTGGTAGAGTAAGTTGCAAAAACCAAACAGCGCTCATTAAATCACTTAACACCACACATTTACTATCACCACCAGGTCCCCTCACACTCTAATGACAGGTCACGTCCTCCTAACACAAATGGCAAATCTTTTCAAAATTCATCTTATCAGGCATATTTCGCTACATATCTAAACAAGAAAGACATTTGCAATAATCGCTACAGTCTAAAAGCATGTATGCACAACTTTTGCCTTCAGGAAAGACTGAGACACACCGTAATTGAAAGCAGCATGTTTTAAAGCGGGTGGAGGGGTAACGGTGGTTCCCATCAGAGGGTCTAATCCCTGTGATAGCTGGGGTCCACATCCCTGAGGGCCCTTCTCAGCTAGGGCCGCCCTCCCATGGGCTGAAACCCCCCTCTGATTCCTGGCTTTAATAAGACAACGGAAACACTGATTAGCCCCTCTATTTGACCACATTCTCTAAATTAGAATCCTTCATTAGTTTATGACCCTGGTCTCAGTGTTAGTGCCCTGTGAACTTAGCTCCCCCTTCTCCTGGGGTCCCAAAAAACAGGCAGGCGAGAACTAAACAAGATGACCCTCAACCGCCCTGAGCCCCCCTTCCCCACGGTCTGAGTCTATTATAAATGAAAGCTCACAGTAAACTGTTGGAGAAAAAGGGAAAGAGAGGAGAGGTCAACACATCATGTTGACCTTTCCCACTTCTGTCTTCCACAGGGTTAATAATGAAAGCAGGAAGACAAGAGGGAAAAACAGGAGATAGAGACCAACCTCAAAGAAAAAAAAAAAAAAGACTAGGCTACAACTTTTTTAACCTCCGGTAATTCTAGATTCACTTTCAATGTCCCACGACATTTTATACTGTATTTAGCAGATTCATTAATCGTAAATAATGATCTGTAAATATCATAAATGTTATCATTTGCCAGAAGATTAAATAAAAACGCACTGCTGACTGGAATGACAAATTTTTATCGAGCTGACAACACTCAACAATGTACCGCATTTCCCAGAAATATTTTTTATTATCTGAAACATGCAGCGACATTATTACAAAGTGACTATTAATGCAATACAGCGCAATTAATATATAATGTATATTAATTGCAATATATAATAACAATATATAATGCAAATAATATCAAGCACGTAAAATAAATACATGCATTTAGGCTTGGAATTTAAAGGGGACCTATAATGCCCTTTTTACAAGATGTAATATAAGTCTCTGGTGTCCCCAGAATGTGTCTGTGAAGTTTCAGCTCAAAATACCCCACAGATCATTTATTATAGCTTGTCAAATTTGCCCCTATTTGGGTGTGAGCAAAAACACGCCGTTTTTGTGTGTGTCCCTTTAAATGCAAATGAGCTGCTGCTCCCGGCCCCCTTTCCAGAAGAGGGCGGAGCTTTAACAGCTCGCGCTTCGGTTGCTCAACAACAACAAAGCTGGAGAATCTCACGCAGCCAAAATGAGGATTGTCAGTAACGGTGTTCAGCCTTACATTGTTCAAACCGGAGTCGACACTGATGGAGAGACTCAGGAAACTGGACGTTTCTGAATGGTTAGTGGATACATTTATGTAGTTGCTGTGGAGTTGATTCAACTCATCGACTAGCATGTGCCGTCATGTTAATCTTTTGTCAAATCCAGCATTGAATTGACCCTCGTTTGTGAAGCGGTCCGGCGTAAAATGACAGCATGGTAACAACACTCTACTACAACAACTCTTCCTCTTCTCTAAAGCAGCCCAACATGGCCTCACCTCCTTTGTTGTGTGCTCCTGGAGGCAGGGTTTATGTAAATTTTAGGGTTAGCGATGTCACTAACCTGGGAAAAAGCTTGTTGTAGTCCCTACCAGCTGTTTGGTGTAGTCATTAAACAGCGAATTCTTTAAAAGAAAACATCTCCCTTTGCATTGAACTTCGTTGTAACTTTGCAGATGTTGTTTATGCTCAAACAGCAACATTACACACTAACTAAAGTTAAAAAAGTGAAATCATAAATCAACCACCTCTTTAAACGTATATATATTTTTTCTTGTTCTGTTCTAAATAGAGTTCAATTTAAAGGATTTGTTGTGGAGTGAGTGGAACTAAAATACATGTTTATTCATTTTAGTTACTGGTCTTTTATATTATAGTGACTTGTTTTCCAGAAAAAAGCAGTACTACTTTTTTGAATTCTCAGGAAGCTCAACAACAAACATCTGGAAGCGCCACAGAACTTGTTCCCTATAATCCTGGGCTTTTGAGGCGGCGGTGAAATGACTGGGTGTTGCAGGTTGATTACGACTTCTGATAGCTTTGTGCTTCCTGTCATTTTCGTCCCGCTATCAAAGTGTCACAGGACACCACTGAGGCCTGGGCAAAGGCTGAACTAAATATAGAAGGACAAAAAGGTTACAGTGTAACTGTTCACGGCTAAAATCTAACTAGCTTTAATGCAATAGATCTTTTACTGTGTGTTCAGAGTCTCTCAGTCTTGTTTGTCTATATCTGACCGGGTCACATGAGTGTCACTGGATGAATAAAGCAACCCGCTCACGCTCTCTCCTTCTCTACTTTATCTCTACTGAGCGGATTCACAAACTGCACTTTCATTCATGCTGAAACGGAAACCAGGCTGCTTGTCAGACTTCCCTTAGATGTGTGACTCACATGTGGCTGAACGAGAGAGCCATCGGGATGCTTCACACACAGCCATCTGCTTATCTGCAAATGAAATGAACGGTAAAATATATGCTCTCTAATGAAATCTCTGGCCTGCGTGAGGGTTGTGTATGTGCAGAACAGTAGTGGTCACCTGAAAGTAATGTGAGCTTGTTATAGTTTCAAACAGGTTGGCTCACAGCCCTGTCACCAGCCCTCATCTGAAGAGGTCCTGATTATAAATAGGAGTATGTTTCTGATTTCCAAGAAGAGCTTCCTGAAGCCTCCAGTGATTCTACATTCAATCACTTCACTTCAATCAAACACTTAATGTGCAATGAGAGTCACAAAGAATCAGAATTATTCAGCATTTGCTAAATTAATCTGTATTTAGCAGATTCATAAAATTATCCATCCGTGTTTACATCCAAAGTTGTGAATTTAACTTATGGAATATCGCATAAAATATTTGCAAATAATGCAGCGCTTCCATCCCGTGTTCAAGAGAACAAAATCGCCACTTTCTGGGAAATCGGCCCAAAATATCTATAATAAAAATTGAAGTTGCTTCAATCAGTTGCTCTTTTTTTTCATACATTAAAAATGACTCGTCTCAGAGCGCGCAGACGAAACACAATAAACACTGTCATGTTATCTTGCATTCGGATGCTGGTGTTTGTGAACACAATCAAGCGAGACGCTACTGGGAGGGAATTAAACCATCATTTTGATGACAGTCTTTGGTTCAGGCATTTAAGAATGATCAAACCAACATTTGAGATGCTGTGATGCGATTAGTCCACAGGTTAGTTCAGTTATCCAATCACATCCACTGTTGAGATCATGGGAGTTTTTTGTTGCGCATTGTAGGAATTATTCGGTAAATGTGATTCCATCGTATAGTTTTAAAAAAATCTGCCTAAATTGATCACATATGTACGTGTTTTTAGAATTTATGCACATCTTGGCATTTTCATCCAGCGTTTTTTATGCGATATCCCAAACGCACATATAAATAGGTGGATGGAAACATAGCTACTGTAACAGGGATCCACAAATCTCAAATAGTTGGTTTAAAGGAAGCACTGTATAATTAGGCTGGTTTCAGATCCATCTGACCTTAATCAGACTCATTCTTAGGAGTTTACATAAGATGTACAAACTAAGCAATGGAACAAAATGCCCCCTGCGAGACATTTTAAGTTGGACTATTTTTAACTTGACATACTGTCTTAGAAACAATGCTCATGATGCTCAAAAAATAGGTTTCAGATTCACCTGACCAGATTCGTTCTTGAACAAACGCCAGGGTCTCGAGACCCATTTTAAGTTGGACTACTTTTAATCTGACACACTGTCTTAGAAACAACACTCATGACGCTCAAAGACATCTGACTTTTTCTTTTAGCTCCTTGCATTTCATAGGGGTGACACTACAAGAATGAGTAATTGCTGATCAACTTCCTGTGGGAAAGTTATCCACAAACAAAGCTAAAGTCAACAACAATAAAATGATGAATAAAATGAGCCTGCATTTCTCCAAAACCCCAAACAAACAAAGAGAAGTTAAAAAGCAGAGGGTTGAACAGACAAGAAGACACGTTCATTTTAGCAGTGGCAGAGACAGGATGAAGCACAAACGGTGCTCGTACACAGACCACTCAAAAATAGTACCAATGAGCATGTCTCAATGTTTGCTAAAAACATGCTTTATTTTTCCGTTAAGGAGGAGAGAGAACCACCAGACTAAATTTGGAGCCGAGTCTTATGGATTAGTCGTCCTCATTGTTGGATGCATTAGCAGTTGCGACATTTCCAAAACATAAGCCTTGGTCTTGTGAGCCGTCTACACAAATGGCGTTTTCCCCTTCCTGTCCCTCAACCCCCTTTTGCACAATTCCTGGAGATCTGGTCCAAATGAAGCAGATGTTCTCCAGATGTTCCTCTTCTAAACATCTGGTTTTAAAAGCTCTCCGTTTTATCATAGTAAATTGGAGACTAATCATGTTTGTCTAGAAGCTATTGGTCAGAGGGTCACAGTTCCAGACATCCCAGAAACTTTGTATTCAAAAATTCGGTCCTAATATAGCAACTATTAAATAAATAGCAAGAACTTGAATAGGACATATCAAAAAGACACAATGTTCTCCTTAAATCTGTTCTTGTGGACAGGCTTCTGCGGCCAGGCAGATGAGTTTACCAGGCCGGCCCGTCCTCCACTCGTTCTAGGCTGCTACACTGGGCCTTTGTTCCCCTCTGAAACCCAATCCGCAAAAGCTCTAAGTACCCACACACACAGAGAGAAGGAAACCTTGGCACACAGGCTAACACACTGTAGTAAAAACTATAAACCAGCTGGAAAAAAAAGATTCCTTATTGGGAGTTTTGATCAAAAATGAGCTTTCATCTGCATATTTAAAGATGGAGCCATTTTCTTAAGGTTGCTTTTGTTCAAAACAACACTAAACGACTTTTTGTCCATTAAGGCTCTGTTTATACCTTGTATTAAGAAGCGTTGATCGGATCACAAGTGGACGACGCTAAATACAGGTGTAAACAGGGTCTGAAACGTTTTGAGCTTGTTCACTTTCAACCACTTCCAGAGGCAGACGAAAACGCATTTCGACCGGATTGCTTTCGTAGTGGAAACGCTCATGTGTTCGAACAGCTACAAAAGACCGACTACTGACCTAACTTGCAAACATTATGGGAAACACGCTAGCCAGACAGGATTTAAACTTTGTCGACTGAAGACCCAAGTTTGGTTTGAAGACAAAAAATGTACCAAGCACAATGTTCTCTCACCATTCCTGATTTCTAACACACACTCCCAGCATTTGCCGTGGTCTTGCGGCTGTCAGAGCAGAAATGAAAGCTACTGCTCTCTGTATGTTTTCCGTCAACTACTTTTGCATTCATATATAATTTGCATGAGCTTATTTCATCTATTAGATCTGAAAAAGCCCATATATTTAACCCCCCATAGACCCTCCCCTTGAAGAAATCAGGACAGAAGTGGTCGAAAGTGGACAAAAGAGACGGATTAAAACACCAGGTGTAAACGGGAATGTGTCTCCCTCGTCTACTCGTGATCCTATCGAACAAAACACATCTTAATACTAGCAGTAAACAAGGCCTTAAATACATGTAGCAAGTGTTCCACTTCTAAAATGACTGGTAGCACCGCAAACTGAAAGGGGAAGTTCACGAAGTTCGCGAACATACATAGAGCACTCAAATTGGTATTTGGTAAATGGAAACTCAAGCATGTTTGCATGATGTCTTATCAATGTTTAAATGTGAATAAAAA